>NC_090826.1:164388980-164692010 GCF_028021215.1 Eschrichtius robustus | reverse complement strand
ATTGGAAAAGGAGAAGTAAAACTGTCACTGTTTGCAGATGACATGATACCATACATAGAGAATCCTACAAATGCCACCAGAAAACTACTAGAGCTAATCAATGAATTTGGTACAGTTGCAGGATACAAAATTAATGCACAGAAATCTCTTCCATTCCTATACACTAATGATGAAAAATCTGAAAGAGAAATTAAGGTAACACTCCCATTTACCATTGCAACAGAAAGAATAAAATACCTAGGAATAAACCTACCTAGGGAGACAAAAGACCTGTATGCAGAAAACTATAAGACACTGATGAAAGAAATTAAAGATGATACCAACAGATGGAGAGATATACCATGTTCTTGGATTGCAAGAATCAATGTTGTGAAAATGACTATACTACCCTAATCAATCTACAGATTCAATGCAATCCCTATCAAATTACCAATGGCATTTTTTATGGAACTAGAACAAAAAATCTTAAAATTTGTATGGAGACACAAGAGACCCCGAATAGTCAAAGTAGTCTTGGGGAAAAACAACAGAGCTGGAGGAATCAGACTCCCTGATTTCAGACTATACTACAAAGCTACAGTAATCAAGACAATATGGTACTGGCACAAAAACAGAAACATAGATCAATGGAACAAGACAGAAAGCCCAGAGAGAAACCCACGCACCTATGGTCAACTAATCTATGACAAAGGAGGCAAGGATATACAATGGAGAAAAGACAGTCTCTTCAGTAAGTGGTGCTGGGAAAACTGGACAGCTACATGCAAAAGAATGAAATTAGAACACTCCCTAACACCATACACAAAAATAAACTCAAAATGGATTCGAGACCTAAATGTAAGACCAGACACTATAAAACTCTTAGAGGAAAACATAGGAAGAACACTCTTTGACATAAATCACAGCAAGATCTTTCTTGATCCACCTGCTGGAATAATGGAAATAAAAACAAAAATAAACAAATGGGACCTAGTGAAACTTCAAAGCTTTTGCACAGCAAAGGAAACCATAAACAAGACGAAAAGACAACCATCAGAATGGGAGAAAATATTTGCAAACGAATCAACGGACAAAGGATTAATCTCCAAAATATATAAACAGCTCATGCAGCTCAATATTAAAGAAACAAACAACCCAATCCAAAAATGGGCCGAAGACCTAAATAGACATTTCTCCAAACAAGACATACAGATGGCCAAGAAGCACATGAAAAGATGCTCAACATCATTAATTATTAGAGAAATGCAAATCAAAACTACAACGAGTTATCACCTCACACCAGTTAGAATGGGCATCATCAGAAAATCTACAAACAACAAATGCTGGAGAGGGTGTGGAGAAAAGGGAACCCTCTTGCACTGTTGGTGGGAATGTAAATTGATACAGCCACTATGGAGAACAGTATGGAGGTTCCTTAAAAAGCTAAAAATAGAATTACCATATGATCCAGCAATCCCACTACTGGGTATATACCCAGAGAAAACCATAATTCAAAAAGACACATGCACCTCAATGTTCACTGCAGCACTATTTACAATAGCCAGATCATGGAAGCAACCTAAATGTCCATTGACAGACGAATGGATAAAGAAGTTGTGGTACATATATACAATGGAATATTACTCCGCCATAAAAAGGAACGAAATTGAGTCATTTGCTGAGACGTGGATGGATCTAGAGACTGTCATACAGAGCGAAGTAAGTCAGAAAGAGAAAAACAAATATCATATATTAACACATGTATGTGGAACCTAGAAAAATGGTACAGATGAACCGGTTTGCAGGGCAGAAGTTGAGAGATGTAGAGAACAAATGTATGGACACCAAGGGGGGAAAGCCCGGGGGGGGCTGGGGATGGTGGTGTGCTGAATTGGGAGATTAGGATTGACATGTATACACTGCTGTGTATAAAACTGATGACTAATAAGAACCTGCTGTATAAAAAAATAAAGAAAATAAAATTCAAAACTTAAAAAAAAAAACTAATACTAAACTTTCTTTGGGTTATTTGCATGGAAATATGTTAATATAAATGTTTCAGACATTACATGATATTCCTAAAAATCTTATATGTTCTGGTATAATGTTATAAGTCATAATTCTAGTTATTACTTTAAAATGTATATCTCAGAAATAACTAAATTTCCTTGTCAATTGCATTATTATGAACTTTCATCAAATCTTTAACCATGGTCATTTTTAAGTCTTTTGTCATTTACAGACAGTTTTGGGTGTACTCTGATGCTTTTGCAAAAATGTTCCTATAAAAGGGTTTCATCTTCAAGGAATTCATGGAAAAGACTCTGACAAGTACAGGTTTCTGGTAATTGACTATACTGCTGAACTGAATGAATAAGCATTTTCAGAACTCTAATGGAAAACTGATGAATTCATAAAAGTGCTAACAAAAGATCAAGATGAAAAAAAATTAATTACATGGGACTGAGTGAACTGATGAGGATGATTATAATTTTTTTGACTTTGCTTGAATAAAAAAAAAATGGCTCTAGCTTGTAATAAAATCACATTTAAACATAGATCAGTTTATAACAGCATTATTTATAATAGCAAAAAAATTGGAAGTGACAAATATTGAAAATACATTTCAATGTCCAATAAATAATGGTATATCTATTTAGTTGACTTTGAAAATGGTCATTATAAAAACACAATAATATAGAAACAATATAGAATACATTCTATATACAATAATACAGAAAAAGAGGTTAATACAATATTAATAATAAAGATAACTAATACTTATTGAGGGCTTACTATGTGCCAGGCACTGGTTTAGCACCTCATGCACAGTATTTTATTTAATCCTCACAACCCTGTGAAGTATGTATAATAACTATCCCCATTTTTATTTTTTTTAACATCTTTATTGGAGTGTAATTGCTTTACAATGGTTAGTTTCTGCTTTATAACAAAGTGAATCAGCTATACATATACATATATCCCTATATCTCCTCCCTCTTGCGTCTCCCTCCAACCTTCCCTATCCCACCCCTTAGGTGGTCACAAAGCACTGAGCTGATCTCCCTATGCTATGCAGCTGCTTCCCACTAGCTATCTATTTTACATTTGGTAGTATATATAAGTCCATGCCACTCTCTCACTTCGTCCCAGCTTAACCTTCCCCCTCCCCGTGTCCTTAAATCCATTCTCTACGTGTGTCTTTATGCCTGTCCTGCCCCTAGGTTCTTCATAACCATTTTTTTTTTAGATTCCATATATATGTGTTAGCATATGGTATTTGTTTTTCTCTTCTGACTTACTTCACTCTGTATGACAGACTCTAGGTCCATCCATATCCCCATTTTTAGAGATGAAGAAACTGAGGAACAAAGAGGTTCATTAATATGCACTATCACTTACCATGTTAGTGAAAAAAGCAGAGTATAAATATACCAAAAGTGTTCCTATGTAGAAAACTAATGTATACATTAAAAAAAAATACTCAATAGGAAGGTATAAAAATGAGAAAAGCTACCATGTTATAGTGGCAAAATTTTTTTCTACTTTTTAAAAAATTGTAGAGGCCATTTAAGAACATAATACTATATATTAAGAAAAAATAATTTTATAGTGAAATTCACAAAACATATATACAAATTCTGTATATATATAGATACATTTTTTAATTAAGTACAGTTCCAGCAATTCTAGCAATATATTCTATTCAATGTATTCTATTCCTCACTCTCTTCACACACTGCACACAAAGAAGAGATAACCAAATTAATAATTGGAAAAGTATATCAATTAAGATTAAGTTCAGGGGCTTCCCTGGTGGCACAGTGGTTGGGAATCTGTCTGCCAGTGCAGGGGACACGGGTTTGAGCCCTGGTCCAGGAAGATCCCACATGCCGTGAAGCAACTAAGCCCGTGTGCCACAACTACTGAGCCTGTGCTCTGGAGCCCATGAGCCACAACTACTGAGCCCACATGCCACAACTACCAAAGCCCGTGCGCCTAGAGCCCACGCTCCGCAACAAGAGAGGCCACCGCAACGAAGAATAGCCCCCACTCGCCACAACTAGAGAAAGCCTGCACACAGTAATCATGACCCAACGCAGCCAAAAATAAATAAATAAAAATACATAAATTTATTTAAAAAAAAAAGATTAAGTTCAGTTCTATCTAACAAAAAACTCAAATTCTCAGCTTAAACAAAATAAAAACGTATTTCTTTTACAAACAAAAGAAGTCTGAAGGTAAACAGTCCAAGGCTGATAAGGCAGTCTGATAAAGTTGTCAAAGGATCCAGGATGTTTTCAGCTCACCACTATGCCATCCTTGGAGCACGGCCCTCATGTCCCCATCCGTAAGGTCCAACCTCTGAAGACATCACATGATATGTGTTCTGTGTAGCAGAAGGGAATAAGTGGGGAAAGCTCACCTTTTAATGAAGCTTCTGATAAAACATATCACCTTCCACTCACATCTAATGGCCAAAACTAGTCACATGTCCACACCTAACTGTAAAGAAAACTAGAAAATAAGGTCAACTGAATTTTGTTAATACAAAAGGGGGGCCGTGGGCTTTCCTGGTGGCGCAGTGGTTGAGAATCTGCCTGCCAACGCAGGGGAAACGGGTTCGGGCCCTGGTCTGGGAAGATCCCACATGCCACGGAGCAACTGGGCCCGTGAGCCACAATTATTGAGCCTGCGCGTCTGGAGCCTGTGCTCCGCAACAAGAGAGGCCGCGATAGTGAGAGGCCCGTGCACCGCGATGAAGAGTGGCCCCCACTTGCCACAACTAGAGAAAGCCCTCGCACAGAAACGAAGCCCCAACACAGCCATAAATAAATAAATAAATAAATTTTAAAATGGTCCACATCAAAAAAACTTTAAAAAAAGGGGGGCCGTATCAAAACTCCAACATTTTTTCCCATTTTTTATAGAAATGGAAAAGCCAATCCTCAAATTCATATGGAAATGCAAGGCGCCCAGACTAGTCAAAATAATCTTGAAAAAGAAGAACAAAGTTGGAGGACTCACATGTCCCAATTTCAAAACTTACTACAAAGCTACAGTAATCAAGGCTGTGTGGTACTGGCCTAAGAACAGACATAAAGATCAATGGAATACAACTGAAAGTCCAGAAATAAACCCATATATTTATGGTCAATTGATTTTTGAATAGGATGGTAAGTCCATTCAGTGGAGAAAGAATAACCTCTTCAACGAATTATGCTGGGACAATTGGATTTCCACATGCAAAAAAATGAAGTTAGACCTCTATTTCAAACCATATACAAAAATTAACTCCAAATGGATCAACAACTTAAACATAAGAGCTGAACCATAAAACTCTTAGAAGGTAACATATGGCAACATCTTTTTTTTTCATTCTTTTTTTTATATTCTTTTCCATTATGGTTTATCCCAGGAGACTGTATATAGTTCCCTGTGCTATACAGTAGAGCCTTGTTGTTTATCCATCCTAAATGTAAATGATACTGGACTTGGCAATGACTTCTTAGATATGGCACCACAGGCACAGGAAACAAAAGAAAAAATAAACAAACTGGACTTTCTGAAAATAAAAAAAATTTGTCCATCAAAAGACAATTATCAGCAGAGTAAAAAGGCAACCCACAGAATGGGAGAAAATGTTTGCAAATCATATATCTGATAAGAGATTAATATCCAGAATACATAAAGAACTCTTACAACTCAACAACAAAAAAACAAACAACCCGATTTTAAAAAATGGACAAACCACTTGAATAGACATTTACCCAAAGAAGATATGCAAATGGCCAATAAGCACATGAAAAGATACTCAAGTCGCTAATCTTTAGGGAAATGCAAATTAAAACTACAGTGAGCTACCATTTCACACGTAATAGGATAGATACAATGAAAAAACGTAAAATGCCAAGTGTTGACAAAAATACAGAGAAACTGGAACCTTAGTACATTGCTGGTAGGACCGTACAATGGTACAGCTGCTTTGGAAAGTGGTTTGGCAGTTCCTCAAGAAAGTTAAACACAGAATTACTGTATGACCCAGAAATTCCACTAATGGCTACACACCCCAAAGAATCAAACAGATACCTGTACACCAAAGTTTGATGCAGTATTATTCATAATAGCCAAAACGTGGAAATGACCCAAATGTTTGCCAAAAGATGGATGGATAAACAATGTGGTATATATACATACAATGGTATATTATTCGGTCTTAAAGATAAATGAAACTCTGCTATAGGCTACAAAAAGGATGAACCTTAAAAACATTATGTTAAGTAAAATAAGCCAGATACAAAAGGGTAAAAATTATATGATTACACTTTCATGAAATATCTAGAATAGGCAAATTCACAGAGAAAGAACAGACTGCAGGTTACCAGGAGCTGAGGGGAGAAGAGAATGGAAAGTTATTGCTTTATGGGTACAGAATATCTGTTTGGGGTGATGAAAAAGTTTTAAAAATAGACAGTAGTGGTGGTTGCAAAACACTGTAAACATAATTAATGTCACTGAATTAAATACTTAAAAATTGTTAAAATGGCAAATTTTGTTATATATGTTTTGCCACAAAAAAAAAAAAAAAGCACCTTAAATAATAAGAACGGAGACAGGGAAATGGGGGAAACCAGAGGGATTACTGTTTTCCATCCATCTCAGGACAAACAAATACACAAATACACACACACACACACACTCACGTGTAGTAAGTAAGAATTTCAGGCAGCTGCAATTTTCAAGGGTCCTTCCCTCCCCAGAGTTGTACCATGATTCCAAACTCATATATATTTCCAAGGCACTGGTAACAAGGAGTATTTAGAGCACACCCAACACATATACACAAACACAAAATATCCATAAGTTAAATTATGACCAAATAGCACCAGAAATTCAACCACTATAATTGTGTTCACTCATCTTGTATTATTTTTTTGTAGTAACAACCTAAAGAAAATAGTACTTGTTTAAATAATTTGTCTAAACACGTGAATAAACTAGATAATGGCATTTGCATAGCCATTTCTGCTCTAGCCTAAAAACTCAAAGGAAAATTAGTCAAAACTAAGCCGAGCTAAACACATTGGTTATCTATAAAACTCCATATCCAATATGATAGAAGAGAATCAAATATGTACAACTCTTTACATTCTGGAGGCTAGTATCTTCTGCAAATGGACAACCTTTAAAGTAAAAGAAATATAAATCAAGTGAAACAAATATACTGAAAGTCCTTCTGTGAAAGGACAGTAGTAAACAACTAAACATTTTCTTGGTATTTCTCCATAAAGCATTCCAAATTTTCAAAACAAGAAATTCAGACTCCAATACAACTTGAGTCACATGCAGAGAATTTTAGAAAAAAAAATTAGTTAAAACAACTTTACCTGAAAATTCTTAGTGTTAATAAACACTAAACAATTGGGGCTTTTTAAAATCTAAATAATTTCTATTTCAAAAACTATATAGTCTTGGGGCTTCCCTGGTGGCACAGTGTTTGAGAATCCACCAGCCAATGCAGGGGACACGGGTTTGAGCCCTGGTACGGGAAGATCCCACATGCCGCGGAGCAACTAAGCCCATGTGCCACAACTACTGAGCCTGCACTCCGGAGCCCACGTGCCACAACTACTGAGCCCGCACGCCTACAGCCCGTGCTCCACAACAAGAGAAACCACCGCAATGAGAAGCCTGCGCACCGCAACGAAGAGTAGCCCCAGCTCGCCGCAACTAGAGAAAGCCCGCGCACAGCAATGAAGACCCAACACAGCCCAAAATAAATAAATAAATAAATAAAGTTTCTTTTAAAAATACTATATAGTCTTACAAAAATTATCTTTGTATATTTCAGAATTGAAATGTAAATTAGATACTGCTGTAAAGGAAATATTACTACTGCTAGGGGGAAAATTCCTTTGTCATTTTCAAATACTAGCTATATTACATCATTTCCTTTTACCTCCTTCTTTTTTTTAAATGGGATGGTTAAAGTTGTATTTTTTAGTAGCATACCTAATTGAAAACAAAACGTACTAGATTACCATAAACATTTCATTCTAACCCTAAGTAGCTATTTTAAACTATGGAAGTTGCTCTCTAGGAACTCTAGTTATATCTACTTTAAATTCTTTTGATTCTAAGTAAAGGCATTAAATCTAGAAACTAAAAAATGATCATCAATTTAAGATATAAATTTTAATTTATGGCTTTACTATTTTTAATGTTTTCTTTTCCCCTTTTAGATGAAATGCAACACTAACAGAATTTTTTAAGTATACAATCACCAACAAAATAAGTTACCAACAATCTGGAAAATAAAATAAAAATGACCTTGAACAACAGTAGTGCAGTCAGCAAAAAAATCAGGAGAATAATCTCTAATGCAAGGAAACAAAGTATTGCAAAATCGTTTAGTCGTTTGGGCTGCTATAATAAAATACCACAGATTGGGTGGCTTATAACAACAGAAATTTATTTCTTACAATTCTGGAAGTCAGAACTCCAACACCAAGGTGCCAGCATGGTTGCTTTCTGTGTCCTCACATGGTGGAATGGCTCACAAGCTCTCTGGGGCCTCTTTTATAAAGGCACTAATAACCCCGTTCATGAAGGTTCCATCCTCATGACCTAAGCACCTGCCAAAGGCCTCACCTCCTAATGCCATCATCTTTGGGGGGTTCAGATTTTAACATATGAATTTTGGAGGGACACCAACATTCAGACCACAGCAGCAATTCAATAATAATTTGTTTTAGCGTGTGTTTTTCAATATGTATCCTAATGTTCAAATTAAATAATGAAATCATTCCCTGAAAACCTGACCAGGGGTAGTTAGAAAGCTGACCAGTTTTCCACTTAGTCCTACTGCTCAGCAACTCCCTGAAACAAGCTTCTCTTAACTCAGCCCTAAAACAGAAATGAAAAGAACAGCTCAATTATTTAGGCTTCAAAAAATTTTCTGTGAGATATTAAAATTACAAGAAGAATCTCATTTAATATGAGGCATTTCCTTGCATTTACAAGGTCCAACATGGATTTCAGAAGACTCAAGAGTGGTTGAGTACTGTTAAACAGAGCTACCCTGCAGCTGTGTATCTGACAAGTGTTCTGATGTCTGCTCTCACAGTACCTGGTCGCTTACTAGTTTATAGAAGTGCTAATTTCATCCATCATTCATAACATTTGTGTAATTTAGTTTGTCTTTATTGCTCTGAGTTCTTTGTTGTGTGTTCAATTCCATAAACATTGAGTATTATGTGTGTGCCTTATGTAACTTTAGAAGGATCTGTTTATCATTAATGTAATTACATAGAATTTACGCTACATAGCTTTTTCAAGAATAAACTACCTTTTCCTATGATAAATAAAGACTATTTATAAATTGCCATCTATAAGAACAGAGCAATCACTAAAGAAGAAAAAAAGACTGATCTGCTCAAAGATAAATTTTAACTGATAAATTTTAAATCTTCTATTTACTGTATCCAGTTTTCAGCTCCTCATTTAAAGACTTGGAAAAAAGTTTGAAAATGGATCAATGAGGAAGGATTAAAGGAATAGGGACTTCATAATTCTTCAAAAACTAATACTATTTTTTAAGTTTTAATGTTCATTATTCATAAACACAGATCCAATTGCCAATTAAGGTTCAAGAAAAACACCAGGCCCCAGTTAAGTACCATCACCCTCACCAAAAACCTTTTCCTTCCTATACCATCCTCCCAATATAGTTATAGCATAATTTTAGTTAACTCAATATTCACTGGTTCCGCTACTGTAACCATGTAAATTATTATTTTCCTTTCCTACACAAATTTTTATTTTTCGTAATCACTGCTTTCTCATTTGCTTCACTTTCCCAGCAAACCCAGACTCTCCCCAAGTTTCTAAATCTCCTCTCAAGATGTTCATTCGCATCAGATTTAAAGAAGTCTCTCGGGGAGATTTCTGCGCTGCCTCTTATCTGGGCTGATTGACCTCTATGTTTGGTGCAAGGCAATCATTCTGTATTCTCTCTTCACCATCATCTTAGGAAATCCTTTCTTCTCTCCCCTGTACTGGATCTCCTACTAGGAGAGATCTTATATTACCTCATCTTAATTTACTCTCTTGTTTAGTTGGGGCTAGAGCATCCAACTCATCACAGTTTGCCTATGGCTCTCCTGGTTTCAGCACAAGTCTATATACTAAGAAATTCCCTAGTCCCAGGTAAACCTGGATGGTGGGTTACCCTATTGGGAGTCCAGAGGTTGCAGAAGGTAAAAATTTTTTGAAGACTTGCAGGTCTTAAACTGTCCTTATCCCGCCTTCACACTTGACTGAGAATTTGGATGGTTATAGAATTCCAATTCGGAAATCATTTTCCTTCAAAATACTAACATTGTCTTCTAGCTTCCAGTGTTGCTGCTGAGAAGTCCAAAGCCTTTTTGATTCCTGATCCTTTGTATTTTCTCTTTGGAAACTTTTTGAGTCTGTTCTTTGTCCCCAGAGATCTGCAAATTCCACAATGAATTGGTTGTAAATCTTGGTATGAATCTATTTCCACCCCTTGTGCTGGTATTTGGTGGAGACTCTTTATCTAGAAACTCGTGTCCTTCAATTATAGAACATTTTCTTGAATGATTTCATTGGGTTCCTCCCCTCTGTTCTCCCTATTGGAATTCCTATTATTCAGATTATTATTCAGACCTCTTAAATTGGTCCTCCAATGTTCTTCTTTTTATCTCCTCTCTTCTATCCCTTTGTGGTTTCTGCTGTATTTTCTGAGAAATTCTTTGTTTTACCTTCCAGTTCGTGTACTGAGGTTTTAATTTTAGCTATCACATTTTTTATTTTTTTCATTCTTTCATTTTCATTTTTTTCACTGTTCCTTTTTATGACATCCTGACTTACTTCATGGTTCTTCTCTTATCTGTGAGAATATTGATAGTTTTTTGTTTCTGAAGTCATGCTTTCTCTGCAGAGTCTGTTTCATGTAAGGTGCTTTTTTTCCTCTGTTTTTTGTTTGTTTTAAGCTGTATCTTATTTATTACAGGCTTTCTTCAGATATCTGACAATCCCTGGTTTTATATTTGGAATGAGAAAATGGAAAGATGCTCTGAAGCTCTGAACCTTTGGGTGAAGCCCACTGATAATGAACTGCACTGAAGTGTGATTACCTGAGCCCTTTACTGAGGAATCTCTGATGTATCTGTATCTTTCTTCTTGGGCTGGTCAGATTCTCCAGAGAAGACCTTTCTAATCTCCTATCTTCGTGATAAAGGCCTAGTTGCCAACACTCTGTGAGCCAAGCAAAAGTATATAAACATTTATTTACTCTCCTGTTTTCAATATGAAATGCCCATCCTAAACTATGCCTAACGTCACTCAACACAGAGAACCTCTGTCCTCCCGAAAATAGACATTCAGTCTTTGTGTGGGGAGAGAAGACAGGAGCCAGCTGGCATGTAGGAGGGGAAGGGCTCTAGAGTTCCTACTGCTTATACAACAATTCAATCAGTCCTCCACATTTTAGCTCCACCTGTACCTCAACTTTCACAGATTCCTGACAATACCAATTTCTAAGACTTTTGAGCATTCTGCCAAGTAAAGGGGATAGGTCCTAGCTTACACTATTACTGACTTAAGACTTGACTTTCTCAGATCTGCTAAGTCAGCAGTTATCACCCATCTACCTGCTTTTTCAGCTTCCAAAATTTCACAGTATCCTCCCGTGTTTTTCTCATCCTTGAAGATTTAAGACTTCTTAAAAATTCCTTTACCATAGTTTTAGTGGGGCTGCAGAAGAGAATGAAACTCATTTGTGTGTTCAATTCATCATCACCAGACTATGCTGGACACTGTTGCAAATAAGGTTAAACACAGACTTAATGTAAGAAAATTTTACCTTTAAAAATTGGAGACTATTTGCATTTTATCTTATTCCTTTAAACAGTAGCACCCTCTTCTCCTTACCTTCACCCCATAAAATACTTATTTATAGATTATCAACTGCTAAGGGAGGGGACTATGAATCACTACTTATAAGAAACCCCTTCTGAAATAAAGCAGGATACATCAATGAAGAAAGAAATCCATGGAACAGTTAAAGAATAATCAAGTAAAAGATCTGATTAGTAGAAGAGTCAACACTTCATTATAGCTGGAGGAAAAAGGTGAGTGTGGTACAAAAGGGCAGCACAAGAGAATTTGGGGGATAATGGAACTGCTTTGTATCTTGACTATGGTACTGGTCTACATTTGTCAAAACTCATAGGATATATACCAAAATGAATGAACTTTACTATATATAAATTTTTTTAATGAAGTACAGTTCATTTACAATGCTGTGTTAGTTTCTGCTGTACTATATATATATAATTTTTGAATAACTTTAAAAAATCCTTTAAGATGAGAATGGGAAATAAATATAAACAAAATTATATATTTATATATATACATATATGCATATATACATAAACATATACCATATATATGCCATTAGGAGAAATAGATCAAAGTAGGAATGGGGGAACAGAAGGCATCGTGGATCAGAGTAGGGTGTTGAAGGCTGAGCTGAATGAAAAGGATATCCACATAAAAGAGCTGCATGGCATCACTTCTGGGATATTCTTGCCAAAGATGTATTATCATGAGGAAACAAACCCAAATTTAGGGTTTACTTCAAATGCTGCAAAATAATTCATGCTGCAAAATAACCAGCTGGCAATCTTCAAAAGTGTCAGTCATGAAAACTGAGGAAAATCTGAAGCCCTAGTCCAGACTGACTGACACTAGAAGGCATGACATCCAAATGCAACATGTGATTCTAAACTGAATCTTTTTGCTATAGAGGTATTATCAGGACAACTAACAAAATTTGAATGAGGTCTAAGGATTAAATGATACTAATGTATCAGTGTTAATTTCTTAATTTTAATAGTTGCATTGTGGTTATGCAAAAGAATGTTACAAAATACACACGAACATATTTGAGGATTAGGGTATCAAGTCGGCAATTTACTCTCCAATGGTTCAGAGGGGAAAATATTGTACTATACTTGCAAATTTTCTGTACATTTCAGATTCTTTCAATTTTTTTTTAATTTTTTTTTTAATAATAAAAAGATTAGAAAAATAGACAAGGACCATATCCATATGCCATGCTAAGGAGTTTCAATGTCATCCTGAAAGCTATCAGTAGTCACTGTAGGATATTAAGCAAGATGTTGACATGATCAAAGTTGTAACCGTTTTTTAAAAGTTCTACTAAACAAAGGCCCTTGAATATGTAGGATTCCCAATATTTTCAGGTTAGGTGCACATGTAATACTGAGATTATAAGTTACTTAGCATTTAAAGGAGAAACAAAAAGCATGATTAATAAGGTCAATAAGACCCAGGAATGTAATCCATTTAGATACATTTAACATAGACAAGTCAACTGAGCAGATGCACACAGAGGTTGAACAGTACCAGGATAACTCAAGAGCTGCTGTAATTAATTGGGGTTACCACAGGAACACAGGTAAAAGAAACAAGTATGATCACACTTAATCACAATTTACAGCAATGTAACACAGCAAGGAACGCCTGGAAAAAACTGTCAACTTAGCACGCATCAGTCAGAAATGGGGTGACACATTACAAAGGCATGCAGGAAAAAGGCAGAAATGGAAATCACACTAGACTTGGAAATATTATTATGGTTTTAACCATAAACTCTAGGAAAATCTTTATAAGTACAGAAGATGGAGAAGCTTTATGATATCATATCAATATGTCAGCTGCACCACATACCTGAGCTTTTGGTCTGTTTTTAAATGTTCCTTAGTTATGATTTTTGGTCAGGGCAAGGCCATAATTAGCTAGCAATACAATCACAAACCGGGGCTCTAGCCACTGGGGGTTTTTCCTAATCTTTTCAAACAAATATTTTTTTAAATCTCAGGACAGAACACTTCTAAGTAAGTGCGTGACTACTTTTAGTAATATCTGAGTCAACTTGGGGCGTTAGCCACTTCCAGTAAACCAGGTATTTAAGGATGGGATTCTGGTTGCAACAGGACAACATTGCTTTGACAAAAAAAAACCTCTCATAAAATTAATTAGCTTTGTTCTATTTCACAGCCATGACAGTCTCTCTCCCAAATTCTATACCAGCGCAACGGTTAGAGAGATAACTGGATTAAAAAATGATCAACTGCTACTGAAAACAAAAAAGTCACTAGGTTAGCAGGAGCATCTTTGCAAACCACGAACTACACACATAAATATAAACTCAAAGGCATGTATCAAGTTTTATTGTTCTTTGTCTATAAACACATACTTACCCAATGCAGAACTCCACATTAACCTAGTACATACTGCCGAACTGCCTTCTAGGTGATGCAAACAGAAGTGCTAAAAAAACATTAAACACGAAAAGGATAAAGGCAAGTCATTCAAACCTCTGCCTTTGGAGTTGGATGTGAACTGTGATAATATTCAAAATACAATGTGATAGAAGAATTCAGTAACCACTTTCTGAAATATAATTTAAAAGCTCTGACACTGCCTATGGATTCTTAGCGTACGCCAGCACTTCCCAAACTCTGCCAGCTATCCTGATAAAAAGGGTTCCAAAGTCAAATGACTTAGGCAAATTCTAGGTAAAACAAAGTTAAAGAGGTCTCTGTACCACAGAACTTTTAAAAAGTGTTACTATGATAATGTGCTTTGTAATATACAAAGAGGAATGCAATAAGTACTATTTCCCAATCTTACATATACACTGAACTCTTAATTTTCAAAATCTTCATTTATATCTATTGAAACATAGTTTAGGAAACACTAGGGTATACTGTGGATTTTCTTCATATTTACTGTCAGTCTACAACATGCATTTATGGGTGCTACATAATCTTTAGTCCACGAAAATTCCTAACTGAATGACATATCAATAATTTTTCATGATTATTTTAATCTTCTGAGTTGAGGTCTAGAATTCCACCACTGATTTGCAGGTTGGAGCTATATAAGTATAAAAATAAATCATAACTAGCCATTTCACAATATTTGCTGTTGGTGATGAAAAGAATAGGCATGGGCTTAATATTTACTGAAAAACAGTTCAGAACTACACAACATTGTAAAGCAACTATACTCCAATAAAAATTAATAAAAAAAAAGTTCAGTTAATAACAACAAAATGTTCCAATGCAAAATATCCTGAAAGAAGGAATAAGATGCTGTTTGCATAGTCACACAGGGAAAGACATCTCCGATGCCAATATAATTCAATAAAATATTATCAGTAAGGTATGAGTACGTTTGTTAACAGTGAAATAAAGTTATTTACATCCCTGTATTAGTACAACTATACACTTCAATTAAACTTTACAAAAAAAGAGCATTTTATCTTCCTTTATCATAAGGCCAGTAAGAAACTTCAAAAACAGAATGAGAAGCCTCTTGCCTTCTGAGATGGCCCACACTCTGTCTATGGAGTGTGTATCTCCCTGAATAAACCTTCTTATCATTTTTGGGAAACAAACAAACGAAAAAAAACCAGAATGAGAAAAAAGCCAACAAAATGCAACTATAAATCACCAGAAAAAGAAAATCCTAAACCAACTTTCAACCTTTTGGAAAAATAAGCTATTACTATTATGCCAATTTTTCACCGATGTTAAAACAGACTTAGGTTAAGTAACTTGCTTAAATCACGCAGCCAATGATCAAGGGAGTCAGTCTGAACCCAAAGCCCGTACTCTTTTCCAGTATTATAGGTTTAGAACAGAAATATTTCAGGTTGAGGTATTCCACTTGTAGATCTTCACCATGGAAACTCTAAGTAAATTTAATTAAGCTTTATCACTATGAATAGAGCAAACTGACTAGAGCATGTTTTTTTTTTCCATAGATTAAGCCTACAGTGATGTGTAAGCAATCTGAAATAAAACCAAAATTTAATAAATGATTGCACGACTGAACTAATTCACAGGTATTTTTAAAAGATTGTTTTCATCCACATAAGTAGTATTTTCAAGCATAATTAGATTGGGGGTGAGAGGAATAGTGTTGATGGGGAAGAATTAAAGAGAACAATAAATATATGTCAGAAGAGAGAGAAAAAAGACTAATTAATTTATGCTATAAGCTATTTATCTTTAAAATCAAGTCAAATTATCCTCTAGTATTATTATCTGCCACCTTAATACTCAGAATAGAAGTTTATGGTAATCACAGAGTTCTAATTGCTCACATAGTGTTGAAACAGCACCAATTATATATGGTTTCCTCTTTAATAAAAGTATTGTATATTCTGGTTTCTTTATGCTCTACATAAATAGGTGCTGGCACTTGAAACCCATAGTTTCACAAATACAAATAATAGTAAAGTTCCCACACTAATCCAAAAATCTGAAACCAACAGCTTAGCAAAAAACATTGTAACCTTAGAAAAAACAATACTTAACACTACAATGAATTGTAAAATTGCATGTCCATGATCTTTTCCTCTGAAATATCACAAAGTAATGAATAACATTGTTTCACAAACAATAGTTTTGCAACATGTTACAATTATAGTAACTAAAGCTGCAAAAGATAAGGTGAGAATTTCTGAATTTGTTGTGAATGCCTATACTTGAAAAGCAAGTTTAATTAGAGCAAGAAAAGGTCATAAACAGAGACTTGTCAGTAATTTCAAGGACTTTAGAGGCTAATAGCACTGGTTCATTATTATATCTAATTTCATTCTGCTTTATAGGGTGCTTTTCCTGGACGCAAATGTTCACCAGCCTCACACATGTGCTACTTACTACACCATGATTAAGTTTATCTGTGACTATCACACAGAAGACAATTGAAAGTCCACAACCACTAAGTAAAACCTAACTTACTCAGATTTGGATTTTCTCTCCAAACCACACAGTGTTCCAAACTTTCCCTCAAAATTATCTCTTTCTAACCCTGAAGACACAAGGGACACCATGACCTCATACTGAAAGAGCATTTCCCAAAGGGTGTTCCATGGAACACTGGTTGCCATCTGTCTTCCTCAAAACATTATAAATTCTAGGATAACCCACAATATTTTTAATGTTTAATTTTGTGTAAAAGTTTCCCAAATTTATTCACCCACACAACCCCCTCCAAAGCACCTATTAATATCCCATGTATTTCCAGAACACATTTTGAAACTAGGGAGGGGGCTAAAGAAACCCTAACCCCAAAATGAACCATCGTTCATATGAGGAAGAATTAAGGGGCAAATAGTGAGATTGGAAAGTGGAGAGCCAGGTCTCTGAGCCTCCTGTTAACCAATGAAAGCCGAAGTGCTACTCTCCTATAGCAGCAGATAAAGAAGCACTAGAATTGGGGGGGGGGGGGGGTGTTAGCCAATAGAGGCTAACAGCTACTAATTGGAAAAAGTGGACACTGTAGAGAGGAAGTACGGAGCAACTAGCTGGGAAGAGCAAACCTGTTACTCTGATCAGCATCAAAGGGGAAAAAAGGAAATCCCCTGGATCTGGAAAGGAGTTTTATAGGGAGTGATAACAAAAGAGAGTCATTCATATGTCTGGGATGACCTATACTTATAGTGTGGGTCATTTCAAAAAAAAAGAAAAAATCTTTATGGAAAGAACTTCTTGACTCAAGCTACAGCAAAGCTGTTGAGCAATTCTTCACCTTAGCTACTGAAAACTTGAAGTCACCCCCACTGGAAGTTTCATGAGTAACAAGGGATGAGAAAATCTATGGAACTAGCAGATCCTTCTCACCTGCATCTACTCTAACATTCATCTGGAGTAATGGGAAGGCATAAACAAAAAACTACAACCAATGTCTATAGGTCATATCCCTCAGGTTTGACAAGTTACACAACTTTTACAGTTAATGGAAGTCAACATCCAGGAGCCCAAAGTCAGAACAGGAAAAATGTCAAAAAAAAAAAAAAAAAGGAAATGAACCATCAAAAACAAAATCGAGTGAATTCCCCTGTCCATTAAGTTCTTCTAAATTAAAAATACTCAATTATTCACAAATCAGACTAAAGTAGCAACCCAGGAAAACAGTATATTCGTGCTCATTTTCTCACTTCTCCTCCCTCCCATTCTCCCTCCCTCCTTCCAAGTATCCTGTCCCTACCTAAACTCCTTTTCTTTAAATTCTTCAGTCTGTCCCTAATTTAATCATGTGTGCTTTTTGAAAAAGGGAACTAGGTCTATAATTTTTTTCACTGTTAAACAGTGAACATGTTTTAGCGTCATTTACACTAGAATTCAAAGTCTTCTGCTTCCAATCTTCGGTAAGAAATGTAAGAAAACACAAGAGTTCTGTATAACAATATTTATTCTTTCAACACATGATGTACTTGATATTTTCTATTCTAGTATATTTAATTTTTTAAATGCTGGTTGGACTTAGTAAATTGATTCTAAAACCTAACAAAACCAATAGGATGAAAAACAATGAGCAATATATACAATATACTGGCAATAAGTGTACATGAATAGAAAAGGGTTTGGAAGAATTTTTTTTGACTACCATCGAAGAGTAGTAGAATAAAACATTAATTTGTAACAAGTTCAGTTCTTTTACCCTAAAATAGCCTGGGCTTACTATCTAATATTAACCAAGTCCCAGGAATTATGGAACATTTCATAAAATTCCCAACACATTATGCTACGTGTTTTTACAGTGCTATGTTAAGGTATGCCTTACATTTCCATATGAAATAAATAAGTTCCTAAAATTATTAGTGTTATTCCTGACATCCCTGTTCACACTCATGGAGCAGTACATCCTTTAAAAAAGAGAGAAACAGAATGGAAATGGAAAAATAATAGCCATCACTTATTGCATGCTTCTATCATATACCAGCATTGTGTTAGATCAAATAATTGTACTTACTATCACTCTTAGAAGAGACTAGAGTATTAGGTGACTAGTATAAAGGAAACAAATGCCCAACCTACATTTCTGGTGACATTTATGATGATCTTAATTGAGGACTTAAATAAAAATAAACCTAATCATGTGTAGTAAATGAACTTTTTGGTAATTTGGTATGATTAATAAATTCTACTCAGGAAAAGCTAACGACGAGGAACAACATAAGTGAAGAACAAAGAAAAGATTCAGATTCTTCTAATCAAGCCATAATCATCTCACTTAAATGACCCACATATCAAAAGCATGAATAAGCTTTAAAACTACTCTAATAAAATGAAAAGTTTAAACCACAGTACCTGCTGATGTACTCTAGTAACAAGTTTATTAGTCATTCAGACTATTGTGTGTGTGTGTATACACTGAATAAACTACAAAATTACTGTTGTTTAAGGATAATTTAAATGAAATGTTATAAAGTCCAAGATTCAGAAAGCATCAAAATCCAGTTGGCCACATACAGATAGTTCTGCATTTCTTTTTTTGTATTGAGTAATATTATCTTATGCCTATTTTTTAAGTAACTTGGTTAAGAACTCCCTAAAATTCTGATTTTCCATTTCAAAGTAGAAGATAACCAATTCAATGAATAACATATTCATTTAGTCATTACTAGCAGATTAGCTTATAATGTAAAAGTTATTTTTACTTCTACAGCTCTACTGTAACTTAACTCTAGAGTCACACTACTGATATCAAAACTATTATTTTATAAACAAAACATACAAACCGTAACCATTTCAACAACTTAAAAAACAAGGCCAAAACATAATCTTTCAAAGCTTGTTGTATATAACAGGAAAATATAATAATATTTAATAATTTAATAAAAATAATAATCTTATTAAATTTAAAAGTGGTCTATGGCCTTAAGGCACTCTTTATCCCCTTGCTCTATTGCTCAGTGACTTAATCCCCTCTTCCTCTCTAGAGCTCTACTTGTTTCCTCCCTCAAGCCATTAGCACCAAATGCAAGGAGTGCTATCAAAAAAAAAAAGAATCTAACTTTGAATTGTCAGTTTTCTTACTGTCATGATACTGTAATGAGCGAAACATTAACTGTATCAATATAAAAGTGAAATGGGCTATAACTAGGAATAAAGTGAAATTGATGTAAATGAAGCAAGTCAGAATCTTGCTGACTCCATTTTTAAAAGTATCATCAGCATAAAAATAAGGCATATCTAGATGACACTTCCATTCATATAGACAGCCAAACAAATATACATCCTGTACTAGTATTTAACTACTACAGCTCTTCTGTTACAAATATTGGGTCTTTTAAAACTCAAACTAAAAATTGTATCATTTAAGGCAAATCTAAATTACCAAATTTAACCCCAACAAGTAATCCCTTCCAATTTCCATCACAGACCAAAAAAATAATATTTAAAATATTAAATTGAGGTCAATTCACTATCTGGAAACTTCCTTAATCTAACTTGTTTTTTATATAATGTTAGGTAGTGAGAATCCAATAAGACATTTCCCCAAAATGTAGTAATCAATTCGTACGAGAACAGCTGATCTATTTCAATAATTAAATGAGGAGACTGGCATTCTTAAATAACCTAAATTCTCATATAACTTAAAGATAGTAAATACTACTACTCATGGTGCACTTCTTGACAGCTTTTTCCATTCCTTCTTTTCTTCCTCCTTACCCAAACGTCTATGGTTGGTAACTCCCACTTTCAAGACCTCACACTCCAACTTAAAGACGCCTAAGACTTAACAGACACTGCCTAGTCCCAAAGCCTACAAAATAACTGCCTAAAAATTCTAGTCTCTCCTTCTTTATTACTGAGAAACGCAACAGGAGTTTACTTAAGAGAATGTATATTTTTGTTACATCACACCAGACTTCTAAAAGACAAAATATGAAGGCTACTACTAAAACCTAATTTACTTTAAAACTGTGAAAAGTCCCTTGCTTGAAATTATTTAAAATCTGCTAATAAAAATAAAATGTATTTGGCCAAACACTTATTTGACTTTTGGCTTATTTGGCTTAAATTATATATATACAAACAAGGTTTTTTTTAATACAGATATAAGAAGCAAGATCCAAGAAAACATATTTAGTGGAAAATATATATAAATTATTCCGATAATACAGAAAAATATCTCATAACATAAATGTAAATTCTTAATCATCAAAAGGCAATTGAGGATATAGTTTTTAATCATATTTTTACAACTGGCATATTTACAACTGGCACATACGAAGAGTTCTCCCATCATTTTGCAGATGAGAAATAATAGATGTTAAAATGACAATCATAATCATAGACTAGAGTATCGCTATGAAACCATAATTCAAGAACTGAAACTCTAAAAGTATCAAAATCTTTTCTTTAAATCTTAAAAAAAACTAAAAATTTTCTAAATTTATTAAACATGAGGTGTAAAACTACACATGCTTTATAAAATATTTTACTCTACACATAAAAATAAAGGACATATATTCACAAATCCAGTACCAAAGTCAAAACTGTCTCATTCTTAAGAGAGCAGTCTCTTGAAAGATCATTTAGAATTCTTACATTCCCAGTATGAGTCTAGTAATCTGTTTTTTAAAATTATTCTATTCACATTTCATATATATATATATATTTTTAACCCTTATGACATGAAGTTGCTAGAAAACTTCTGATTCTGACAAATTGAGTAATTAAAGTTATTATGTGTAGGCAATCTTGAATAAGTGATTTACCTGACAAACGAATTTTTAATAAATTTCAAGTGAAAAACATGAAATAATCACCAATTGACTCTTACTTCAGAAAAATAAAGATTTACTTGGAAACAAAGACATTTTAGTATAAAAACTTTCCAACAAACTCAAATATTGGTATTCCAAAGGTACAAAATAACTTCTTTAGCTAATATCCTTCAAAAGTCAATGTACCAATATAGGTACACTGACATGTACTATACACAGTATGATATGTGATGATGTGTACTCTTCCCACAGTGAACTGGTGGATGCTGGAACTTGCTCACATGTAACATCGGAAACAGAACTTAAGCCAAGCCTTCAAGCTTGAAGGTCACATGGAGCATTTGCTCTCACCACTGATCTACTCCACTACCTAGCTCTTCTAAAT
The DNA here is from genome assembly GCF_028021215.1 of Eschrichtius robustus. NCBI lineage: Eukaryota > Metazoa > Chordata > Mammalia > Artiodactyla > Eschrichtiidae > Eschrichtius > Eschrichtius robustus. The sequence goes on along the minus strand of NC_090826.1, from coordinate 164,670,003 downwards.
CACATCTATATTTAGGAGAATGAAGACAAAAATTTAGCCAGTTTAGGTTTGAATTAAATTTAGAGTAAATCTAACTCTCAGGCAGGCAGGAGCTGCTCCCAAACATTCTCTACCAAATACTATCACAAAATTCTTAAACTATTTATGTCATCTTACAAACATGACAATTTTTGGCAAGTCCGTGTTTAGTAATTTCCTTTGCTTGTACTATATAGAGATGTGATAAAACCCACTGATGACCACCTTCAGGTTCCTGTTGACCTAAGATATTTTAATATCTCCTCCCATTTCCAGAGTGATTTCCAAAGCCTGGGAAGGAATGTTTCCACTAATAAATATCTTTCAATTGAATGCCTGTTATACCACCACGCTCTCGGCAAAGCGAGCAATAATCCATTTTTGCCCATCACAGAATTATTCAAAATCTCTTACTGCTGATCAAAAAACATAAGTTCTTCCTCATAAGTTCCACATTAAATCTAGGCAACACTAGAGGGGTGGGATAGGGAGGGTGGGAGGGAGGGAGACGCAAGAGGGAAGAGATATGGGGACATATGTATATATATAGCTGATTCACTTTGTTATACAGCAGAAACTAACACCATTGTAAAGCAATTATACTCCAATAAAGATGTTTAAAAAAAAAATCTAGGCAACAACTGAGTAGCATGCTTTTACTCTTGGGAAAATATTTACTGAAAACTACAAAAAAAACCTTGAATAATTGGTGTCTACTCTTTTATTGTATATATATTTAAATACATTATGTATAATGTATTTAAATACATAATATATGTTGTGTACACACAATATATATTTATATACTCATTACAGAGAGTTTATCATGATAACTCTCTATAACAATTAAACCATAATGGCTAGCTAAAGAGTTATTTTACATACAAACTTACCCCATTCTAGGTATTCAAGAATGTTCTTCTCTCTTCTCAATGGAGAATTATTGCATTCATCATAAAGGCAGATGAGGATATCCAGTAACGTTTCAACACTGAAGCACTGCCCATTGGTCTGAGCGGGCCCATCCAAAATAAACTGCTCCAACTGCCTCAAACGCACTTCTCCAGACATGTTTGCTTCAACTTCTGCTGGTTTTTCTTTCAATTACTAAACCGATTCTGACTATGATTATTTGAACCTAAATTTTCAAAGGTGTGGTTTTAAAAATAAACCACTTGTTATTCAAACAACTGTCATGCAATGCCGGTGCTGAATTCAACATCCAACACACCAGTAACCTCACTTAACTGAAGCGTCTTCTATTTCACACATATACATATATTTTGAGGGAAAGTTACCATAAAATATATTTAAAACATTTTTAAAAGAATAATACAATTAAATCGTATATTTAAATAAAATAATTAAAAAGTACTGAGAACCAAAGAGTCAACACTTCTTTAAAAAAAAAACAAAAAAACAACTCTTCTCCTTCATTCAAAATTCAACTCGTGCAACATAATCCTGAAACGAATCCGGTTGCATCATTAATGAATTAAGTCCGATCTGCATCAGCAATTCACTTCCCAAGCAGAAGGAAAATCGAAAAGGAAGGAAAAAACCAGAATGTATATAAGGGGGAGGGAAAACCAAAAATTCTGCTGCAAATCCTCCCAACCACCACTTGGATAACGCATCAGCGGCAATTTCTCCGGAGGGAAAGGGAGGGGGCGAGGTCCCTGAAGCAGCCCCTCGACTCGGAGCACGCCAAGCCTTCCCCAGAGGAGGCTTTCCCTTTCTCCTCCCGAGGTCCTTCTTTTTAAGGCTTTGCAGTTAGTCCTATTTCCAACGGATTCCGATGAAAACTCTTCATTTTTCTCCCCTCTTCTCCCAGGGGCCTGACTGGCTGCGGGCGGCACTCGCCCCTGGCTCCGGGAGCGGCGGCTACTCGGCCCCCTGAGCCCGCTCCATGTCGGTGGTCGCTGGGCCGCCGGCCTGGGCCGCGCCGGGTGCAGAGCCCGGTCTCCCCCACACCCGCACCACGGCCGCCCGCCCGCTCGCCCGCCCGCCCACACTCCCGACGCCCTGGCGAGGGGGTGCTTTTCTGGATTCAGAGGACACGGACGGCAGCAACTGTGGCGGCGACGGCGCGGGTAGCTCCGGCAGCTAGTTCTCCCCCTTCTTCACACCCCTGGGTTAAGGGCATCTTTCCCCCGCAAAGAGGGGAGCGGCCGAGGCGCAGGAGGAGGGGTTGGTGCCGCTGGTGAGGAGACCAGAGGCTGCCGCAGCCCGGCTCGCAGCCACTCCCTTCCTTTCCCTCTACCCCTCCCCCTCCTTCCCCGTCCTCTCGCGCTCGCGCCCTGGGCTCCGCGAGGCTGCTCCAGGCCCCGCCGCACGCAGGCGGAGGCTCACCGACGAGTCAGGATCCAATATGGCGGCCCCCACCCCCCGACACGCGCGCACCCGCCCTCTCCCTTCCCGCCCCCGCCCGAACCCAGCCGGCGCGTCGAGGTCCGGTTCTGCGGCCCCGCAGAGCCGAAGCCAGGCCTTGGGGGGCGCGCGGGTGGGGGCCGGGGGCGCGGCGGCTGCACCACCCGGAGGGGAGGGTGGGGACGCTTCGGCCGGAGAGGCTGCGGCTGCCGCAACGTGGAATGCAGGGATACGGGAGGACTCAGGGAGGCCGCGGCGGCAGTGGGGGCGGACGGTATGGAGGCGGGAGGACCCAGGCGCGGGTTGGGAACTGCGCCACCTCCTTGCCGCTGTTCCCGGTTCCTCGAGGCTTCTCGTAGGGATCGCAAAGCGGGACTTCCTCCTGGTCCTCGAAGGCACCACCCGACTGGCACGTTTGCTAAGGGGGCCCAGAAGCAAACGGCTTTAGGCTTCCAACAGATCTGTAAATGTGCTTTTCTCACCGCCTCTTACCTGCTCTCTACCCGCCCCCCAAATTCAGTTCTCAACCACTCCAAAGTAATTTCCTGGGTGTCCAATTACACCACTTCTTGTGTCATTTACCGGGGCAAATACAATGACAGACATGTACGCGCTACCCTCCAAGTCCTGAGTGTGTGTGCGAGAAGAACAGAACTCTCCAAGTCTATTCCCAAAAGTTCCCCTACGTATTCTCCTCCGGAACTATTCCAGCTGCTGCCTTTATCCCCAGCCTAGGTTACCACCTACAGGGGATTCAACCAATGAAGGGGAGTCAAGACAGTTCGCCACTCTCACCAAAACTCCATCCCCTGTGCGTGCTCGCAGGCGCGCGCGCACACACGTAGCCCAATGGCACAACGCAGAAACTGGGCAGCAAAGGCAAGTCATTCGATAGGTAAGGCCATTTAGCGCCTTCCGGGGTTTTTTTGAATCTTGACTTTAGGAGAGCGCTCTACAAAATTCTCATGGAAGATCCCACATTTAAATGTATCACTAAACTGGGTCACTGCATTTCTGTCATTTCCTCTCAAAACTGCCATCTCCTTTATAATCTTTCTCCAAAATAGTTATTTTATATTCCCTTCCTACACCCGTGAGGCAGTTATGTTTTCTATGTTAATGCCTACAATTGCCACAATTTTTCACATCTTACTAATATGGAAGCTGAGGAAGAACTAGAAATGAAGGTCTAGAAATGAAGTCTGAAAATGAAGGCTAAGGTTAATTATTCAAGTTTCTGTCATTCACAAAATATTGTGACTCTTTTGTGAAATCTACACTTGCATGGCTTATATAAGGAGACAACATTATTTCCAGTAAGCTCTTGACACGTGATACTTACATAGATTCAGACAAAAGATGGATCATTTATAGCCATGACATCTTTATGTGTGTGTGTATTGGCTAATTTTAAAAGTAATAGAAAAGCAAAAAGAAAAGTTTAATCCTAACACAGATAATAATATTTTGGTGTTTATTTTTCAAGTCTCTTTCCTATGTATTTTAATAAAATGATGCATAATAGAAGCCAGTTTTATAGCCTCCTGTTTTCACTTAGCAATATATTATGAACATGTTCTCAGGTCAACACATATTCTTAAGCAACATGGTTTTTAATGGTGAAGCCAAGACATTTTAACACTTTCAGTTGACCATGAGGTGGGGTAGCAAAGAAAGAAGCAATTCCTTCTGCTTTTACACCATAGAGCTGACTCTAAGATACCTACTTATCCAACTTGTAAATAACTCTAAAGAAGAGTTTAAAAGAGAACCTATAACACGTTGTCTCAATAAATGCTAATTAACAGTGGAAGTATATGAGATACAGATATGTTTTTGTAACAAAAGAGTCCTGCTGCCAGTTTTCTCTCTACATATTCTGTTAGCACCTGGGTACCACCCACAGTCCAGGGTACTGATGGTTACTTAATAACCTTTTCCACATTATTTAGAGAGAGTGAAGGGGAGAACTTATTATTTTTATTTTTAAAAAAAAGCACAAAGAGAAAGAAGAAGGTTGAACCCAATCAATTTTGCTTGAATAATTCAAGCTCAGAGACTTAATAATTAACTAGACCCTAAACACATTGTGTGGGTGTTATTTTAAATGTTTAGGTTGAAGTGTGAACATTCTTGTTAATGAAACCAAAGAAAGGTGCAGCTCCAGCAGCCCTGCAGTGCTTGAAGTGATCCTGCAAAACATGAGTGCTACAGGCTGCATGGCAGGGTAGCACTTTTTTCTTTGGATGAAAAACCTGGAGGAGGTCTTCTTTGTGAAATTTTGCTTGGGGGCCTGGAGATTAGATGTATACCACTGCAAACACAAATTGTTTGAAATCATCAGGAAAAGTTTTATGAAGATGCTGGGTATTATTCTGACCTTTCAGAAAAGAAATAGGACAGGAGAGGACAGAGAGATAGGAGAGTGAAAAGAATAAAACAGGAGTCATTAAGCCTAGTCCAACAAATCCTCCAATTCTGGCCTAAGAACAGAATTGATCTACCAATTTATAACAACCAGCCCCACTCTTACCTTGCTGTATCTTACTCCAGAATAACTATAGGTTCAATGATGGAGAACAGGGCCAAAAGCAAGGTGAGTGCCACAGCAGGGCTTCATGTATAGTAACACACAGATATTTTACCACATCACCTTTCAGCCCAGCTAGCACGTCCTGACCCTGCAAATGACTGACTTGGTTTAGAGCCCTCTGAGGATAAAATGCCAGCAAATGCTTGTCCTCACTTCATGTCCGGCTCCTGACATGAGTAATACCAGCTGCAAAGGCTTATGTTATAAAAAAGGGAGACTGTAATTAATAATTACCTCTTTTACAGAACACCTACAATGTGTAAATACTCTCCTGAGTACTTCGAGGATATTATTCTATTCAATCATTATAACCATATGGAGTAGACAAAGTATCATTTCCATATCATAGATAAGGAAACGGGTTTAGAGATATCTTGGATAACTTGTGAATGACCACACAGCTAGCAAGTGACACAGGAGCTGGGAGTCAACACCAGGCCTGAGCCCATGGTTTTAACCATTATACAAGAGAGGTCAGAAAGATCTGCAGAATTCCATAAACCCAACTCTTCCTTCCTGTTGTAACCAGGAAGCAGTGGGATATAGTTGTTAATTCACGTATTTGGACATTAGAAATTGACATCAGGGCAGAGGAGGGAAACACATATGATGGATCAGGATCCAACCAGAAAAAGAGAAATCACCCATGTATTTAAACCAGAGGAACCTTAATTACAAGAAATGGGTACACAGGTGATGGAAGAGCTGAGGAAACAAACAGGGGAGAGTGAGGTGACCCACAGTTTGGTGGCAGCACCTGCTACTACCCCAAGGCTGGTGGAAGCCAAAACCAAGCCTGGAGGGAGCTGGAGCCCAGAGGAGGTACAAGGGCTACCAGGGAGGCTGCCTAGGCAGAGAGAAGGGAAGGAGAATCCCCTTACCGCGAATCCCCCACTATTTGCAGCTAACACAGAGCTTGTGAAAGAGAGCCTGCATGCATTGTCCCCAAAGATACAGAGCAGAGCAGGAGGCGATGGATGTGGAATGGCTGTAAAGACAAACAGGCCAAGGATTTACATACATATAATCAACACAGTTTCCGTTTTACCCAAACTATTAAAAAAAAAAAAAAAGCAATAAAGCAAACGTCTTATCTTTGAACAATAATTAAGTGGATTTTAAAGTGGCATGGTTTTAACCTAGGAGCAGTTTTTACTCCTCCCTTTTCATATTTATTTTGCTTTGTTTTAATTTCTCAAAAAAAAACCCTAAAAACCCAACCAAACTCTCCTCATCTAGGGCATGTTTACTCAGGTTCACAAACCAATACTTCCCACTTGCTTATCAGTGGATCTTGCCTACCTTGCCCTATCTTTAAATCCTGCATTTAAATTTCTCATTAAAGCTCTACATAAACAAGCTCTACTATAAATGGAATTTTCAAAAATATGTTTAGGGTCAAACATTATAATACAGATATTGCCACCCTATTACAGCAGTTTAGTAAATTTGCATATTAAGAAGACAGGTGCCATTCTCTTATAAATTCCATCAGCAGGAAACATTTGGCAAAAGGCTCCATGCCATGGGTGATGACAGAAACCAAGCCAGTTAAGCCAATGTGTTCTTCTCAATCCCGAGTTGGGGCTAGAGGTGACACAGCCAGGACCTAGGGGCTGGCAGCAGAAAAAATGAGTTGAAGAATCCATTTACCCCACTCTGGAAATCTCTCTGCCAAGGTTACTGTGACTTCCACATTACCAAAGCCAATGGTCAATCCTCATTTTACATTTCATTTGATCTTTTAGCAGTTTTGACAGCACTAATCTCACACACACACACACACACACAATTGAAATACTTTTCTTCACCTGGCTTCTGCACTCTCCTTATCTTCTCCTCCCTCACTAGCCACTCCTCAGTCTTCTTTGCTAGGTCCTCCTTCTATGCCTGATCTCTAAATATTGGAGTGCCTCAGGGTTCAGTCTTTGGAAACCTTTTCTCTTTTCTATTTACACCTATTCCCTAGGTGACCTCAATTAGTCTTAAGGATTTAAATACTATATATAATGGTTTGAAAACACATGTCACAAATTCTTGAACACTTCTCTCATTGAAGGTTGAGTCTGCACCTTGAATCTAGGCCAATCTTAGTGAAGCACATGTAACAAATAGAATGGAACAGAATAACCACTTTATGTGGGTTATTGAGGTTGGGAAAACGAGATGTGATAGCCATATCCTTTGTTGTACAGTGCCCATCAAGCAACACTAATAACAGCTAACATTAATTGTGCACCTTCTATGTCAAGTACCAAACTAAGGACTTTCCACTCACTGAATCCTCTTAATAACCTTATAGGGCAGAAACTATTACTATTTTCTGTCTTAATCAACTCAGGCTACTATAGCAGATTACCATAGACTGAGTGGCTTAAACAGCAAACTTTCATTTCCACAGTTGGAGGCTGACAGTCCAAGATCAAGGCGCTGGACAAACTGGTTCCTGGTAAGAGCACTCTTCCTAGTTTGCAGATGGCTGGCTTCTCATTGTACCTTCACATGGTGGAGAGCAGAGAGAGAGGAAACAAGCTCTCTCATGTCTCTTCTTATAAGGTCACTAATCCCGTTCATGAGGGCTCCACCCTCATGACCTTAATTGCCTCCCAAAGGCCCCACCTCTTAATACCATCACATTGAGAATTAGGATTTCAACATATGAATTTTAGGTGGGATACAAACATTCGGTTCATAAAATTTCCATATAGAAAAACTAAGGACTAGATAGTTTAAGTAACTTTCCAATGGTTATAAAGTTGATAGGTGGTAAGGTCAGGCTTTCAATCCAGGTGAGATTCATTTTAAAGCCTGTGTGCTGAAATGCTTTGTTAACCTACCCCAATACAAGCTAAAAAAACTAATATCAGTTAACTGATTCATAATTAGACAAAGCCCTCTTGTCTAACAAAAAGAAGGGAACACGAAAATGACTTCACTATAACCTTGAAGCATAAAAGACATTCTCTTGCAGGAGTTTGGTCAATTGTTTTCCATATAAAGAAGAGCAAAACCAGAGAGAACAGTTTATTGAAATAGGGTTTATTTCATGTAGACAAAGAGAGAAACTCTTAATTGTCAGGTTGGTAAACCCCAAAATCAGACACAAAGAGAAATTGTGGAGTTGTAATATCTGAGGATCTTTAAAATGATCGTTTCAATTCGATTTCAACCGCCATCTCTCTTGAATAGTTTGGAATCCACCTGCCAGAAGGTGATGGGATCAGAACAGATGTGCTCTCCAGGCTCCCTTCAGCAATAAGATTCAGTGCTTCCGCGCCCGTACGGGGGACTAATTAAACCCACAGTCATATGGTAGAGCCAGCAATTATGTTTTAGAACAGACTGCGACCTCTCTCTGACCCAGAGCATAGCAGCATCAGCACTTACAAGCCAAATGAAATGAGACACTGTCAGCAATGTTCCTTACGATAAAAAGTATAGCAATAATAATAATAATAAGTATCAAGACATAAACCCACAAATAGGATGGTATCTGGAGCACCCCAGGCATTCATGGGAATAAGGGAAATGAAAATTCAAGAAAATTAAACTTGAGATATCAAGAGGGGCTTTCCTCAAATAAGAAAGGTTCCTAACATTACAAAGTACAAGCAGAAATCCATGCAGAAGATAAGAAACAATGTAAAAATCTTTGTAAGTATTAAAACTTGGGACTTGTTCCAACCACTTCTTCAGATACTAGGGTGGCATAGGTCAGGATAAGAAGCTAGAGAATAATATTAAGAAATGATGTTAGAAGAAACAAATTAAGTATTTTTCTTTACTGTAACATTAGATTTTCCTGTTCCTTGAAACTCTGATTCTCATAATGATAACATGTTATCCTGTATAAACTGTTGATCATTAGTGGATTATTAGTGGATTATTTTCTCAGCAATGGAGCTGAGTTTCTCTGAACCCTTTTACTCACCCTGCCTTGTGAGAAGAGCATGATTTATTTAATAACTAGCCACAGTACAAGGTAGCACTGTGGAACAAACACTTTCTCTAAATAAAAATAAATTGTCTAGGCAGTGATAAAACTACATTCATTGACAATGACTACATTGTCATTCTTAGTACTTCATACTAAAAATGGAATTAACCATCTCACAAAAGTATTAGCTAATCATTAACAAGTACAAGAGCAATCCCAATTTTTTCAAATCATTCAACTGTTTTAGTTTCATTCATTCATTCATTCATTCATTCCCCAAGTCATTCACCAAGCCCCCAATCTGCATCAGGAACAAAGTAAAAAGTATAGGTGGATGATGTTCAACCTTCATTGTACAAATCCCCAAAGATACACTTCTAAATTATAAGCAAAGGTATCACAATATTGTTAATATCCTTTTAGTTGGAAGAGAAAGATTGGTTGGTAGGAGGTGATAAAGCAGAGAAATTTTCCTGAGCAGTTGAATTAGAGTACATGTTTTGGTAAGCTTTGGATTACTCATAGAACAGAGCAGACAGAGGGGATTCTTGCAAATAGGGAGAAAAGAAAAGCCAACTTCAGCACTGTGGGAAACAAGCCAGGACAGAAGAATCAGGGCCCTCCAGGAAGGGACAGAGGTACAATGAAATCCAGGCATGGTTAAATGAAATCTTATGTGGGTGATTTAATATTCAAGTGGCTAATTCCATGAGGACAGGGTTGAGAAAGGCAGTGATAGTTGTCATGTGGGTGCTAGGATTATGGTGTTCCTTCTAGGTTAGGGTGTCATTGGTTACTAAAAGAGGTGGGAAGAGGATACAAAGGCAGGAACCCATGAGAGTTTCCAGGTCTCAACCAACAAGGGATGGACTCATTTCAGCAGGGAATTGGAACAGAAACCCAAAACCAAGATGCAAAGCCTGACATACAAGCTGACCAAGTAGAATAGGGGTCAGGTAGAAGCTCTCTGAGGTGTTTGGGAGCTAATGTTACTTTGGAACCGCTAGACCCAAGGTGTACAAGCAAGGGCCTATTTCAAGATCTTGCTCCCTAATGGTCAGTGTTGTCAGTGTGCCCTATAAGGCCAGGCTTACCCTACTCAGGGCCTATATGGGGTGGAGCCTGAGAGTCATCATTGCTGGCATCTGATTAGACCCAGAACAGCCACGGACTGATGCCACCTGCCTAAAACTATCATCTCCCTCCATACCCTACCATGATGCCTAACACCTTCAACAATCTGACACTGCTTTGGGTTAAGGTCCAGGTGGGGAACATTTTTCACAGGCTGGATACAATCTAGAGCTTATATGCACTGGAGCTAAAATTCAAATAATGATTTCTCCTTTAATTGTCTGCTATGGCAGTCCTATTCAGAGTGGAACCTCTGAAGGTTAAATAATAAACTATTGTGGAGCTATGAACCATGGTTTAAAAGCAAGTTAGCCTTGTAAAGGAAAGTCATTAGAAAAAAATAATGAAGGCAGAATGTCCTCAGCTCAAAGAGCAATCAGATAGTGACAGTGTCCCTCTATGACACCGTCTCTCAGGCATACTGACCGTACCAGACAGTGTGCTGGATGCTTCCCAGTCTCTGTGGACTTTGAGAATACAAACAATTCTCTCCCCAGCTCTCTCTTGCTCTCTCCCTCTGTTTTTACCTTAACCTCTCTCAGTCTCTGCTAATGTACCTTTCTGTAGCTATTTCTGTTTATCTACTTCTTCCCCCTTTTCCTCTGCCTACCTTCCCTTCCCCCTTTATGTGTCCTTTCTCTTTTTTAGTCTTCCCCCATTTCTCTTTCCTTCTTTTTCCTTCTTACCTTCCAACTACTTTTTCCCCTTAACTTCTCATAAAAATCAATTAAGATTCATTTGTAAGTATTTACTAGAGATAACCTGTCTCAATAAATAAGCTTCTGGTAAGTGCATTACCAGGGACATAACATGAAGTTAGCACCTATTAACACATTCATATAAATTTAGATGAACTACCTTACCTAGAAGAGACAGGGCTGAAGGAAGAGCATGCAAGGCATATAATTATTCCTGACAACTGGTGGCAGGTAGAGGGATGAAAGAAAAGTCTATGCATGGGACATTCCATGAGGGCAGTGAGAAACAGAAAACTCTGAGCATATGTTCAGTGCGGGGTCTGTTCTGAACATGTTTCTCACATCATTTCTTTGATCCTCACAACACCCCTATGAATTAGGCAGCATTATTATCTCCAGATGAGGAAACAGGTGTAGAAAGTAAGTGGCGGAGCTGGAACTGGGACCCAGTCTGTCTGTTACCAAAGTCCATGGTGACAAAACAAAGAGAAACTTAATGAGCTTGATAGCTTCTATCTGTTAGAAAAAGCCAAGTCATAAAAAGGAACCACAGTAAGATATCCTGAGGACTCGTGGCTCCACTGGACTACTCCCATTCAACTTCGCACCTGTGGTCCCTAACAGTGCTCTGGCACAGACTAGGAGCTGAATAAGTGATTATGGAACGCATGAACAAGATTCAAAGCAGCAGGCATTGAAGTTTCTGAACTGGAAAAATCATTATCGTACCCAGTTCAGGAGTCATGCAGCCTCTGCGTAAACATTCCCAGGGACAATTCTCCTACAAAATAAGAGTCACAACTGGGCCACATTTTTGATACAACAGTTCAAGGCCTTAAGCTCCCATGTATGCAGAGGCTTTAAAATATATTTCTGATACTCCCACTTTTGCAACATTTCATCTGTCATTAATTCTTTAAAAATCACCAGAAGGTAATGTGAATATACTTAACACTACTGGACTACTTAAAAATGGTTAAGATGGTAAGTTTTGTGTGTTTCTCACAATTAAAAAATTTTAAATCATCAGGATGTAAATATTTGTGTATATGAAATATACATCATCTTGAAACATACATCATGAAAGTTCCTGGCATGGACAAGTAAGTTATTCATTTCATTTCAGAAAAAAAATTAAAATCTGATAGATGACTAAGCAAGTCTGTTTGGGAACTCGATGCTTAGCTGTTAACTGTGCTGAGTATTCTGTTAGTGCCACTCTTACCTCTATCCTTCCGGAAGTTTTAATAACTCATTTTTCTCTTCAGCCTTCTATGTAAATATAAGTTTAAATTTTCTACAGTATTTAATATTTCACAATTACAGCTGTCCCTTGGCACCTGACAGGGATTGGTTCCAGGATCCCCACTTGAATACCAAAATCCACGGATGCTCAAGTCCCTTATATAAAATACACAGTATCTGCATATAACCCACACAAATCCTCCCTTATACTTTAAATCATCTCTAGCTTACTTATAATAACTAATACAATGTAAATGCTATGTTAATAGTCATAAATACAATGTAACTGCTATGTAAATAATTCAAGTATTGCTAGTTGGAACTTTCTGAAAAAATTTTTTTTAATATTTTCGACCCATGGTTGATTGAATGCATGGATGTGGAACCCAGGAATACTGAGGGCTCACTGTAATAATTCAGTTTGATCATTTATGTTCTAGCCTGATTATTTCTTCAATGATACTTTTATTTGGGGATATTCATACCTTAGGTGATCTATTTATCAAGATATTCTCCTTAAGAGATTTATTCTCCTCATGTGATAGTGCTTCATATGTAAATTTAATCTAACTTGAGTTCCCAGTTGTGTAGAAGGAATATGTGATTAGCTTAAGATGGAGAAAGATTACTGTGTCTATTTTATTGATCATGCAACTAAAACTCAAAAACATGAATTTACCTGAAGTGTAGTAGCAACAGTGGGAAGATATTAAAGACATGACCATGACTTAGAAGTTGATGCTTGTGTTTCAGAATCTGTCACTTCTCTTACACTGTCATTACATGACCAATTGGCTTTTTTGAGTCCATGCTCAATAGATGTTTTATTAACTTAGAGATGCTTAGAGATCCCAGTGACAAGGATCTTATTGCTTTTCAAAGTTGTCTTTATTGCTGGATAAGTATACTTTTTCTATGAATAATAAGTAATATATTACACCAGTTAGCACTTTTGATGTTGTTGCCTAACAAACCACTTCAAAATTTAGTGGCTTAACACAACCATTTATAAAGTTCATGACACTAGAGCCAGCAGTTCAAGCTCCGCTTAGCAGTTTTTCTGCTAGGTTTCTTCATGCATCTGTGGCCAGCTACAGATCGATTTGTCACTCTTGGGTGGGCTCTCACACGTCTAGAGCCTCAGCTGGGACAACTGAGCTGACTCTGCTCTGATCCGCATGGTCTCACATTCACCAGCAGGCTAGCCTAGACTTGTTCACATGGCAAAGGCAGGGGTCCCAACAGTGCAAAGAGAAACACACAAGGCCTCTAAAAGCCTAGGATTGGAATTGGCACACCATCACTTCTGCCACACTGCATTGGCCAAAGCAAAGTCACAAATCCAGCCTAGATTCAGAGAATGGGAAAATGGACTTCACCTTTGAACAGAAGAAGACACATTACAAAGAGTGTAGATATATGGAAGTATGAACGATTGTGACCATTTTTGACATGTACCACAAATATCATAAAAATTGCATTTAGGAGGTATTGGGTATGATATTAAGGATATAAGAGATGATATTCAAAATGTCAAAAGAACAACCAGTAGGGAATGAACACTAAACATTCCAGAACGGATGACAACTATAAACAATAGATAAAGCCACATTAATGTGTACTCATTGACTTGAAGGATGTGATACGCAAGACAAATATATGCTCAAAAGATACAACAAGTTACCTTATCATTGGCTGGAGCTTTGAATTTCTAGCAAAGGACTCAAGTTAAATCTGAATAGCTTCAAACTTAAGTAGACCCAAAGGCCTACTTTGTGTTCTTCCAGTGGAAACCTGAACTTGATTCTCAGATCTTTTCACTCCTCTGCCTGGAAAGGTCATGTCCACCAAATATGAAGCAAAATATCCAAAGGGACAGTCACAAAAGAGATGGTTTGCCTCAAAGCCTAAATTTGTCTACCTCATGCCTTCTCAGATCAGGGCAGAAGCATAGGGCTTCTCAGGTTAGTCACAGAATGGGAAGGGGGGAAAAAGGCATCTAAAGAGAAGAAGACAGTGAGAGTTTATCCCACTGGCTACCTTACCCTTTGGTGAGGGATGAGAGAGCCCTGGGTGAGTCTACACTCTTAAGGAAGAGACTTCGGCTTTATCTCACTTGTCTAACTTCCTAGAGGGAGGAGTCCAGAAGGGAACCCATTCTTGTACAACAAATATTTCAGCCCAGTGCAGTGATTCCATCCACTGATATAGAGTGGCCAATAAATTATGCTTAAACCTGAATATCTATACCAAAGCCTTGCTTTTGGTTTAGAGTAAGGGGTGGGTAAGGAAGAAGAACAGAGGGAAGACTAGAGGCCAATGCTATATGCTGCTTACCATTTCACAAAATACTTGTGCACACAAATTCTCTTAATACATCCTGAACTTTTGCAAACCCCTGTGAATTTACTTTAACAGTCAATTTTGCATAAAGTGTCTCTATTTACTGTATTCATGTCAGGTGGGATTCTATGGTTGCAAGCAACAGCAACCAATGCTAACTTAAGGAATTTGCTGGACGCTTATGAGATAGCTCACAAAATCAAAGGAGAGCCAGAATCACCAAGACAGCTGTTAGGATCTAGACAGCAAGAACTAATGGCCATTTCTTCCAGGTGCCAATGATAGGATAAATCAGCTTCAACATTTTTTATCCTTGTATCATGTGATGTAAGAACCAAATTTCAGGGAAACAATGTTTAGCTGACCTAGTTTGATTGCATGCTCATCCACTGGACAGAGAAAAGCATGGCACCAAACAAAGGACTAATTTGAGAAGAGAGGACTCATTTCTCATTTTCCAAAAGAATAGGAAAGTTTGCAGGGTCATCCAAAAGAGTCCACTGTAATATCATAGCCACAGTATCATTAAAGTGCTGAGTGAAGACATGCAGCGAGGTTAAGGTGGCCTGGGGACTGTAATATGTAATAGGCTAACAGACAACCTCAGAAGAATGTGTTAAGTTAGAACAGTCTATTTGGATAGTTGAGAAATTCAGTAAATTTGCATAACACAATTGCTCTAAAAATGTGCCTGGCACTTGTTTTGAGCAGGCAAGTTAGACAAAGAGACAAAAAAATGATTGCCATGAAGGAGGAAGTTTTTTTCTTCTACTCACAACCCCCTAGAAATAGGAGGCATGCCATGCTACACCACACCATGCAGGGCCACAGAGGGAAGCACCAAAGCAAGATGAGCCAGCAGAGAGAGGGGCAAACTGTAGGCAGGAGCTTTTATTGCAGTTTACAGAGAAAGGAATGGGAGAAGCAAGGTAAGCAAGAAGTACAAACTTATGATTGGATAGCCTGAATAATTTTGATAGTCTCTGGACTGTAGGGATGGTTCCCAGTTGTCCAATACCTGGTCCTGTGGTGATTAGGGCAGGAGATAATATCCCAGACTGAAGAAGTATGCGAAAAGGAAATTGGTGGAGGGTGTTTTTGCACATCAAAAGTATGCTGGCAGGAAAGTTGTTTGCCTCTCTAGGAATTAGTTAACCCTGGGAGGGTGGTTCCCCAGATCTGTAAGGCCCCAAATGTCAGAGCAGCAATAATACAGAAAGTAAGAAAAAATAGTTAAAGCAACTATATTCTTTGGGCAGCCATGTGAAGACGTATAAAGATACTAGATAAGTGCTTTACTACAGAGCCTCATTCTAAGTTCCATTTTACTGACCATCCAATATGCTGCAGGCATAGTCTGTTGAACCTCCTTCCACCACTCCAGTTCCTCTTCCTTTCCTCTAGCCTTGTTTATTGTGGCTATAGCAACTGTTTTATTATAACCACAGTTATTGTCTGAATTTGCTTTTAAACATGATAATATGGTATAGCCAACCATATTTTAATAATCTATTTTAAGATATTTAAAAATCTTATTTATATTATAGATTTATGGATGTATGATCTTCCAAACTGATGCCAACATATAATAAATCCCCAGTAATTTAAAAATGTTTAGCATGTGAAACTAAGTCTAATTTTTTTTTTCTACTTTGATGTTCCTCTGTCTTCACATTTGTTTCAACTCCTCTACTAGAATCACATTCTTATTTATTTTCTCTCTGGGCATTCTTGAGATATTTCTGCTCAGTAGAAATACAATATCAAGCTTCACTGTTTTATTAAATATATCAGACATCAGACTCTCTGGGTGGTGAGCCAAAAGTTGCCAAAGGATATATTTCTTTTGTCTGCTGTGAATTATGCCAGCAGGCTCAATAGAGTGGTAAAGACTGTGTGTTTTATATTATTAACTGAATATGTGAGAACTGATCTTTGCAAGGACCTAATTGTCCTATAGCCTTATGCCATCATCGAGAGAGATGTAAGCATTTTTTATTTTCTCCACAGATGAAGTGTATGTTTTCTTTGGCTTTACTTCTATTGAGTTTGGTTAATCCCTTTCAAACCAGGAGACTCAGACTTAATATATATACTCTCCTTTGCACAAAATCTTCAATATTTTGCACTTATTAACACACAGTTTATCTGTCATTTTAACTGTGGTCACCCGAATTATGCCGATTTATACTTAACCATACCAAATTTCATTTGTGATTCTGATTTTGTTTTTTGATTTTCAACAGCAGTTGAAAGTGAGTTAGCATAGTACTTTGAATAGTTTCTTTTGTAAATAGTGATGATGTAATGTTCCTCCACAATTATTTCCTTTAAAGTTATTTAGTTTTTATATTGATAGAAAAGGAAACTCAGCCAACATTGACTTTCTACATTTTAAATTAATTCTCCAGTATCTTCACATGGCTATGTCTTCTCCTAAATTTCAAGCTTTTAAGTCTGAATTTTACACTTCCTCATTGCATAAACCTGGAAAAATTACTTTCTTCTTTTATTTCCATCTCCCCATATAGGAAAGTTAATAATTTAGCTACCATAGATTATACTGTGAAATTCCATTAAGAAACCACCATGGTGGTATGCTGCTTTGGGAGAGAGAAGAACCTCCATAAATAATGGGTTGCACCAGTCTTCCTCCTAACACTTCTCCACAAGCCCACTATTCTGATACACAGGTTTCTGCCCAGTTCCAGAGTTTCACATTTTCTTCTTTTATGAAGTAACCAGTTCCCATGAAGCTCAGTTATATACTGCTCATTCTCAGTGTCTCTACTTCCTAAATAAACATATGGAATGGATTCAAACTCCTGAACTCTGGGAACTTCAATAAACTGAGATTGTTTAAAGAAAACTCTTAGTGAATCATTATGCTATCCCTCCCCCATGAGGATGCAGAATGTTAGCTTGAAAGGACTATAAAGAACATCCAGCCCAATCTCTGCATTTTAGAGATGAGAAAACCGAGCTTTTGGGAGCTTGAGTAATCTTGAAATTTGCCCAAATTGACAAGACTAGTAAGTGGCAGATCCGTATGTGTATAGTTTCAAAAGCATGAAATATTGATAATTACTTCATTTTCATTAGTTTCTTTTTTAAAAGTATCTTAAGACTGGGGCTTCCCTGATGGCGCAGTGGTTGAGAATCTGCCTGCCAATGCAGGGGACACAGGTTCGAGCCCTGGTTCGGGAAGATCCCACATGCCGCGGAGCAACTAAGCCCGTGCACCACAACTACTGAGCCTGCGCTCAAGAGCCTGCAAGCCACAACTACTGAGCCCACGTGCCACAGCTACTGAAGTCCACGCACCTAGAGCCCATGCTCTGCAACAAGAGAAGCCACCGCAATGAGGAGCCTGCACACCACAACGAAGAGTAGCCCCGCTCACTGCAACCAGAGGAAGCCTGCACGCAGCAGCGAAGACCCAATGCAGCCAAAAATAAATAAATAAAATAAATAAATTTATTAAAAAAAAATAATAATAAAAGTATCTTAAGACTAATATAGCCTGGTTAAATTTTTGAAGTCTCAAAACACAACTAAGGGAGTTTCCTGGTGGCCTAGTGGTTAGGATTCAGGGCTTTCACTGCCATGACCTGTGTTCAGTCCCTGGCTGGGGAACTGAGATCCTGCAAGCCATGCACCATGGCTAAAAAACAACCAACCAACCAAACAAACACAACTTAAATAACCTAGTGTTATTTTGTGTCTCACTTTTTTTACCAAAGAATTCCTCCTGAGGCTTGTGCCTTTAAGAATGATTTCTAAGAAATCATTACTCAGAGGTGATATTCAACATATTAAACAACAGGACGTCATAGACATTGCCCAACAATTGGTGTGTCTGTTCTTGTTCTACCAGCTGCATGTAACCATGGGTATATTACTCAAAAATAGACAATGCCCTGTGTTAGAAATTTAAAAAAATAATCCTGAGAGGTGGTCACAACACAATGAAAATATAATACCCAGTAAAACTATAATATTTTCACTATCATGTTTGCTCCATACAATTTGTTCTTTCTCAAAAATTTAAAGAGGAAACAAAGGACTTTTTTCCCCACATGGTAATTCTAGTAGACGGTTAGATTTAACTGTTAGTAATGGTAACAGAATTGAACTTCTGGAGCTGGTAAAATTGATTGCCTCCTCAAGTTAGAATTTTTAATATTTTATAAAATAAACTCTGGATATAGTTATCCATGTATGTAATTTGTAGTTGCTACATTGGGTTTGGGGAGTGAGGACATAATAATATGCTTTATTAGCAAGCTTGAATATGGGCTAAATTTGTGTTTGCTGATTGACTACAGAACTTCATAAACAATGGCAGTGTATTTTTCCCGAAGTCAATATGGAAATGCACTGTGGTGCTTGCTTTACTGAGCAAGTCGGAATTTGTGGCAGGAACACATTCAGTTTTCCTGTGTTGCTCTGTTATTTGGAAGAACCAGACAGAGTGTTTTGTTGTTCTTTTGCTTCCCTCCACCTAGAAGAAATTTAAAAGAAACAAAAAATTTTAGTATTAGAAGGGAACCTAGAAGTGTAGTATAATTTTCCACACAATGCAATATCCCTTCTACGAGCATCCCTGAAGAATCTTCACCTGGCTGCTTCCTGAATATTTTCGATGATGGGGAGTTCATTGCTTAATGAGGAGCTGTTCCTTGCTCAAGAGCTCTGGTTGTATAAAGACTTGTGTTAACCCTTAATCCGTGTTTCTGAAAATGTGGTCTCTGGACCAGCAGCATTAACATTACCTGGAAATTTGTTAGAAACACAAATTCTCAGGCCTCCACTCCAGACTGATTGAATAACAAAGAAAATTCTAAGAATGGGGCCCAGCAGTGTTATAACAAGTCCTCCAGGTGATCTGATGCATGCTAAAGTTTGCATTGCCCTATATACACCCCCATGCAATAAAATTAACAAGAACAGCTATCCTGGTGGCACAGTGGTTAAGAATCTGCCTGCCACAGCTTACCTTGTCACAGCTTACCCTTCCCCCTCCCCATATCCTCAAGTCCATTCTCTAGTAGGTCTGTGTCTTTATTCGCGTCTTACCCCTAGGTTCTTCATGACCTTTTTTTTTTCTTTTTCTTAGAGAGAGTGGCATGGACATATATACACTACCAAACATAAAATAGATAGCTAGTGGGAAGCAGCCACATAGCACAGGGAGATCAGCTCGGTGGTTTGTGACCACCTAGAGGGGTGGGATAGGGAGGGTGGGAGGGAGGGAGATTCAAGAGGGAAGAGATATGGGAACATATGTATATGTATAACTGATTCACTTTGTTATAAAGCAGAAACTAACACACCATTGTAAAGCAATTATACTCCAATAAAGATGTTAAAAAAAATTAAAAATAAAAAGAAAGAATCCGCCTGCCATTACCCATTTACAATGCTTGGTGTCAGCCTATTTATCTCTTGTAAAAATAAAATACTGTGTGTGTGTGTGAAATTAAAAAAAATGTGATATGTACAATTTTCTTTATCTTACTTTCCTCACTCAGTTATCATTTTAAATCAAATGATTTACCTTAAGTCAATGTCTTTATATTATTCTATGGTGTGAATATGTCATAAGTCATTCAGCCATTCTCTTCCTAATCAACTTTTAAAAAAAATTTCCAGTGTTTTACCATTGTGAATAATGCTAAAATAAACATCTGAATATGTAAACAAAAAAAAAAAAAAAAGAATCTGCCTGCCAATGCAGGGGACATGGGTTCGAGCCCTGGTCTGGGAAGATCCCACATGCCACGGAGCAACTAAGCCCGTGCGCCACAACTACTGAGCCTGCACTCTAGAGCCTGCGTGCCACAACTACTGAAGCCCACGTGCCACAACTACTGAAGCTTGTGGGGCTAAAGCCCATATACTCCGCAACAAGAGAATCCACCGCAATGAGAAGCATGTGTACCACAAGGAAGAGTAGCCCTCGCTCGCCGCAACTAGAGAAAGCTCACGGGCAGCAACAAAGACCCAATGTAGCCAAAAATAAATTTGAAAAAAAAATAATTCTTTGGGTTGCAGATATCAGGAATCTAACTATAAATTTAACTTTAACATAAAAGGGAATATCGTAGTTCGTGAGGCTTGTGATAATGGGGTACTTCATAGGATCAAAGGGATTGATCTGGACCTACAGGAGCTGGGCTTCTGGTATTGGAAAGAAGGCAAGGAACGTCTTACCCTTGTTCATGCTCATAGCGTTCTCACTGGCTCCACCCCCCACCCTCCGCCCATATGTTGCTCATTTCTGTCTCTGCTTAATTTTATCCTCTACTACAGACAGGCTTCTGTTCATGGGAAGATGACTACCTTCTCTACCCTCCCACCCTTACACATGCCTTCATATGCCTCAAGCACCTGACGTCAGGGGCAGAGCTATTCCTCCTCAGACTCCAAATCAAGAAATCCCAGGGAAGAACTCCTAGGGCAGGAAATGTTAACCAAAGAAAGGTGTTGGGAAATCTTGCTGGGCAAACAAATAACAATAGTTACCGTAGTCTATTACATAAACTATAGTCAATCTTACTTTGGTAAAGGAAGTTCAGAAAGACTAGTCACCTTGCCCAAATCACTCAAGTGAGTGAAAATTGAAACCCCCAAAACTTTAAATAATAAAATTTAAGACTACAATATAGTTACCCATTTACTGAAGACTTCCCTAGAAAATTTTTGTTTGGATTTTAAGTCAACATTTTTGTACTGAACTTTCTCCCCCCATGAAAAAATAAGAGTTTTATAAAAATAGCTTCATGAGCCTGCAGTAAAACAATGGTGAAAGAAATACAATTTTTCCTATTTCAGACAGACGATTGAGATTTTTTTGCATTTATGTCATTCAAAAATGATTGTTATAAACTTCCAACTTGGCAGGAATGTACTCCCAATGGAGGAAAAGAAAAAATCAAGCCAATCTAAAGTCATGAAAATTTAAATAAAGTAGTTAAGAACAAGCACAAAATATAACATTTTACGGGTTTTCGCAAGAACTTTGACTTAAGGCTTCCCAATTCAAACAAATTACAACTTAGAGATTTGACGTTAGCAAAATGATTACTTTTTCTTTTTAATTTTATTTATTTATTTATGGCTGTGTTGGGTCTTCGTTTCTGTGTGAGGGCTTTCTCTAGTTGCGGCAAGTGGGGGCCACTCTTCATCGCGGTGCGCGGGCCTCTCACTATCGCGGCCTCTCTTGTTAAGGAGCACAGGCTCCAGACGCGCAGGCTCAGTAATTGTGGCTCACGGGTCCAGTTGCTCCGCGGCATGTGGGATCCTCCCAGACCAGGGCCCGAACCCGCGTCCCCTGCATTGGCAGGCAGACTCCCAACCACTGCACCACCAGGGAAGCCCCTACTTTTTCTTTTGATATACCTTCTACCTAAACTCAGAAAAAAATGTGGTAATGAAGCACACGCATTAGGAACATTCATTATCCAAGCATAAGGAATTCCGAAGATTTTCATAGCAATGTTCATTTGAGCTCTTTACCCATAAGTTGGTCTTCCCATTTTTCCCTTTGCATGGTACACTATAGCATAACACATTATGGTTTACATTTTTAGGGCATGTTATAAGCCATATTAAATGTGCTCTATAGCTGAATCAACATAAGAATCTGAACTCTGGAATTTCCAGCTTGTTGAATGTCTAAATTCATAAGACTGTTGTGTTACACTATTTATGGACAGTTTCATAAAAACAAGCACCATTCTAGGTTTTGTCTTTTCAACTTTATGTTTCCTTTCACCCATTAGGCCATTGTGGCTCTCCAAGGCAGCCTGGGACAAGGTGTTTCTGTCAGCCAAAGCGGAGCTGAGCTAATGTGGCACTAGTGAATTCTGATATTGAAGTTCTTATTAATATTTTATTTTAATAGATCTTTATTGAAGTATAATTGCTTCACAATACTGTGTTAGTTTCTGTTGCACAACAAAGGGAATCAGCCATATGCATACACATGTCCCCATATCCCCTCCCTCTTGTACCTGCCTCCAATCCTCCCTATCCCACCCCTCTAGGTCATCGCAAAGCAATGAGTCCATCTCCCTGTGTTATACTTCTGCTTCCCACTAGCCAACTACTTTACATTTGGTAGTGTGTATATGTCGATGCTACTCTCACTTCGCCCAGCTTTGTCCTCCCACCCCATCCATGTCCTCAAGTCCATTCTCTATGTCTACCTCTTTATTCCTGCCCTGCAACTAGGTTCATCAGTACCATTTTTTTTTTTTTAGATTCCATATAGATGCATTAGGTTCTATATGAAGTAATTGTTTTTTAATTCTTAAAATCATTATTGACTCCTCCCACAAATTTCTGTCAAACAAGCAGGACAGAAGCTGTTACAAAAGCAAGGAAACATTAGTGGTTCTTATGGTAATACATGAGCTCTCTATTTTTCCATGACCTTTTGTGCTAAATGTTAAATCTGAAGTGGTGTAGAACAGAGGGAATAGACTCGGTTTTTCCTTACTCACAATTTCATTTCAGTAGACAAGTTATAAAAACAAAATCAGAGAACCTCATTCTGTTCTCTATCTGGGACACTAAATAAGCCCATCCATACTATTTTGCCATAAGTAGATTAAGCGGGAAATTCCAAATCTCGGTATGACTATCCCCTAAGTCATCTGGTTCTACTCTCACTTGTCACTTTCAGCTGGAACTCAAAACTGCCAACACCCTAGAACCAGTTTTTATGTTAGCAGGAACATACACTAAGTCTCTGGCTCAGATGAGAATCTTGCTTTAGGATGGTTTTTCCTTATGGTCCCTATATGCTGGCTCTGTGTATGAACTTTCTTCTTTATTCTGAATGCCTGATCTGGGAAAATTACATACATCATCATATGATGGTTTTGATAATCAGTATGATGATAATGATGTTGATGATGACTTCACAATCATTTAAAGAGCATTTACTATGAGGCAGCCACTCTATTAAGTACAGTTGGTTCTTCTCCAGTGTCTATGCATATAATGCAAATTAGTTCATACATGAATGGTAAATAGGGAGATATCAATACAATCAAGATTACTTTGATTCATAAGTAGTTTTCCTCAGCATGTGAATATTTTGCAGCTCAGTGCACACATGTTAATATTTTACAGTTCAATGCACACTATTTATTAAGGTTTAAAAAAACACGGGAAGCCATGAAGTAATCTAGCACAGAACACAGTGCCCATTCACCCCACTTTCTTCCTCTTGGCTCTATCTTGGAAGTGCTCACTGGGAGTTTTCCTGGATCTTGGTGCATTTTGCCCTCATCTCCATAACTTGGCAGCATCTACCCTTACTCAAACCCTCTTTCATCAAGCAGCCATCAACTTTTCTTAAAGGCAAGTCTTATATTTACTTAGTATTTCTTTTTTTTAGGAGAAGTTTAACTGTGATAGTATTTTATTAGGATGGGTATTGTTATTGTCAGTGCTTTGGTTATAAAGTTGCGTAGATTTTGAGCAACCTGCCCCAACTCTGTTTTTCCTATAAATCGTCTTACTTCTAGTGTGCAAGTTTGCAGAATTAGTGGTTTGTGGTTTCTGCACTTATTTCAGAAATGCCTGTTCTTTACCTATGTAATCTTATTCCATTCTTGTCACTGTTTTATGGCATAGGTGTTATTCCCATTAACTGATGAAAGGAAACCAAGGCTCAGAGAATTTAAGTAACTTGTCCAAAATCTCATTGTAATGAGAAGGCAAGATGACTTTGAGTCATTATATACAACCCACTTATTACCTGGCTTCCTAAACTTCTATTCAGCTTCACTTTCCAGTCTTAGGACCAAAGTGAAGGCAAAGGCAGTAAGACACAGACCCCGTGCAGCAGAGTTGTGGTGAGCGGGGAGCAATGATCTGCCTTGCCATTCTCCTACACTGACAACACTTCCTTTTCATTTCTTGTGGAAGACATCCCAGAACATTTTTTGTTGTTGTTGTTCCAGAAAAAGTCTCCAGAAAAATAAATTAAGTATGTGGGTCAGCTGTAGCAAGCTACTGATAATGTCACATGAGGGAGACTGTGGAGTTCTGCAGAGGGAAAAAAGCCAGGCTGAGCCTGACCTGGCCCTGGCTTCATGGTACAGTGATATAGCACATTCCAGAAGAAGAAACTAGGATGTTGAGGATTCGAATTAAAAAATAATCCCAGAAGAGATTTCCTATTGTCCGTGGAGTTCCTTTTAGAAATTGAATATGATTTGAGGCAAGCACTATTGTTCATCTCACAGATGAAAATAATGCATTTTTAAAAGAAATTGTCTTACACAGCATTATCCTATTTTTATTAAAATAGAATACAAGCCCTTTGAACAGTAAACATCAAAATATTAATGGTATTAATTTCTGAGTGGTAGGATTATGGGTTTTTCACTAGTTCATATTTTTACAAAATGTCTAAAATGAACAAGCATAATTTTTCTAAAAAGAAGTGATAAAAGTTACGTTTGAAAACAAATTTTTAGGAGAATTTTGTGATTTTCTTTCCTGAGAACAATTGATTTTGTATTGGGGAAAGGCATTAATAATATTTTTCAGGTAGATCAGTCTCTTGGTGTCACTCAGCTTTGCTGTCCTTATAAATGTCACAGACTTGCTTTTTTTTTCCCTAGTCTTTCATTTCAGCTTTTCACGACTCTGCTTCTCCCTCTTTCCCACGCGTTTTATCTCATCCACACTTAGGGTCCGTTCTTCAGCCTTCTTTGCACTGCTGCTTCCCCCTCCTTTCCTCCACTCAGGCATCACTGCTTCTCTATGATCCCCAGCCACCCCTGTGCTGACTCTAGCATTCTCTTCCACCAATGGTGCCAGAGTTCACAGTTGATTGCACACTCCTATTGTTTTGGAGGGATTTTTTTTTTTTTTTGCGTCTTTCCCCCCCCCCCCCCTTATTTCTCCCAAGGATAGCAGTGGCTGTTTGTTTACTTTGAAGGAACGCATGTCATTTGGGTTTCCTGGCAGCACCAACGAGAAGACGGGTTCCTCTTAGAACATAATCACAAAACAACAACAACAATAAATCTCTATTTCTAAAGTTTTTCTGTTGCCACTCACTCATTTGTTCCTTAGTTGCAGCAGCAAAATGGTCATACCTAAAAACCAGGAGGCTCGGTAAACACACAAGAGGTTATTGTAGACTCCTCTCTCAGAAACTTTTCCTTTTCCTTTTATTGTCTGTTATGAGTGAATTACAATATCATCAGGATCTAATCTCACTGGTAACTTCATCACCTCTGGGGAAAATTGCTGCAAATCATCAGAGCTTGTCTGCAACTATGTCTACTTCCATCCATGAATCCTTGTGGTGTTTCACTAGGACATCTAAGTTTGCATCAGTCCCTGCTTTCTGAATCAAAATGAGCATAATGTCATTAATTCAATTGATCAGCCTGATGTGCTGCTTCCACAGATGATCAAGATAGTCAAGGTCTCTGTGGGCTATGTTGTCATAGAAAGAAGACAAGTTAACACAGACCTGTGGCAAGACGGTGATTGTATCTTGCTGCCTTGTAAAAGCAAATGGGTTTTTCATTTTCCTTACTGATCACCTTCACCACATCAATAGTTACACTCCAAGTGCCAGAGACTTTGTGAATATATTCCAGTAAAGATCCAACATCTGGTACAACAGCTGCAACTGGGTAGCCCCAGTTGCCACCTGCCCTGATCCATCTAGTATTCACAAGGGCCAAGCAGGTGAACTGAATGGGGATGTGATGGAGGTCACCATCCTTGCGTCCCTTTGCCTAGCTCCACAATTGTTGGTATACAAGATTGCTCCTGATTTACTATCTTGGCTGGAGGAGGGCAGTTTTAAGGACCTCCACTTGGGTCTTTCTACCATAATAGCTCTTACTCCATAGATCAGGTATCCAATGTAAGGATTCTGCTTTCTGTTAGGTATACGTATCCCAGTTATGCCCTTGGGGACTGGGTATAACCACAGTTGGGTCTGCAGACTTAGTAGACCCACCATCAGATGGATTTGGACAGGATTCCATTTATCACCTGGATTCCATAAGATTCACCTGTAACTGGGGGATCGTGTTGGTGTTTTGAATCCCCTGTATCCAATAGCCCTAAAAAGGCATGGTCATTCCCCTTATCCCTCTATATACTTATTCTAGTACATGACCATAGATCCCTTTAGGAAAGGGATGGGGGAAATGGTAACTGTATATTCCCATAATGGCATTGTGGGGTTCTTTCTCAAGTGGACCTCGCCTCTCCTTCAATTAATGGCCTCTGGGAGTGAGAACCGGCTCAGATCTGGAAACTAGGTGAGGGGTCATGATTTTCCACTTCTGTAGTTGATGTTAACTTTCTGCTCACTAAGCTCTATAGTTTTTCTCATTATATAAGTGAAGTAATATCTTAGCTAACTGCCCATTTATCTTGCCTCCCTAGGATCACTGTGGTCTTTTATTAGCTGTTGCAATAAAACTCTGTGAGAGAAAGCACCCCGTATGAGATTTTGACTTGTTGCCTATTTCTGTTATATTTACCTTGCTCTTGTCTGTTAAGTGCTAGCACCTGGGCTCTGCTATCCCAGAATTGTCTCACCCATCCTGACACTAGGGAGCCCAGTCCAAGGCAGGATCTCCTACAGTTACCAGTGAGGATAACCATGATTGGGCTTCTCAAAGATGCTGGTGCCCTCCTCGATAGCGCATCCTTAGCACTTCAATGGAAGGAATGTTCTTTGGACCACACGCTCAGGAATGGGTTCTCTTTATTATTACATAATAAACCCATTCTTATATTTTCATCTCCCCAAGATTTCTAACCCCCTCCTCAATATTCTGCAAGACAGTTCCAGCATCTCTACCTCATTTACAGCATCTCTACCTCATTAACTACCTCAACATTATGTTAAATTTTTATGGAGCAATCCCAGCCCGTATTAGGACTGATTTTCAATGTCATTGCCAGGATATGAAACTCCTAATCTTAGAACACTCTCATATCAATGAATTCTCACCTACACAGCCTTAGATCCTGCCCTTCCTAGCCCAACTCTCTCAAGATCCATCCCTGGATATAGCTTCCCATTTCCTGCCAGTACATATTAGCCAGGTCTTGGGGCCATGAAGGGAGGCAGGAGCAGATCCAGAGGAGGACACTCATCCACAAGGCTACTGCTTCAGGTGAGGGTTTTGAAGGGTCTCCAGGAGAGGAGGGGCTCTTTTCCTCTAGCATTGGGATAAGTGAGCCACTTCTGCCAACCTGGAGAGTTCAGAGGGACCAAGATCTCGGGGGCTCAAATTCTCTAGCTCATCCACCCCATGTTCCAGGGTCTCACTCATTCCCTAGCAGGGCTCTGGTTTTGACACAGACTTCTCAAGGCTGCAGGTTCACTCTTTGTTGTAGGTCTGCCATCCTTATAATTAAATCCTGGGCCTGAGGTAAGGAAGACAAGAGCCTTTTTAAAAGCTGCCATGAAGGTTTTCTAACTTTCACAGCATATCTTCAGTTGATATTTGATTCAACTGAGCCTGTCATTTTCTTTTTCATGACTTGTGATGCTGTTAACAAGACCCAGCCAACACCACATCCGTATGATACACGTCACTCCCATACCATTCAGGTGCCATTACTATGGTGTAAGACAACGTTCCAACATTTGCCTGCATCTCACGCCAGCCCATCACTGGTGAAATTCTTCATGGTTAGGATGCTGCCGCAAGCTGGTGGTTGTTATCACCTCCCTTAACACCAGTCAGAAGTCCTTGACTGGTGGAAGAGCCAGACTCCTCTCTGAAAGTTTCCTCTCCACGGTACTTCTGGTTCCAACTGTCTTAAGCCTGGGTTTCCCTAAAAAGCAGAGCCTAACATAAGGGTTTGCATGCAGGTAATTCATTTTGGGACGTGATCCCAAGGAACAGAAATGAAGCTAAAAAGAGTAAAACAGGAAAGGAGAAAAAACAATCCAAAGGTGTATTATTAAGCTGATCATTGGGCTCGATCCGGCTGGGAAGTTACTAAGGGGTCATGTAAAATGTGCCTCAGAATTGTCCATCTGAGTATCTCCCATGGGTCAAGGGGATGTCTGCCCCAGGAAACGAAACACCATGCCAGGTTTGCACAGCCATTTTGTCAGAATGGCTGAATGGGTTCCTCAAGGCATCCCACAGGGTACAAAGGTGAGAGAAATAGAGAGAAATGTGATACAGCTGAGGTGGGTTGCTCTCAGATTACACCTGCACATTGTTGGTGAAATTCTTACTGATTAGGGTGCAAGGCAGCCGCACTTAACCTCACGTAACACCAGTCACCTCAGTGACTAGAATAAAAAAATGGGTCAAAATGTTATAAGACAAGATGCAAGATGTCTCTGATATGCATCTTCTCCCAGAACATTGCCTCGTATTATTCTCTTTGCCCAAACCTTCTATTTCGTTTGTCATCACTCTGATTCTCTCCCGGAAACAATCTCAACAGGGTGTCTTTCCCCATCTGTAAAGCTTAACCCAACAACACTCTTATTATCTAATAGCACTATTCAGCCAGTTCCTCTGTGTAGTATCCTTTGTGGATTTCAGATTATGACTCTTTCCTCAGGTTGTTTCTCATATTATTTAACTGTCCCTGGTCATAAACTGTAATAAATTTGTGACAAAGGTTTCTTAGGTCGTGTCCCCTGAGACATACACTTTGAGATTTGTAGGACGTTTATTGGGGAGTGTCTTCAGGATCAGCACCAATGGGGAGGGAAGGAAGTAGGATAAGGCAGAGGGAGGAGCTGAGCTGGGTTGCGACAGAGCCAGGCTACAGCCAATGGGGAGCTGTGCATGGCCTGTCTTGTCCCACCTTGACGCCAAGAGGGTAGACGTTTGTATCCTGCATTCATCAGTCTTTGGGTGGGGACTGGCCCCAGGAAGAGTATGTTCTTGGGTGAGGGATTGAGAGCGTTTCCTGGAGGGTGACTCAGCTGAGAGACTTCAGCCACCAAACACTCCCAGCAGCTGGGGAGATGATATCTCAGTTCTGAACGGAAGGTCTGGGCAGTGTATCATAGTATTAACTATAGCCCACCCTTTCTGCTGCTTGGATTATTTTCTTTGTAAATTAAGTTCTACAAACAGTTCTTCCAGGATTCTGGTTGGTTCTTCTTGTGGGAAATTTAAAAGAGGAAAGTTTGCAGGAAAAAAAACTCAACTTCTGTCACTGCAGTAACGGAGCCTGAGGCTCCAACTAAACGTCTCCCTCTTCTGCTGCCAATTCTATATCCTCTCACCCTTGGCTAGCCTCTCTGTTGGTCTTGGTGCCTTACCTGGTGGGGTGACCTAGACTCTCATCCCTGACAGATCTGAGACCCTGGTTGCCACACCCTTCTCAGGCTCTGACTGTGGCAACTTGTCCATTTACTATCAAAATTGGGAAAGAGATTACTAGGCGACTCCCCTAGAGATGGCCTGAGTGCCAAACACGTTTTCCCTTAGTGCCACTGTACATTAGCAGCCCCACCTCCCCCTGGTGACCAGAGTCAGTTACCCCTACTGTGTCCCCAGTATGACTCATCCCCAGAATGATGAGTCCTTTTTTTTTTTTTTTTGTCTCTTACAGCAAGGAGTCTGAAGTGATTGTGCAGCAGCTATAGCTTATTGGTTAATGGAAAGATTACTCTGTCCCTGGTGGAAGTGGATTCCCTCTAGGATACAAGATCTCTAAACCCACAGAGTCCAGAGTTGTACGGACAGAAAGCACACATTCCTGACAGTCACTGATAGTGATGACAAACACAGCCACTCCTACTTCACCTCCTTTCTCAGACCCATGTGTTCTTCCTGCTGGGGATACAGTACCACATAGTGGTAGCTGATTTAGGGTGTGTCTTGCAACCTGGAGGATGATGTCTCATCCTCACAGGTTACCATCTCCAAGCCTGGGTCTCCGTGGCTCCTTCAAAGGCCATTCCATTCCTTTTTCAGGCTGGCATGGTCCAGTTGATACTATGGTCATGTGTCCACTTTCACACTCCCCTGGACTGATACAGAGTCATACGGGATTCCATGTTTGTGGGTGAAACACTGTAATCCCTCAGAAGGTGGTGCTGGCTGAGATCCTGTAGGCAAAAAAGGCAAACCCACATCTATAGGTATTGATTCCTGTCAAGATTACTTGCTGCCCCTTCCAGGGTAGAAAGGCTCCAGTGTAATTAATTTGCCACCAAATGGTTAATGGGACTCCTTGAGAGATGGTACCATACTGGGAATGTGGGGTTGGTTTGTGTTTCTGGCAGGTTGGATGTTTGGCAATTGTAGTAGCTATAGACCAGCCTTGGCGAGTGGGAGTCCATGCTCTTGGACTCCCATGGCTCTCTGTTCATGCACCCTTTGTGCCAACACTGGGATGGCTGATGACTACAAGTTAAGGCATTCTGTCTGATTGGTTCTAGTGTCCCTTCCCCAGTGGATTGCTCTCTGATAAGCATTAATTAACAACGGGATTCAAAAACCTTTACACTTTGGGTCATGCCCATAGGTCCATCAACATGCCTCTCCTCCAAATGTCTTTGCCCCCAGTCCTCCAATCTTTCTGAGTCTAGCCTCCTGAGCAATCAGTGAAGCTAATCACCAAGAGTAGATGACTAAGTGCACTGCTCAGAAATCTGCTGACTGGTAGGATTTCCTTCACTGTCTTTCAGGGTCTTCCACTACAGGGCTACAGTGGAGCTGTACTGCAGGCACAATTCATTTTCATCCTGTGTCCACACACCAAGGTGACCCAGTGAATTTAACATGGCCTTTTTCCTCTCTGTCAGTTGGTCATAAGGGACCCTCCACGGTCCAGGTGTGAGCTGAGGGAGAGGAACCATTGCAACAGAGGTAGAAAACATGAATTCAATCTCTCCTGGAGCTCTCTTTTGCTTGTAATTAAGTCCTGGACCTGATGATCAGTTTTTCCTGTGTTCCAGCTGTAAGATAAGAGTCTCTATATATGATGCCAAAGAGAACTGGCTTTCTGATTGTTGATTAATCATCCTCAGGCTTTTATTGTCTTTCTCCAACACATTAAATGTCCACAGTAACAGCCATCCATTTCCATAGTTCTTAAAATTACTACTTCCCCTGAACTTCTCAAATGCCTGAGATGTTACCCCTGTGATTCCCCCCCCCCCCCCCCCACAAATACCCCATCCCAGCTCACCACCAGGGAAAGTCTTAACAGTTGCTCGGCATCTGGGCTTTCTATCCTATTCCATTGATCTATATTTCTATTTTTGTGCCAGTACCATACTGTTTTGATGACTATAGCTTTGTAGTATAGTCTGAAGTCAGGGAGCCTGATTCCTCCAGCTCAGTTTTTCTTTCTCAAGATGGCTTTGGCTATGCAGGGTCTTTTGTGTCTCCATACAAATTTTAAGATTTTTTTGTTCTAGATCTGTGAAAAATGCTATTGGTAATTTGATAGGGATTGCATTGGATCTGTAGATTGCCTTGGGTAGTATAGTCAT
Source organism: Eschrichtius robustus (assembly GCF_028021215.1). NCBI lineage: Eukaryota > Metazoa > Chordata > Mammalia > Artiodactyla > Eschrichtiidae > Eschrichtius > Eschrichtius robustus. Next base: position 164,638,174 of record NC_090826.1, on the reverse strand, counting down.
TTTGCCTATCCATGCTCCACCTACCACAGTGTTGGTGTCATTGCCAATGACCATGGGCACTACAGCTCCAAAATCCATTTCTGAGTCAGCTTTCTCAGAGCAGTCCTGGAACCAACTATCCTAGGTCAGGTTCCCCAAGAGGCAGACTCTGAGATCAGGCTTAGCATACGGTAAATTTATAAGGGGAGGAGCGTCATCAGATCGCCATGAACAGGAGATGAAGGAAGAAGGACTGAGCAGAGGGAGGAGATGAACTGCTTTACAGTCACAACAAAGACCTCAGCTGATCCCATAGGGAGTTCTGGGCTAGGATGTGAGCCACTCCCAAGGGAGAGGGTGACTTGGACAAAGTGGTTCTCCTGGGCTAATGGAAATTCACAAAAAATAATTCAAAGGAGAGCAGTCAGATGTCAACACTCTTGACAGCTGGGTGAATGAGCACCTCAGTCTTTTTTTAAAATATTTATTTATTTATTCATTTATTTATTTGGCTGTGTCAGGTCTCAGTTGCAACATGCCGGATCATAGTTGTGGTATGTGGGATCTTTCATTGTAGCGCACAGGTTCTCCTTTGCAGTGTGCAGGCTTCTCTCTAGTTGTGGTGTGCGGGCTGTCCGTGGCATGTGGCATCTTAGTTCCCCGACCAGGGATCGAACCCACATCCCCCGCATTAGAAGGCAGATTCTTTTTTTTTTTTTTTAAACATCTTTATTGAAGTATAATTGCTTTACAATGGTGTGTTAGTTTCTGCTTTATAACAAAGTGAATCAGTTATACATATACATATGTTCCCATATCTCTTCCCTCTTGCATCTCCCTCCCTCCCACCCTCCCCATCCCAGAAGGCAGATTCTTAACCACAGGACCACCAGGGAAGTCCTGGGCGCCTCAGTCTTGAAGGGGCCTATGGGCCCCATGTCATAACATCCACTACATAAGGCCAATTCTTCTTTCTCAAATGAAGAGAACTAATAAGCCTATAACTTCCTCCATTATAAGGCAGGAGACTTAGCCCAGATAAATCAGGCCTAAAAACATCAACAGTATTAATAACATGGTAACTGTGGATGACTTCATATAATCCCAAGGTCAAAAAGGCAAAAATATAACTTCTCTCACCCCAAGGATGTTCTTTTCATATTTTGTATATCCTTCCCTGTAATAATGCCATGGAAGAGAAGCAAAGATCCTATCTTCTATACTTTCTATAAACTTTTAACATCACCCATCTATAAAGATGAGACTTAAAGTCTGTCCAGGTTTTGAAACCAGCCCTTTTAAAATATATTTCCCAACAAAGCAATTCTGGCAGAGTTGAGGATAGGAAAACCTTTCTAAACTGCTCTACTCCGGATGAGTTATACTGCTTTCACACCTGTGTACTTTTGCAAATTCACTCTTTCTGCCAGAATGTCTTTCTTACCCCGTGTCTTCCTCCAGAATTCTATTCATGCATAAGGTTGCCAGATTTAGTAAATAAAAGTACAGGATGTCCAGTGAAATTATTTTTTTTACATCTTTATTGGATTATAATTGCTTTACAATGTTGTGTTAGTTTCTGCTGTACAACAAAGTGAATCAGCTATATGTATACATATATTCCCTCCCTCTTGAGCCTCCCTGCCACCCTTCCCATCCCACCCCTCTAGGTTGTCACAAAGCACCAAGCTGATCTCCCTGTGCTATACAGCAGTTTGCCACTAGCTATCTATTTTACACACAGTAGTGTACATATGTCAGTGCTACTCTCTCAATTCGTCCCAGCCTCCCCTTACCCCTCCTGTGTCCACAAGTCTGTTCTCTACGTCTGCGTCTCTATTCCTGCCCTGCCACCAGGTTCATCAGCACCGTTTTTCTAGATTCCATATGTATGCATTAATACACAGTATTTGTTTTTCTCTTTCTGACTTACTTCACGCTGTATGACAGACTCTCGGTCCATCCCCATCACTACAAATGACTCAATTTCGTTGCTTTTTATGGCTGAGTAATATTCCGTTGTATATATGCACCACATCTTCTTTATCCATTCATCTGTCGATGGACATTTAGGTTGCTTCCATGTCCAGACTATTGTAAATAGTTCTGCAATGAACAATGGGGTACATGTATCTTCTTGAATTATGGTTTTCTCTCAGTATATGCCCAGTAGTGGGATTGCTGGGTCATATGGTAGTTCTAATTTTAGTTTTTAAAGGACCATCCATACTGTTCTCCACAGTGGCTGTATAAATTTACATACCCACCAACAGTGTAGGAGGGTTCCCTTTTCTCCACACCCTCTCCAGCATTTATTGTTTGTAGATTTTTTGATGATGGCCATTCTGACCAGTGTGAGGTGATACCTCATTGTACTTTTGATTTGCATTTTTCTAATAATTAGTGATTTGAGCATCCTTTCATGTGCCCCTTGGCCATCTGTATGTCCTCCTTGGACAAATGTCTATTTAGGTCTTCCGCACATTTTTTGATTGGGTTGTTTGTTTTTTTGATATTGAGCTGCATACGCTGTTTGTATATTTTGGAGATTAATCCTTTGTCCATTGCTTCATTTGCAAATATTTTCTCCCATTCTGAGGGTTGTCTTTTCATCCTGTTTATGGTTTTCTTTGCTGTGCAAAAGGTTTTAAGTTTAATTAGGTCCCATTTGTTTATTTGAATTTCAAATAAACAACAAATGCTTTTTAGTATAAGTCTGTCCATATATTCCATGGGACATACTTATACTAAAAAATTACTTGTTGTTGATGTGAAGTTCAAGTTTAACTGGGCATCCTGTACTTTATCTAGCAAACCTACTCTTTCTTCACACATTTACTGAACATTTACCACATGCCAGAAACTATTCTAAGTACTGGGAATATAGTGCCGAACAAAAGTAACTCAAATTCTTGCTCTCATGTGGTTTACATGCCAGTGTAGGGAGCCTGGCCATAAACAAACACACAAGTAAATATACAATAATATTGTCAGAACATAAATAAATGCCATGAAGAAGAATAAAGTGAGGTAAGGGAAAAGGGAGTGCTGGGCCTGGAGGTGAGGCAGTGCTGTTCTATGAAGTTCTTGCTGATCAGGTGAAATTTGAGCAGAGACCTGAAAGAAGCGGAAAGCCAGCCACGTAAAGATTTGGAAGGGGTGTACACTCCAGGCAAAGTGAACCCCAAATACAAAGTCCTAGAGGTGGAGGGACGGCAAGGAGGCCGGTGTGGCTGGAGCACAATGCACAGGAGGGGTTTGCCAGGAAACCCCTAGCAAAGGCGCGGGCGGGGATGGGCGCAGACAGTTTTCAGCCTTTTGGTCACAGTGAGGGCTTTGGCATTTACTCTGGAGACATGGAGCAGATGCTTGACGAGGTCTCACATTTCAGACAGAGCAAATGTTCAATTAATAAATATTTGTTAAATAAATGGCTTCCACGTTGAGAGTTGACTCTTCTTGCTGGGGCAGGGAGGTGGGGCAGAAACAAGGAGGTCAATAATGAGGCCAATAGAATAATCCAGGAGAGAGTTTGGACTATAGTTGTAGCAGTAGAGATGGTAAGTGCTTGGATCCTGAACATACTGTGAAGGTATAGCTGATAGGATCTGCAAAGAGAAGAGTCAAGGTTGAGGCTTGAGTCTCTAGAGGGATGGAGTTGCCATTCACCAAATTTGAGAAACCTGTCGGGGGGGCAGGTTTGATGGCGTGCAATGGGGGAAGACGTGGAAATCTGGAGTTCAGCTTCAGACTTGTTGATTTTGACATGCATATAAGAAATCCATGTGGAGATGTTGAGGCAGCAATTAGATGTTAAAGTCTGAGTTCAGAAAAGAGAAATGGGCCATCTGGAGATATAAATTTGGGAGCAGTCACTTACCTAAAACCATAGATCTGGATGAGATCCCTGAGGAGTGAGTATAGACAGAGAAGAAAATTCCAAGGACTGAGCCCTGGGGTCTCTAAGTGTTTAGAGATTGAGAAGAAAAGTGGAAAAGAAGTCATCAGCCTGGAAGGAGGAGACCAAGGGAGATTGATCCAGAAGCTAAGAGAAAAAATATTTCAGGAAAGAAGATGTGATCATTTGTGTCAAATGCGTCTGAAAGTCGACGTTGGATGGGGCCTGACCATTGGGCTTAGCACCCTGGCATTACTGACTCCTCGAAAAGATCTGTTTCGGTAAGATGGTGGGAAAGAAAGCTTGATGGGAGTAGATTAAAGAGAGAATGGGAGGAGGAAAATAGAGCTAGCAACTGTAGGCTAGTCTTTCAAGGAGTTTTGCTATCACATGGGAATGATCCAAAAACAGAGGGGAAAGATAATGACGCTGGAGATGAGGGAAACCGTTATCAGGAGCAGTGTTGAGCTTGGGAAAGAGAGTGGGAATTAGCACATGAATGAGAAGTTGGCTTGAGACAAGAGCACAGGCAGTTCATCCAGAATCACAAGAGGAGGGTGAAAGAGCGTGTGTGGAGAGAGACGCAGAAAGGTGGGCAGAAGTGGTGGGAGGAGGACATGTGAGCCCTCTCACGGCTGCTCCTGTCCTCTTAGTGAAATCAGAAGCCAGGTGGGCGTGAAGGAGAGGGAGGATGAGGGAGGGGAAGGTGTGAGCGGAGAAGTCGCCTCTGGAAGTGTGATAGGATGGCCAGGCAGCACTAGGGCTACAGGAGATTAGTGGTTGTTAGTTTAATTTAGAACCAACACCATGGTTGTGTGTTTTTCTTCGGTCACTTTCAGCTGTCCAAATGCAGGCAAGGAGTAGGCAGAAAACTGGGTACAAGAAGGGGTGGAATTTTGGCAAGCAAATATGTCAAAGTGAGAGAGAGGCAAGGGAGCCTAGAATGTGGGCAAGGGAATGTTTACAACGACTGCCCAGGAAATCTAAATCGGGTTAGGAGGGAAACCAGGACATCACGGGGTGAAGGACAGTGAACAGATGGTAGCATCAGAGGATTGGGGGATCCAGTGGGATTGAAGGATTACTGGAATCAGAGCACTACAGAGAGTGCTGAAGAAATAGCAAGTGGTGGTCAGAGTGAGATCCTTGAAAGTGAAAGTTACAGAAGACTTGCAATTATTAGTAATATTAAATCTAGGCTATCACCAAGCGACTGAGTGACTGAAGTAGGATAGAAATCACTGAAAGAAAGAAATCAATGAACTGAGAGGTCTGAGAACTTGAAGAGAGCAGACAGTGAACCATTGCATTAGTTTCCTATTGCTACTGTAGCAAATTACCACAAACTTAGTGGCTTAAAACAATACAGATTTGTTGTCTTACAGTTTTAGAGGTTAGAAGTCTAAAATCAGTCTCATTAATCTATAGTCAAGGAGTCAGCAAGTCTGATTCTCTCTGGAGGCTCAACGGCAGAGCCCCTCCCCTTGCCTCTTCCAGCCTCTAGGGGCTGTCTGCATCCCTTGGCCATAGTGCCTTCCTCACAACTGTATCACTCCAACCTCTGCCTCTCTCGTATCTCCCTCTTCTGACTCAGATACTCCTGCTTCTCTCTCATAAGGACCCTGTGATTACCCTGGATAATCCACCACCCTCCCCTGCCCTCATCTCAAGATTTTTAACTTTTAGGATGTTAATGTTTACATCTGCGAAGTCCCTCTTGTCACTTACATACTCACATGTACTGGAGATGAGCACATGGACCTCTCTGGGGGGACATTATTCAGCCTACCACACCAGCAATATATTTTTTTCCTCTGTGAAGACCTTCCTGATTCTGGCACTCCCACCCCACCCCAGGCTGAGTTGATAAATATTCCTTTTGGTTCACCATTGCACCTTCTAAGGACATTCCCGTATTAGAGGATATGCCTTCTTTATTTGAGTATGTACTATGCTAGGTTCTGGGTTAATCGCTGTTAATACAAATAGGATACAACATTTTAAAAATTCTCACCCTAATCGCCAATGTCTGCTTATATGTCTATTTCCCCAGGTAGACCGTGGATCACACCAGGAAAGGAACTACTCACATTCGTCTCTCTGTCCTCGGTGCCTGCCATGGCACCTGGCATATGACATGTACTTGGTGGACCTTTTTAAATGGGTAAATGAGCTTTGTGTGCATTTAGTAACAGAAACATCTTCTCTAAGTGATCACATGCACATGAGAAGAAACTATTTTCATAATCCTAACCCAGCTTCCTGACAGCACTAAATGAGTATGCCTTAATGTACATATGTATCATTTTACTAATCTGCAAGCTAATCCCTCAGATGTCTGGAAACAAATGCTAGTCTTCTGAATATTATGTATTTTTAAATATCCACCAGCTAACGTCTTAATTTAGGAGCACTTGGACATTGTAGTTCGTAATGGTTCTGCCAAGCCTGCTTATTTAGAGAATTTAGATTGGGTCATATCTCCAGGGAAATCACCTGAACTAAAATAGAAAGTATCATCCATCTCTTATTCAGTCACGATTAGAGACTGATAAAAACACATCAGCAATCATATAAAGTCTGAATTCCTCAAAAGCAGCCTGGCAAAGTAATAAATAATATCCTGTGCAAAAATCAACTGCAGACACTTATTAAATTCATAACCTTTTATATGAATATTTTATAATTATTACCTCAAAGAACTAGATGATAACAGATTCCAGTGAAGATTTTGATATCTACAGTTACATAATGGTGAAATTAGATTCTGGGACACTGAGTCCATTGTAAATCTTTTGTAAATGGAATTATCAAAACCTAAATCATTTTTCACCAGACAAGTTGCTTTCTTCAGCTGTGCAATCCTACAACTGTGGGTACATCTTTTGTGGATTACAGAGACCTACATTATAACCCTATCCTAATGGCTGATCAGCTACTCAATTGGAAAAGCCCCAGAAGAGTTCTGTCATCAGAATTATTTAGATGCTACCCTGATTTATGAACACCAGTCCTTGCCAAACTATTATCCCTGTGAATAGTAGGGGTATTTTTCCTCAGAATGTAGACAGAGGTTTGTCCGTCCCATTTTCAAAAAATACTCATGTTTTAAACTAGTATACCATATATTTCCTCAAAGCTCCAGGCCTATTTCTTTCTGACAAATTATAGGGTCATAGTTTCTAAATTGAGACTTCATGTAAAGAACAAACATACTTCAGGCAATGGAGAGGCACTGATCACAGTTATTCTGTTTTAGCTCAAAACAATGCAAAACAACTTAAAGCTATTAGTAGCATTTATCAATCATTCATAAGTCCTTGATTCCCTAGACAAAAGCCATCCAGAGACCAAGTCGAGCTGTCCTAATATAGACGCAAGGCACTCATGTTTCTGTGGAGTATCCTCCTACTATGAAAATCAGAATGGGTCCAGGTACAACCCTAGAGAAATCCATGCACGCGTGAGTAAAGGGACACAGACAAGTGTGTTCACTGGAGTACTGTAGGTAACAGCCAAAGTGAAAGAGGGCAGATTCCATTTACCTTTGGGGTAAAGTGGTAAAGAGGGCTCCTGGGGTGCTGGCAAGGTTTTAATTTTTGCTCTGGGGACTGGTTATGCAGGTGTGTTCACTTTTAGGAAATACACTGAACTGTTGTTATTTGTGCACGTTTCTGTATGTATGTGATTCTTCAACAGAAAGGTTTTTTTCTTTCCCTTTTTTTGTTTTTTTTTAAAGATCAAGAGATTTTCTCAGCTCTCACGAGGTTGATCTTGCTATTCAAAGTGCATTCCACAGGACTAACAGCATGGACTTCTAGGAGAATGACAGAAAAGTAGACTCTCAGGCCCCACCCCAAACCTACTGAACCTGAATCTGGATTTTGACAAGATCCCCAAGTGATTTGAATGCACACTGAAGTTTGAGAAACACTGATCTAAAGCATAAAATTACAAATAGAAAAAGCACAGCATGACAGGGTAATAAATGGTATAATGGAAGGAAGCACAGGGTGCTATGGAGGCCAGAAGAGGCACCCCTCGCCCAGACCAGCTCAGCTGCCCCGCTGAGTTTGCTCCCAAGCTGAGTAATTCCGGGAGGACCTAATTGCCAGACATATTGGCTTAGAACCTCAAGTTTGCTTCCTCCCTTATTTACGGTTTAGCATTTTAGTGAAGAGCAGTAATTGGCTAGAATCAGTACAAAAGAAGCCTGAGTTTCAGGCCAAGAAAGTGCTGCTGTGATTCTGCAGTTGTTTAAAAAGATAAATGGTCTCTATAGCTAGGGACAAAGAAAAGTAGGACAAGCACGAGGAGAACCTGATAGAGGAGTGCCTCGCAAATAATTAGTGGCTAATTTTAGCCCATCAGCTTACCTATTTTTTCATTATTCAGTAAAACTGAGTTCCAAAGTCGTAAAATTTGACCCTGCAGAAGAAACCCCAAAATAATATTTAAGATCCAGTTATGCTATCTCACGTAATGGACACTAAAAGCAGAGCCTCAGCGGCACCTCAAATGTTGAGTCATTACTTTCCTATTTCTTCTATTTGTCATTCCTAGGGTCACCATTATGGAATTTCTCCAGAGCATTTTCTCTTTTAAAAATGGGATCATAAAAAATGGATTCCAGGTGTAATGATGTTAAACACCATGGAGAGATGATTTCTTGTCTTTGTATGGCACACTCCCTTTAATTTATACTTGAGTCACAATAAATTGTTTTAATTATAATACTACACTGCTAACTCATTTAGTTTGTGGTCTACTCTGGCGAAGCACTTTCTACTACATTTGTGACTCTTTAGCCGTAAGCCTCTTTGAGTCTGTATTTCTGACTCCTCAAGATTTTAACATGCATTTGTCTCTGCTGAGGTTGAAAGCAAGTCTTGGTTTTCAGTACACAAATTTTCTGATTTTTCAGTCATGTTGCATTCTATTCCTAATGTTCAAGTTGATAGCATCCCCTCCCTGCAAGTGGGTGCCCGCTTCAAATTTAGTGACTACTTTCAATATCTTGATCTAAATTACGGATAAAGAACTAGCCCCTGAAGATGTCCTTGAGTTGATAAGGAGCCACTGATAATCACTGTTTAGGAATTTTCAGTAGGCTAATAGTATCTCAGCCTCTTGTTTAGCAAATCATGTGACATAGAATCAACTGCCTTAGTCACATTCATATGGGCTCCTTCCCTCTAACCCGACATCCACTCACCCACCACCATATATCCTGCCCCTGGAACACAAAAGGAAATAACAACATTGGTTTGGCATAATCCTCTTTTAACCAACCCATGCCTTGGCATTAAAAATGTAAGGAAATAAGACCATTTTCTCTGCGTCATAGCCAAGGCACTCTGCAGCAAACCCAGTGTGGTTTCTGAGCAGCATTTAATAAGTGGAACAGGCTGGACCGCCTGATGCCTGGAAACACACACCAGATCAGATATTTATTAGCAAAAGTGGCAGGAATGATTCAAGATCTGAGGTCACCAGGGTCTGAGAACAACCGATCAGGAGAAGCAGCCACCCTGGATAAAATCTGATCTCCTTCCACAATCCCACTCAGCAGTCAGAACAGATGAGGGCAGCAGCCAAAGGAAGCTCCCCAAGTTTTTTGTTTTTTTTTTTAAATCTAAAACAGAAATGCAGACAATCATCAAGCAAAGACAACTACATACTGTGTAACAGGAAAACATACATTGGTCTGTGTTAAATTATAACTAAACCATGCACAGGCAGGCCCCATAGAATTCTACTACTTTGCTTTAACTTGTCCTGATAATTTACTTTTTGGATAAAATCCCTGCCATTTTCATGCGACTCCCTGCAGAATTATTTTCACTCGCTGGCACCACCTCCTTTTCAAGAAGTAAACCTCATTCTTCTTCTCCTTGTTCTAACTTGACCATAACATATGTAGAGTTTGTTCAGGGTCAAATATCTGCTTTTTGCATATCAGGTTCTTTTTTCAGTGTCAGAACCATTGTTTCAGTTGTAACCAGCTAGACAGTAAGGACTGTGTGTGGTGTGTGTGTGTGTAATAGATTCTTTTCTTAATACAAGTATTCCTCATCCTGTGGCAAAAGGAAAAAGTCTGCCAGATTTTAGCATTAGGAAATAAATAAAGCAGGGAATTAAATCCCTAGTAATGACCTGAAAACTCTTGATTTCAGGATTTTAAAATTCCTTTTTCATTCAGTGGATTGAAATTGCTATGCTAAAATGTGACAGGGGATGGCAGGCACTTCTCCTCCTCCTGGCTGAAAAAGCTGCAGAGGGGCAGGTGCTCAGGACCACCTGGTTACAGCTGTGATGCCCCCACTGGCACCAGTGCAAGTGCTTCTAGACCAGTTCCAGAGGTCCCAACGCTTAATCACTTGCTTCTTTTCCAGTGACCTGACAAATGCCTGGGAACCAAGTCTCTAATTCAGAAGGCTCCCCAGTTCCTAGACCCCCTTCCCTCTCCCTTATTCTCTCATATGGCTTCACCAGACCTCAGCCCCACTGGCTCAAAGGCCTAATGTCCTCCCTGCTCTGACTGACACTCTTCTATTTGACTCTGTGTTCTAAGCTATCTTCCCTTGACTCTATCTCCTCCAGAACTCACCTCCCCAAAATAGGGTTCATGATACAGAATCTCACTTTATAACCAACTTAGCTGGTATGTCTACTTTTTCAAATTGAGCACCACATGCAGTCTGGGATCTAAGTCAATTTTAACACCCACAGCTGATAAATGGTTACCCCTAGAGAGGGGGATTTTTTTAAATAGATTTTTTAATTAATTAATTACTTAATTACTTAATGTATGTCTGCCTTGGGTCTTCGATGCTGCGCGTGGGCTTTCTCTAGCTGTGGCAAGCAGGGGCTACTCTTTGTTGCGGTGCGCGGGCTTCTCATTGCGGTGGCTTCTCTTGTTGTGGAGCACGGGCTCTAGGCGTGCGGGCTCAGTAGTTGTGGCACGTGGGCTCCAGAGTGCAGGCTCAGTAGTTGTGGCACACAGGCTTCATTGCTCTGCGGCATGTGGGATCTTCCTGGACCAGAGCTCGAACCTGTGTCCCCTGCATTGGCAGGAGGATTCCTAACCACTGCGCCACCAGGGAAGCCCCAGAGAGGGGGATTTTTAGTGCCACAGCAGAACCACTAAATTCCTCTGTGTCTCATGATGTGTTTGTCCTTGCAGAATTCATTCATTGATTCATACATACATATATTCATGTATTTAATCACTTATTTAAAATGCATTTGTTAAACATCTGCCATGTGCCAAGCAAGGAAGAGATAAACAACATAATATTGTTACCTTCAAGAAGCTCATAATCTAGTAGCCAGATAAATAAAGATAATTATGGCTATAAAACAATAAGAAAAAATCAGTAAAAGTGAAATGCAAAGGGTATTTTGAGAGCTCTGAGAAGAGGTATCTTAACCAGCTAGGAGGGATTAGGGAAGACTTTTTGGATAAGGCTGGGGTATGATCCAATTTATTGCTTGCTGGGAGGTAAATGTAGAAGTAAGGCAGCAAGTGAAACCGAATTACATTTCATAAAATCAAACTATAGGCCCATAAAGCTTCAGCCAACATATAAAAAAATTTATATCATGTCTTTGACCAAATACATCCAATCTTTAGCAGGCAGTTTCTTGCTGTGAGCACAGTTAGATGCGTACAAAGATGGTTTAGTTTGAGGTACTCATTAAGTCCTTGGACAATGTTTTGAGGATCCCAGGTCCACTTTCTCTGCCCCTGGCTCGTTAACAACTTTCATAACAGATCTTCAGAGGGACCAACATACAGGAAACTCCACTGTTTCTGAAAGATGACCTCTAAAAAAAGTTGAACACAGACTTAAAGAAGGTTTGCATTTGACTCTGCTCACAGAATAGCATCCAGAATCTTTCATATTTAAAAATGCCTTAAAAAGAATCAGCTGTCCATATGTATACAAGCCACAGTGCTGATCTACTTAGGCCTGCTGCTTCCTGCAAATAGAAAGAGAAGGAAAAAAAAACAGCTTCCAGTCAAAATGAGATCAACTCATCTGACCCACAAAAAAAAAAAAAAAAATCCAATTACTTTACAATAAGACAATTACAGCAATTCCCATGGAATAAGCTAGCTTGGGCTTTTAACTAATCCTGGATAAAGCTTGGAGGCCGAGTTGATTTTAAATAGTGATCTAAACATTTACATGCTTATTGGAAGTTTGGCTCTCTTAAATTCATAAGAAAGGTCTCCATTATTTCTTAGTGAAAAATTCTTCTTGTATTGATATTTTCCAAACTTTTGTCATTACCAAGCCCCCAGAATACAGCAAGATTGTCTTATATTTTGTATATTTTCTATCCCCATGTGTAACAATTAGAAAATAGGAAGAATTTAATGAATGTTTATGAATAAATTAAAACCCCCAAATTTGGGGGTACTTCCCTGGAGGTCCAGTGGTTAAGACTCCACGCTTCCAATGCAGGGGCTGCGAGTTTCATCCCTGGTCGGGGAACTAATCCCACATGCCGTGAAGCATGGCCAAAAGATTAAAAAAAAAAAAAAAATTTGGAGACAGGGTGAATAGATAGGAAGGAAATAATACAATCTCTGTTCGTACAGTGGAGTGAATCCTGCACCCCTAGACTAGCTACAACCATCTTAACCCAGAACATAAGAACAAGTACTAATCCCTTTTCAGAATGTCAATATTTCAAATTATGTTTATTTGCTGGATAGGGTCTCTGTTTATGTTTTTCCCAATGTTATGCAGCTGTGTTTGTCTGCCCTTTGACATATTTGTCCATCCTGATGGAAAGCTTAGACAAAGCGGAAATGATGCCTATTTTAATGGCTTCATGGCACTTAAGTGGGTACTTAAAGATGCTATTCTGAATGGAGCCTTTGGGAGACCCTAATGAGTGACACCATTCTAAATGAACTGAAATACCAAAAGAACAGCCTCTCTCTCTGGAAGAAGAATACTGAATGACATCACTGTGTTTTCAAAGCACAACACCATCGTTTAGAAAACATTCCTCGTTACTTTGGAAGTCTCTTGCTCTGTGCCCCAGTGCCCATTTCCCTAAAGGGGCATGTCTGGAGTGAGCAGAGGAAGGGAAGATAGAAATGAAGGAGCCACTGTTTTGTTGCTTCTTCCTTAGGCCGGGGTGCCCTACATACATATAAATGGCCAGCATATAAAAGGCACCCTTATCCATATTTCTACCCATCACCTCCAACAAACCTCCCAGCAGTGATCCTCAGGCTGGGGCATCAGGAGAATTTCCAGTTCACTCAGGCTTCTGCCTTGATATAAACCAGCACCATAGAAAGATGTGACCACAGAGCTGGGAACACTTGTTATATCCACAACATCCCCATCTCCTCCCCCAGAGACTCTGATCCCCTGGGTCTGGGGTAGGAGAGCGCAGGCTCAGTAGTTGTGGCACAGGGCTCAGTAGTTCTGGTGCATGGGCTTAGTTGCTCCGCGGCATGTGGGATCTTCCCGGACCAGGGCTCGAACCCGTGTCCCCTGCGTTGGCAGGCAGATTCTTAACCACTGCACCACCAGGGAAGCCCACCACTTAATTTTGTAGATGATGAGATTGAGGATAGAAAGTTGCAATGACTTGGCCAAGGTCACACAGCAAATCTGTGTTTAAGCCTAGGTTAGGCCACAAGGAGCCGCTTTTTTTTTCTTTTTTTTTTTTACTTCCTCCCCATGCTGATCTTCAGGAAGCACATGAAGCGGTGCTGGCACATGTCATCTGGTGGGTTTATTCCCACATGAGTGGCTGCATGAGACAGACTACTTCCATGAGTAGTATCTGCCTCCAGGCTGTGCCTAATTAAAGGTTATAAAAACCAGTCTCCCAAGTGCAGAGGGATTTGCAGGAAACAGCAGAAAAAGGAGTAGAGAAACAATTAGATGAATGTTGACAACAGAAACATATTTCAATGTCTATGTTATAATTCTTATTCTAACAAAATGAACTTTAAGCAGGAGAGGTTCTGTAAATTTTCAAAAGCAATTTTTTCTGACAGCATTCTCAAACAACTTAAAGTGACTGCCTGTTTATTATTGAAGATCTGTATAATACAGCAAAAAATTCAAAACACGATTTAAAGAAGACCAACACTAGGCAAGGTCGTAGAGACAGCAAGTGCGCTCTGACTTCCCCATCCTGCTCTGGTTGCCCTTCTGATACCACAGTGGCAACTACTCAGCCCCACTGTGGTTAATGCCCTCCTGCTCCCAGTCTCCCCATCTTGATCAGTTCAATACCCATTTTTCTGTATGTTTTCAGCCTCCTTACTCTCTTCTTCCTTTCCTTCCTGAGGGATGGCTCCAAACCCTACTTCAGGTTTCTACATTCCCCTTCCCTCCACTCTCAGATGCTTCCTCCTCTGTCTCTCTCGCCAGCTCTTCTCATCTGCCTGCATCTAAAATGGGCCCCAATACTGAGGTCCCTCTCCCCTTGACTCTGTATATTGAATATTTCCCTTGGGCAATTCATCCACTTTAAGGCTTCGGTTTTCACCTACAGACTTAAAGACTCCCAAATCTGGGTCTTAGCCCAGATAGCTCTCCCAAGCTCCAGACACATATTTCCAACCATCTGGACACTCCACCTGGATGTCCTGCAGGCACCTGAAGCATACATAGCATGTTCAAATCAAACATGTTATCCTCCGGCCAAAGCTGCTCTCACCTGCGTCTCTATCCTAGTGAATTGTGTCTCTGGCATTAGACACGCCAGGGTCATCTCAGATTCCTCCCTCACCCTCATCCAAATAAATCTACTCCACACATTCTGGTAGTCTCTCTCGGGAGTGTTTCTTGAGCACAGCCAAGCCACCTTTCCTGGTGTCACCTCCCTGGTCATCTTGGAAAAGAGCCTCTGAACTGGTTTCCCTGCCCCCAGCCTCTCCTTGCTCAGCTCCATCCTGCACTGTTTGCAGAGTTACTGATTGTCTCTTTTGTGTGGCTCCCCTTTCCTGTAACGTAACATTGGGAATTCTTAAAATGGCATAAATGGGGACTTCCCTGGTGGCGCAGTGGTTAAGAATCCTCCTGTCAATGCAAGGGACACGGGTTCGAGCCCTGGTCCGGGAAGATCCCACATGCCGTGGAGCAACTAAGCCCGTGCGCCACAACTACTGAGCCTGTGCTCTAGAGCCCGTAAGCCGCAACTACTGAGCCCACGTGCCACAACAACTGAAGCCCACGCGCCTAGAGCCCGTGCTCCGCAACAAGAGAAGCCCCTGCTCGCCACAACTAGAGAAAGCCTGCGTGCAGCAACGAAGACCCAAGGCAGCCAAAAAAAATTTTTTTAAAGAAAAAAATGGCATAAATGTTCCTTCAGCCTAGCTTTCCTTGTCGTTCTGACTAATCTCTCATCACTCCCCCAGAAATGCACCCCTTTGCCAAATGAATTTACAATTTCCCAAATACCCCAGGCTCACCAGTGATTTTGTGCCTTTACGTACACTATTCTCTGAGCCTGGATTCCTCCCAACCCCACTTCCTCTTTCATTGTCCTACTTGTCCATTGTATCTCAGTTTAAAAATCACCTCCTCTGAAAAATTTCCTCCAGTACATTGGGCATGATGGCTTGTTCTGCCTTCCTGGATCCTGCACTGTTTTGTCTGAGTTTCAATTTCTCTGTTGATGCGTTTGGAGTCTTTACTTAACTGTAGTTAAGGTGCTCAAGGGCAGCATTATGTTTTATCTACTTTGGCATCTGCCTCATGTAGCA
The DNA here is from genome assembly GCF_028021215.1 of Eschrichtius robustus. Lineage (NCBI taxonomy): Eukaryota > Metazoa > Chordata > Mammalia > Artiodactyla > Eschrichtiidae > Eschrichtius > Eschrichtius robustus. The sequence continues at coordinate 164,622,545 of NC_090826.1, read as the reverse complement.
CATAGAGGTTGCTCAGTAAATGGTGGAGGAATGTGATACTGAAAGCAGGTATTTCTAATTAAAAACATTTTTTAACAGCTTTATTGAGATAGAATTCACACATCATACAATTACCCTTGTGAAATATACAATTCCATGGTTTTTAGTAAGTTCACAGGGCTGTGAAACAATCATAACAATCTAATTTTAGAACTTCTTTGTTCCCCCAGAAAGAAACCCCATACCCTTTAGCTATCACTTCCCCAACCCCCCAGTACCCCGACCCAGTCCTAGGCAACCACTTATCTACTTTCCTTCTATGTAGATTTGCCTAGCCTTGATGTTTCATGTAAATGGAATCATACAACATATGGTCTTTTGTGACTGGTTCCTTTCACTTAGCAGAACCTTTTCAAGACTCACTCAAGTTGTAGCATGTACCACTATTTCGTTCCTTTTTACAGGCTGAGTAATAGTCCACTGTATGGCTATACCACATTTTGTTTATCCATTCATTTGTTGATGGCCATTTGAGTTTTTTTCACTCTTTGGCTATTATGAATAACATTGTTTTTAACATTCATGTACAGGTTTTTGTGTTTTCATTTCTCTTAAGTGTATACTTAGGAGTGAAATTGCTGGGTCATATGGGAACTCTATATTTAACTTTTTAAGAAACTGCCAAAATGTTTCCAAAGCAGTTGCACTATTTTATATGCCAACCAGCAATTAACGAGTGTTGCATTTTCTTCAGGTCCTCACTGACACTTGGTATTGTCCATCTTTTTTATTATCGCCATCCTGGTGGTTATGAGGTGATATCTCATTTTGCATTTCTCTAATAACTAATAATTTTTAGCACCTTTTCTTGTGCTTTTTTTTAGCCATTTGCATATCCTCTTTGGAGAAATATCTATTCAAATCCTTTGCCCATTTCCAAATTAGGCTATTTGTCTTTTTATTGTTGAGATGTAAGTGTTCTTTATATATTCTAACCTAAGTTTCTTATCAATTATATGATTTGCCAAAGTTTTCTCCCACTCTGTGGGTTATCTTTTTCACTTTCTTTTTATTGGAATATAGTTGCCTTTTTCACTTTCTTAATGGCATCCTTTGAAGCACAAAAGTTTTTAATTTTGATCAAGTCCAATTTATATATTTTTTTCTTTTGTCACTTATGTTTTGGTACCATACCTGAGAAGTCATTGCCTAACCCATAAAGATTTACCATTACGTTTTCTTCTAAGAGTTGTATAGTGTTAGGTCTTACATTTACGTCTGTGATCCATTTTGAGTTAATTTTTGTAAATGGTTTGAGGCAGGGGCCCAACTTCATTTTATTGCATGTGAATATCCAGTTGTCCCACCACCATTAGTTAAAAAGACTATTCTTTTCCCATTGAATCATCCCAGCACTCTTGAAAATCAACTGCCCATAAATGTAAAGGCTTATTTGTGTACTCTCAATCTTATTCCATTGAGCTATATGTCTATTCTCATGCCAAAACTTTTAATCTTTAATTTGATTTGAAAGACATCATCCCTGTCAATAATTATGTTGGAGGCAATATAGTTTGAAGCTCAGAAGGGCCCCTAAAATTACACTAAGCTCAAGATCCTGAGATAACACTTGCCCTAGAGGAAAGCAATGAGCTTTAGCTGCTGAAGGTCTATTCTTGGACTCTTTTTAGGAGAGGGAATCATGCATGGGTCAACATTCTTGGGAACTGGCTGTCCTGCTCAGCAGGCTTCCTCTCTCCAGGTGGTCTCACTGAAACCGTCCATTCTTCTTTTGCTTCAAAATAAGCCCCACCCTGTCCCAATCTTACTCTCTCCCTTATCCCAAGATTCATATTTCCCAGGATATTAGGTATAGTTTTTAGTAATGTGTAATTCATTTTTTCAGCATATATTTAATGAGCATCTGCTGTGTGCCAGACATAGTTCTTGACTCAGAGAATACAGTAGTAAACAGAACAGAACTCATTACCCTCAAAGAACTTACATTTTAGAGGCACAAATAAGCAAAAACAAGTAATCAAATAAATAAAGTAATTCCAGATAAATGCAATGAAAAAATAGAGTTAATAAGATTGCAAATGAAAGAGGGACCTTATTTAAATAGACTGGTCTAAGGGAGCTCCCCAAGGAAGTGGTATTTGAGCAGAGTCCTCAGTGTTGATAAGTGAGCCACATGAAGATCTAAGAGGAAAGTAATCCAGTCAGAGGTAACAGCAAGTACAAGGGCTCCAGTAGGGTATGTGGAACAGTGAGAAAGCAAATGTGGCTGGAGCAGAGTGAACGAGTAAGAAAGGGGTAGAAGGTAGAGGTCAAAGAAGAAGCCGAAGGTGAGATCGTGCAGGTCTTTGTAGACTAAACTTAGGAGTTTAGATTTTATTTTAAATATGAGGGAAAATGCTTGGAGAGTTTTAGCAAGGGACTGATGTGATCTAATTTACACTTAAAAAAGATTACTCTACTAGAAGAAACTAGATGAAAATCTTTGTGACCTTGAGTTAGGCAAATATTTCTTAGATACAACACACAAAAGCTTGATCCATAGAAGAAGATATTAAAAAATTGGACTTCATTAAAATTAAGGATTTCTGCTCTCTGAGAAACACTGTTTAGAGGATTAAAAACAGGGCACAACTAGTCCAGTATGTAAGGAGCTTGGAAGTTGCTACTCCATCTTAACAAGTTGACAGCTGACAAACTGAAAAATCAACCACTCTTCTTAGATCCCTAAGAGCAGTGAGGTCACAAGGCAAGCTGCTACCCCAAAATTGAAGAAACAGACAGGCAAATACAGAGAATCACAACTTGCCAGAGCAGAAACCCACAAGCAAAAACCTCCATGGGAACCAGTGCTGGGGTAGAGAAACCTGAACTGTAATTGACAAATTATTATAGGCTGAGTGTGAACAACTCTGAGAGATAAAAGCTCCAGGAAGACCCTATCATAGGGAGGCCTTCACATTTTGGGGAGTTTTGTGTCTAGGAACTCAATTGTGTGCTCAAGTGTGTATCACAGAAAAATTCCCTTGTGCTTCTGGCCTGGGGAGGAGAAAATGAACCATTTTGAAACACACCAGAACATTCTGTTCTTCTTAACAAGGTCTGTCCTCAGGAGAAACTAGAGCCTACCCTGCTAAGGTTTTATCAGAGCCTAACTGACCTTGGGGAACGGAAATACTTAATTCCAGCCCACTCTAGCCATCCTGTCCCACCTAAGGCAGGGTTGCAGCGGGAGGTGGGGGCAGTTCAGGAATTAATAAGCACTTGTGACATTCACAGTCCAGAAGCATAGGTTCACTAAAAGCCTGAGACCTAATCATAGGACTATAGAACGCTTCCCCTCCCCCACACCTTACCACATTACTAAAGGCCTATTTAGAGTACTTCCTTTTACCTAGTACATCATGTCCAGCTATCAAGAAAAAAATTACAAGGCATAATAAGAGGCAAAAAACACAGTTTGATGAGATAGAGCAAGTATCAGAACCAGACTCAGATATGGCAGGGATGTTGGAATTACTAGACCAGCAATTATAGCAACTATGATTAATATGCTAAGGAATCTAATGATAAAGTTGACAGTCTATAAGAATAGATGGGTGAAGTAAGCAGAGAGATGGAAATTCTATGAAAGAACCAAAAAGAAATGCTAGAGATTAAAATAAACACTGTAACAGAAAGGAAGAATGCCTTTGATGGGCTTATTAGTAGACTGGACACTGCTGAGGAAAAAAAAAAATCTCTGAATTTGAAGATATCTCAATAGAAAGCAGTGCTTAGTGGGAAATTTATATACTGAATGCATATATCAGAACAGAAGAAAGATCTAAAATCATAATCTAAGCTTCCACGTTAGAAAATTAGAAAAAAAAGAGGAAGTTAAATTCAAAGTAAGCAGACCTCATGGATATTGAAAGGATAATAAAGGAATACTATGAACAACTCTATGCCCGCAAATTTTATAATCTAGATGAAATGGATTATTTCCTTGAAGGACACAATCTGCCAAAACTCACACAAGAAGAAATAAGCAATCCAAGTAGACCTGTATCTTTCAAAGATCTTGAATCAATAATTAATAGCTTTCCAAAACAGAAAGCGTGAGACCCAGATGGATTCACTGGTGAATTCTGCTAAACATGTAAGGAAGAAATTATACCAATTCACTACAGTTTATTTCAGAAGAAAAAAGCAGAGGAAATACTTCCTAACTCATTCTATGAGGGCAGCATTTCCTGAATACCAAAACCAGATAAAAATTGCAAGAAAAGAAAATTACAAACCATTATCTCTCATGAAATAGAGGCAAAAATCATCAACAAAATATTAACACATTGAATTCAACATTGCATAAAAAGAATGATATACCATGACCAAGTGTGATTTATCCTAGTTATGCAAGACTGGTTCAACATTTGAAAATCCATTAATGTAATCCATCACATCAACAGGCTAAAGAAGAAAAAACACATGGTCATATCAGTAGATGCAGAAAAAGTATTTGACAAAATCCAGCAACCATTCCTGATAAAAACTCTCAGTAAACTTGAAATAGAGGGAAACTTCCTCAACTTGATAAAGAATATCTACAAAAAAACCCAAAATAAAAACAAAAGAACCTACAGATAACATCATACTTAATAATGAAAAGCTTGAGGCTTTTCCATTAAGATCAGGAACAAGGCAAAGATGTCCCCTCTCACCCCTCCTTTTCAACATTATACCGTATGTCTTAGTTAATGCAATAGGACAAGAAAAGAAAAGAAAAGGTGTACCAATTGGGAAGGAAGACATAAAACTATCTTTGTTTGCAGGTGACATGATTATGTACGTAAAAAATCCAAAAGAATTGACAAAAAACTCCTGGAACTAATAAGCAATTATAGCAAGGTTGTAGGATATGAGGTTAATACATAACAGTTGATTGCTTTCCTAATATACCAGTCATGAACGAATAGAACTTGAAGTTAAAAACATAATATTATTTACATTAGCACCGCCCCCCCAAATTAGATACTTAGGTATAAATCTAACAAACTATGTATAAGATCTATATAAAGAAAACTACAAAACTCTGATGAAAGGTATCAAAGAAAAAACAAATAAGCTGAGATACATCCCATGTTTATGGACAGAAAGGCCCAATATTGTCAAGATATCAGTTCTTCCCAGCTTGATTTGTAGATTCAAAGCAATCCCAATCAAAATCACAGCAAGTTGTGTGACTATCAACAAACTGACTCTAAAGTCTATATGGAAAGGCAAAATACCCAGAATAGCCAACACAATATTGAAGAAGGAAAAGGTGGAGGACTGACACTACCCAACTTTTAAGACTTACTATAAAGCTGCAGTAATCAAGACAGTGTGGTATTGATGAAAGAATAGACAAATAGATCAATTGAATTAAATTCAGAGCCCAGAAGTAGACCCACATAGATATAGTCAACTGATCTTTGACAAAGGAGCAAAAGAAATGCAATGGAGAATAATCTTTTCAACAAATGATGCTGGAACAACTGGCCATCCACTTGCAAAAAATAAATCTGGACACAGACCTTACACCCTTTACAAAAATAACTTTAAAAGGATCACAGACCTAAATGTAAAATGCAAAACCATAAAACTCCTAGAAGACAACATAGGAGAAAACCTAGCCTTGGATATGGCAATGACTTTTAACATACAACACCAAAGGCATGATCTATGAAAGAAAAAATGGATAAGCTGGATTTCATTAACATTAAGAAACTTCTGCTCTGCAAAGACAATGTCAAAAGAATGAGAAGACAAGCCACACACTGGGAGAAAATACTTGCAAAAGGCACATCTGATAAAAGACTGTTATTCAAAATATACAAAGAACTCTTCAAACTTAACAATAAGAAAACAAACAACTCAAAAAATAGTCCAAAGACCTTAACAGATAACTCACCAAAGAATATAACAGATGGCAAGTAAGCACATGAAAAGATGTTTTGCATCACATGTCATCAGGGAAATGAAAGTGAAAACAACAACTACACACCTATTAGAATAGCCAAATCTAGAACACTGAAAACACCAAATGCTGGTGAGGATGTGGAGCAAAAGGAACTCTCATTCATTGCTGGTGGGAATGCAAAATGGTACAACCACTTTGGAAGACAGTTTGGCAGTTTCTTACAAACTTATGGGCACACAAAAACCTGCACATGGATGTTTATGGTAGCTTTATTCAAATTGTCAAAATTTGGAAGCAACCAAGATGTCCTTCAGTGAGCAAATGGATAAAGAGTGGTAAATTCATTCAATGCATTATTATTCAGCACTGAAAAGAAATGAGCTATCAAGCCATGAATAGACATGAAAGAATCTTAAATGCGTATTACAAAGTAAAAGAAGCCAATTAAAAAAGGCTGTATCTTGTATGATTCCAACTACATGACAATTCTAGAAAAGGCAAATGGAGACAGTAAAAAGATCAGTGGTGGCCCAGGGTTAGGGGAGAAGAATGAATAGGCGGAGCACTATTCTATATGATACTATAAAGATGGATACATGTCATCACACGTTTGTCCAAACCCATAGAATGTAAAACACTGAGTGTACCCTAATGCAAACTATGGACTTTGGGTGATTATGATGTGTCAGAGTAGGTTCATCAATTGTAACAAACGTTCCACTCTGGTGGAGGATGTTGATAATAGGAGAGGCTGTGCATGTGGAGGGGCTAGGAGTATACGGGAAATCTCTGTACCTTCTGCTCAATTTTGCTGTGAACCTAAAACTAGCCTAAAAAATCCTAACCCTAAAAACTCCAACACAATACGTCTATCCAGACTATTTTTAAAAACTTTCTGAACTCAACAGTTAGAAAACAATCTAATTAGAAAATAGCAAGGGAATTCCTTGGCAGTCCAGTGGACAGTACTCCGCACTTTCACTTCCAAAGGCCTGAGTTCGATCCCTGGTGAGGGAATTAAGATCCTGCAAGTCGTGCATGGTGCAGACCAAAAAAAAAAAAAAAAAAAAAAAAGCAAAAGATTTGGACTCTTCAGTAAAGAGGGTATACAGATGGCAAGTAAGCACATGAAAAGATGTTTAACATCCTTATAAGGGAAATGCAAATTAAAACCACAATAGAGAGTTTGGGTCTTTTGAGGATGAGCTGCCTGTTCTCCATCCTTGGTGCCCTGCAATAAACGCTGTACTTTCCCTCACCACATCCCAGTGTCAGTAAATTGGCTTTGCTGGGAGGCCAGCGAGGGAATACAAGTTTGATTCGCTAGAAAGAGTCTATATTCAGGAGGAAGTAATCCCAGAAAAGGAAGAACAGGCAGATCAAGATGTGTAGCTCTGTGGCTGCCAAGTTGTGGTTTTTGACAGATCGTCAAATCAGGGAAGACTATCCCCCAAAAGAGATCTTATGAGCATTAAAGGCCAAATGTTGTGAGGAGGAACTGGACTTTAGGGCTGTGGTGATAGATGAGGTGGTGCTAACAATAGAGCAAGGAAACCTGGGTCTTTGTATCAATGGAGAACTAATTACTGCCTATCCTCAGGTGGTGGTAGTGAGAGTACCAACCCCTTGGGTGCAAAGTGATTGTGACATCACTGTTTTGTGCCATCTAGAGAAGATGGGAAGCAGGTTGATGAACTGACCTCAAGCCATCCTGAACTGTGTTAATAAGTTCTGGACGTTTCAAGAGTTGGCAGGTCATGGTGTTCCTCTGCCAGATACTTTCTCTTAAGGTGGTCATGAAAATTTTGCTAAAATGATTGATGAAGCAGAAGTACTGGAGTTCCCAAAGGTGGTGAAGAATACACAGGGTCATAGAGGCAAAGCGGTTTTCTTGGCTCGTGATAAGCACCCTTTGGCTAATCTAAGCCATCTTATTCGCCATGAAGCTCCATACCTATTTCAGAAGTATGTTAAAGAGTCTCATGGAAGGGATGTACGTGTCATTGTCGTGGGATGTCGTGTGGTTGGCACAGTGTTATGCTGTTCAACAGATGGGAGGATGCAAAGCAACTGCTCACTACGTGGTGTCGGGACGATGTGTTCATTGAGTGAACAAGGGAAGCAGCTAGCTATCCAGGTGTCTAACATCCTGGGAATGGATGTGTGTGGCATTGACCTGTTGATGAAAGACGACTGCTCCTTCTGTGTCTGCGAGGCCAATGCAAATGTAGGTTTCATCACCTTTGATAAGGCGTGTAATCTAGATGTAGCTGGTATCGGAGCGGACTCTGCCGCCTCCCTTCTGCCCTCTGACCAGCTCACCTGGCGTATGTCCCTGCTCTCCATGGTGTCCACGGCCAGTGACACTAGTGAGCCGGAGTTGGGTCCCTCAGCCAATACTGCTGTCGACAACATGAGCGCAAGTTCCAGCTCAGTTGACAGCGACCCTGAAACCACGCAGCGAGAGCTGCTCACCAAGCTCCCAGGGGGCCTATTCAACAGAAACCAACTGCTAGCCAATGAAATCAGACTCCTGGTGGAGTGATTCCACCAGTAAATAATTAACCAGCAAAACCCTTGTAAAACTTTTTCCTTTTTCCTTTTTTTCTTTTTCTTTCTTTCTTTTTTTTTAAAACCAACTTGCAATGCTGTTCATGGAAAATGCTCAGGAAGATGAGAGAAAATTGAGTAGGATTAGTTAGGAGAGAAGAAGGGGGAGATAGACGAGACGTTTGCTACTAAGATGTTACTGACTTTGATTTACAAATCCTGCAGATAGAGAGGCAGAAGAGGTGAGATACAGAAAAATGTCAGGCTCTCATAGTTACCCTTTTAAATTACTCAAAAATGTGTAGGCTCTCAGGCCATGAAGAACATAATTTTTTTCATGGTTTTTGTACAGTTGGTACAAATTTCAGAGTAGTGTAACTTCACATTGTGTTGTAATTGGTGAGGAAGACATCTACGTAAGTTATAATTTTTTTTATACAAATCTGAAAATTCAGCCTATACACTATTACCTAGGAGCTTTATGTTCATAGTTATGAAATCTTGAGGGGCTCTTTTATTGACTTTTTCCCCCTTAATTTGGGTGGGAGGGCAATGTGTATGTGACCCAATAAAGGTTTTTTTAATGATAAAATTGGCACGTTTGCATGATAAAAGGGAAATGAACAGTATTGCAATGCCTGGCACACAAAATAACATTTACTCCATTGTAGATAAAATTGCACTAGTTAAAAATATGTGCATTGACTTGTATTTGTTAGTATTTTAGCCTTTTTTGAAAGATATATGCTGTTAATGTTGCTTTTATTTTTTAATACATGTGAGTCTTAACATTCCCTGATCTATGCCTGCATCTTTAACAATGGCCAAAGTGAAGAAAATGCTACCTTTTTTGTTAACAAGACACAGACTTGAAACATGTGCATTTAAAGCCTTTTATTTTTTTCCTTTTTCTTTTGGTGGTTGGGCATTTAAAGAATAAGGACAAGGAAAAATATTTGGGGGGAGCAAATGAAGGGTCTGTAAGTTCCTAAGTATAAAGTTGAAGTGATTTCTAATACCAGTGTTATATACCTGCATTTTTCACATTTTAGGACAGTGTGTGTGTGTGTGTGTGTGTGTGTGTGTGAGCGCGCACGCGTGCACGCTTGCATGTTTATGTGCTTTGCTTTTTGTTTATACCAACCAATCAAAAAGGGTAGATTCTAGAAAATGGAGCATGATGGGAAACAGTTTTTTACTTTAAAAAAAAAAAAACTGAGTTGTTTTCATGACTATAATCTACTGGGTAGAGGTACTCACCTAAAGACATGAGGAGAATAGCTGCTTCTTAGGCTTTTGTGTATATGTATGTTGTTTGCTTTTTTTCTTTGGTTCTAGACTGTTCAGCGTATGATCTATTCCAGTCTACATGCTTTTCCTCTGCTTCTTGCTGTGCATTTTCTCCTATTACACATAGGTTTGGGGGTGGGGGTGACTGAACATTTTTGTTTGGGAACTTATTTAGCAGTATTGAGTCTCTTACAGCCCTACTCTGAAGCCTTCAATATTCTACTTTTTATATTATTTTATTTCTGAATTTCTAAAAGCCCCCAAACTGCATATGAGACTTTACACATGGGTAAAACTATCCCAATGAATGGTTTGGAAGGTGTGTTAAGAAATGGAGACGCTCCAGAGCTCAACATAACTTTTTTAAGAAGCAAGTTCCATCTCCCTACAACCCTCTGAAGCTTTTTACCCAAGTTCTTTCTTGCCTCTCCAGTGCTTTTTTTCTTCAGATGGACCTTAAACATAATTTCTTGGACACTGCTAGAGAGACTTCGAGGCAATAAGATCAGTATTAACCAGCTCTAACAGAGGTGTGATCATGCTTACTTGTACAGTTCTCCCCCCATTTTAAAAAAGGAATGTAATAAAACTTGTTTTTTCCATAGAATTAAATAATATTAAAATAGAAAAAAAAAACCCCACAATAGATATCACTGCACATCTACTAGACCAGTTAAAATAAAAAATAATGTCAATACAAATGCTGGTGAGCTCAGGGAGAAACTAAATCTCTCATACATCACTGGTGGGAGTGTAAAATGGTACAACCACTCTGGAAAATAGTTAGGCAGTTTCTTCCAAAGTTAAATATATACTTACCATACAACTTAGCAATGTTACCCCTGAATATTTACCCAGAAAGAAATGAAAATGTATGTTCGTTCAAAAGCACATATATGAATGTTTATGGCAGCTCTATTTATAATCATGAAACTCTGGAAACAACCTAAATGTTCTTCATTGGAACTATTCTATATCTTAATTGTGGTAGTGTTTACAGGATTATATACATATGTCAAAACTTGCAGAATGACCAACCAGGTGAATAATGATGCTGTTAACTGAAATGGGGATGACTGGGGGAAGAGCAAGTTTCAGGAATGTGGAGTCAAGAGTTGGTTTTCAGACATGCTATGTTTGAGAAGACTATTTGACACTAAGTAGAAATGGTATGTTCGACCTTGGAGCTAAGGAGAGTAGTCAGAAATGGAAGTATGATTTAGGATTCATCAGCACTCTGGTGGAATCTTTACATCAAAAGCACACCATCAACAATCACCAGATCAATGTGACCTTGGTTATTTTGACACTGGGCAGTGTGGGTACAGACTACCAACTGTATTTTCTTTTTCTTTTTCTTTTTTTAAAATTCTTCTTTATGTATTTTCTTCATTAGTCGTGACATGAATGTGAATGAGACAGAAGTTATTTCCTCCATGTTACAACTAAATCTAGATGTATCTGTCAAAGGACTTTAAACAGAACTTTTACCTTTGACCCACCTATTTTGCGAGCATCAAGTTCCAGCTCAAAACAGGGCTAGGGCCTCGAACTCTTGAACTACTGTGAGCTACAAAAGATGCCAGATTTGATTGAACCTATAAAAATGATTTATTGTACATATGCATGTGTGCATATGATTCATAAGTATTTTCAGCAAATTGAAAACATATTTTAAATGTATGGAAATTAGCAGAAATAAAAATGAACAATAGATAGTAAGGGGAATAAAATACTTGATTTGTAACTTCATGGAAGTAAAAAAAAATTTGCTTAAACAAATCCATCCTATGTAAATAAGAAGTTAAAAGGAAAAGTCAGCTCCAATGTACTCTGCATTTGCACTTCTGTAGTCAGAGCATTTTGTTTTCTGTTTTGTCTTGGAATTGGTTCCCTTATATAACACATGTCAAAATAGCTGGAAAAATGTGATTAACAATTGCCAGCTGAAATTCTTGTCCCACAAGGACAACTCCCTCCTGGCTCCTTATTTTCTTCTCATATTTTGGGTACTGGGAGCTAGTGGTTGGAGCACAGGCAGGCAGGCAGTGTGGCTCTACAGGAGAGAGAATTCCAAGGTTGGGCCTTCTCACTTTGCAGCTATCATTAATTTCCTACATCCTCTTGCCAAAGCCCCTTTAAGACTCACTGTGGTCTCACACAGGGTGTGGTCAGCAGGAATTTTGCCATTATCCGGATTCCTGTAGGAGCCCAATCTTGCCAATGTATAATTTAGGTGCTTAAGGAAGAGGGAAAGGTGAACCAACACTAACGCCTTGGCCTTGATTTCCTCATCCACCAAAGAAGCACAGCCTTGTACACATTCGAGAGCTTACCTTCTAGGGGAGGTTCTGAACAAACATACAGCCAAATTCTAATTTTGGTTCCACCAAATGTGCTGTTTTGGACATCTAGCAACCTCTCAATTTTCCAGTAAATGCTCTACAATGAAGCTCATAAATGTAGTTAGAAAGTTCCTTTGATAGAAGACCCTCTTAGGAAGGAATACATTCAAAATGGATAGCGTAGTTTTTGCCACATGGGTACTCAGAAAAAAAAATTTTTTTGTTTTTTTTGAGTTGAGCTCCTAAGATGACTGGAAAATAATACTAATGCGCATTTGCTAAAACAGTTATAAGAATAAGAGAAATAATTCTAAAAATCCTTTAGTTTTTAGGGTGCTAAGTAAATCTTACAATATCGACATGCCCTCTTCCCTATGTCTCAGGTACTGTCCTTTCTTGCTCATACCAGATTCCCTTTCACTACCTTCAATCAAGCAACTGATCAATATTTATAGAACATTTATGATATAACTGGCACCATAAAAGGCACCAGGGAGGATCCAGAAGATGTGGAATGCATGGTCTTTGCCCTCAAGTAGTTTATAATTTATTTAGGAAATACTAAAATTCAAAACAGCAGCAAATGACATATACCATCTAAGTGTTATATCAATACCTTAGAGATGTAGTCATAATCTGAGGCAAGGGAGGTTAGTGAAGATTGGAGTGCTTAAGAAAAGCTTTATGAATCTCATCTTTCTCCTGGGGAGGAAAGTGGGGAAGGAGGAAGGTCAAGTGTGCGGAATCTCGGAGCTCGGAGCCTAGAGAACAACAATACCGTTTCTCACTAAGCAGGCAATTGTGTGACAAAGTTCAAAGAGGCAACACGTGTTGATTTATCAAAATGTGGTGCCAAGATAGTCTAGAACTGTGTTGTCCAGTATGGTAGCCACCAGACACATGTAGCTATTTAAATATAAATTAAAATCAAATAAAATTAACATTTCATTTCCTCAATCTCACTAGCCACATTCAAACGCTCAATGGCTATATGTGGCTAGTAGTACCATATTGGACAGTACAAATATCAAACATTCTCAACATTACAGAAAGTTCTCTTGGACAATGCAGGTCTAGAACCATCGAAGTGTGAAGGAAGCTTGAAAGGATTCCCCAAGCCATTAGCATATTGCTGCAGCTGCTTTCTTTATGCTTTCTGTGGACACAAGGTTTCCAAAATCCAAAAGAGGTTTAATTATTTTAAACAAATAGACATTAAGCACCTATTAATACAAGGCTGGGGAATGTGATAGACATAAAAGTGGATCAAGCAGATTCCAGTCCTCAAAGAGCTGAATACCTGGGGGAAAATAGATGTGAGCACAAGCAACTGTCACACAAAATTTAAAGTGATAAGTATCCTTAGGGGAATAAAATTAAACATGTAGGAGTTCAAGGAAGGGGCAGATTACTTCTATTTGAAGATTTCAACAAGTCTTCTGAAATAAGGCATTATTTGAGCAGAACCTTGAAAAGGCAGTGGGTGTGGTAGAAAATAATCCCTGGGAACCAAGAGGCTGAGAGATTATCTTTAGGCTCAGCTATGCCCTAACTAACAATGTGACCTTGGGTAAGTCAGGCTCCAGGCCTCAGTTTCTTTATCGGTTGAGTAAGGGTAGCAAAGAAGAAACCAAATTTCTGGATGGTGTGTCCAATGCAAGCAAAGGCACAGGGACAGATGGTTGTGTGTACAAGAAATCTAATAGTCTAATTCATGCTGAGGTGCAGTCACTATACGACTATCTTAAAACTTGTTCCTGGGCATTACGTAACTCTAAGACAACTCAAAAATGTTTGTTTGCTAGAATAAAAAGCCACCATCCCAAAAACAAAAGCTAGATTTTGGTAATGCCTCCCCCACTCTACCTTATTGACATACAACATCGTGTACATTTATAAGGTGTCCAATATGGTGATTTGATACACTTCTATATTGCAAAATGATTGCCATTACAGCATTAGCTAACACCTCCATCACATCACATAATTACCACTTCTTTTTTTGTGGTGAGAACAGTTAAGATCTACTCTCTTAGCAACTTTCTGGTATATTGTACATTATTATTATCCATAATCACCATCTGTACATTAGATCCCCAGAACTTATTCATCTTATAACTGAAAGTTTGTCCCTTTTGACCAACATTTCCCCATTTCCCCCACTCCCTAGCCCCCGGTAAACACCATTCTATTCTCTGCTTCCATGAGTTCAGCTGTTTTAGATTCCACACATAAGTGAGATACAGTGTTTGTCTTTCTCTGTCTGACTTATTTCACTTAGCATAATGCCCTCAAGGTCCATCCATGTTGTTGCAAATGGCAGGATTTTCTTCTTTCTCGTGGCTGGATAACATTCCATTGGAATAATATATATATATATATATATATATATATATATATATATATATATATATATATATATATATATATCTCACATCTTCTTTATCCATTCAGCTGTTCATGGACACTTAGGTTGTTTCCATATCTTGGCTATTCTGAATAATGCTGCAATAAGCATGGGAGTGCAGATATCTCTTCAAGATCCTGTTTTCATTTCCTGTGTATATATATCCAGAAGTGGGATTGCTGGATCATATGGTAGTTCTATTTGTAATTTTTGAAGAACCTCCACACTGTTTTCTGTAGTGACTATATAAATTTATATTCCCACCGACAGTGTTCCCTTTTCTCCACAGCCTCGCCAATATGTGGGTCTCTTGTCGTTTTGATGATAGCCATTCTAATAGATGCAAAACAATATCTCATGGTTTTGATTTGCATTGACAATTGTGATGTTGAATACCTTTTCATGTACCTGTTGGCCACTTGTATGTCTTCTTTGGGGAAATGTCTATTTGGTATCTCTGCCCATGTTTTAATCTGACTGTTTGACATTTTTGCTATTGAGTTGTATGAGTTCTTTACATATATTGGTATTAACTACTTATCAGATATATGATTTGCAACAATCTTCTCCCATTCCATAGGTTGCCTTTTCATTTTTTGCTTGTTTCTTTTGCTTTGCAGAAGCTTTTTAGTTTGATGTAGTCCCACTTATTAATTTTTGCTTTTGTTGCTTGTGCTTTTGGTGTCATATTCAAAAAATCATTTCCAAGACCAATGTGAAGGAGATTTTCCCCTATGTTTTCTTCTAAGAGTTTTACAGTTTTGGGTCTCATGTTTAAGTCTTTAATCCATTTTGAGTTAATTTTTGTGAGTGGTTTAAGATAGGGATCCAATTTCATTCTTTTCCATGTGGTTATCCAGTTTCTCAATGCCATTTATTGAAGAGACAATTCTTTCCCCTCTGAGTATTCTTGGCTCCCTTTTCAAATATTAGTTGACCATATGTGAAGGATTTATTTCTGGGATCTCAATTCTGTTCCATTGGTCTATGTATCTATTTTTATGCCAGTACCATACTGCTTTGATTACTACAGCTTTGTAGTATAGTTTGAAATTAAGACATGTGATGCCTCCAGCCTTGTTCTTTCCCAGGATTGCTTTGCCTATTCAGAGTCTCTTGTGGTTTCACTTGGTTATGTCTTAATAGTTCAGATTAAATATGAGAAGTAAAGCCAAACAAATGGAAGCAATAGTATTTGTATTTAAATATGGTTTTTAAGTGGAGCTAGAGGACGACTCCATTAATTTGGTCCCCTCTGGGAAAAGGTTTTATTCATGGAAAATGTGAGTGAGAGCCACACTTTGGGAAGCAAGAAACAAAATTACAGGACATTTCTGAGGGGGAAGAAAAGCAAGTCAGAGTCTGAAGCTGAGAAATCACTATTGAACAGGCTGTTAAAGGATAAAGCTGACATGAAAAGAGCAAAGCCAAGAACATGGTAGTTAAAATAAAATGTGGGTCATATGTGGAATGTGGAGTCCCTTCTTAAGAAGCAGACAGAAAATAGTGCATAAGTGAAATACCAGCTCAGCAGGTTTGTAGATCTCTATCTCTAGAGTGATTATGAATATATAGAGAGAAGTATTTTCATTTTGCAGCTGTACCAAAGCATCTGTCAGTAGTTCCATCATCATTTTCTTGTGCATATATTTTTATATCCACACAGAAAGATTAGAGTAGGTAAAAATATATGCTCTGTGTGTACAAATATACTGAAATATTTATTTAATGGTTAAAATTAAAAGTTCCTGGAAATTGTTTTTCTAACCCCACAGCTCCCTACTGGCTAAGGGCACATTTCTCAGTCCCTTACTCTTCACCTAAAAACCTGAAAATAAGATCCAGTATAAGCCCAGGGAAGAGACATAGCTATTATAAATAGAGATATTATGTAATCATCTACCCATCCAAGTTTTTAAAATAGATTGAAATGCTACTCTCTCCAAGATTTATAGAATTTTCTTTAAAAATAAATGTGTGGACTTCCCTGGTCGTCCAGTGGTTAAGAATCCATCTTGCAATGCAGGGGACACCAGTTTGATCCCTGGTCAGGGAACTAAGATCCCACATGCCACGGGGCAACTAAGCCCGCACGCCACAACAACTGAGCCCATGTGCCACAACTAATGAGTCTGTGCACCACAACTAGAGAGAAGCCCACACACTACAATGAAGAGCCCAACTGCAATGAAGAGCCCACGTGCCACAACGAAAGATCCCGTGTGCCGCAGCTAAGACCCGATGCAGCCAAAAATTAGATAAATAAATATTTTAAAAAATTTTTTAAATAAAATAAATGTGAATTTTGTATGTATATGGCTGAAATCCATGCCTATATTTGTTCAAGAGCCCTTAAATCCAGAATGATGTCACTTTTTCTATTGCTATAGATGACCGTCATAACTGTATGAAATTAACCAGATAAAGTTAATTGTTAGGTACCATAATTAAGAGAATGGAATTAGCTTTTGTTTGACAAATTCAATTGCATGTTCTTTTTTCCTTTTGCTTTATTTTCTTTTTCTAAAACATGAACTCCAGAAGGTAGAGTTAACATCTAGTCAGGATCAATTTTAAGTGAAAGACTGCTATAAGAACTCACATGTCACATGGGTCCTTCAACTTCTGCAATGAATTACTAACATATATTTTAAAGAAAATTACCTATGTCATCTAAGTTTTCAAATTGGTTGGCCTAAAGTTATTCATATTATTCTCTTTTTTATAGTGCAGTGATTTGTGATTTTGTGATTCTGTTCTGCATGCATGGTTGTACCCTCTTTATGATTCCTAGTATTGTTTATTTGTGCCTTGTTTTCCTTGATCAGTCTTGTTAAAGACTGCGTATCCATATTAGATTTTTTTTCTAAGAACTAACTTTTGGTTGTATTTATTTACTCTGTTATGACTTTGCTTTCTATTCAGCCTTTCTGCTCTTATTTTTATTCATGTTTTCTGTTATGGATCAAATTGTGTCCCCCTTCCTCCAAAAGATGTTGAAGTCCTAACCCCTGGTACCTCACCATGTGACCTTATTTGGAAGTAGGGCCATTGCACATGGAATTAGTTAAATTATCACGAGGTCATACTGCACTAGGATGGGTCCCTAATTCAACATGACTGGTGTCCTTATAAGGGGAGGAAAATTTGGCCACAGACACAGGTGCAGAGGGAAGACAATGTGAACATGCACAGAAGGAATGCCATGTGAAGATAGGATTAGAGTGATGCATCTATAAGCCAAAGAACACCTGAGGTGCCAAAAGCTAGGAGAGACGCCTGGATAATTCCTCCCCTTCAGAGGGAGCATGGCCCTGCCTACATCTTGATTTCAGACTTCTGGCCCCCAGAACTGTGAGTCAATAAATTTCTGTTGTTTTAAGCCACTCAGTCTGTGGTAGTTTGTTATGACAGCCCTAGGAAACTAAGGTACCTTCCTTCTCTACTCTTTAAGTTTATTACTCTATCATTTTTCCAGTTTCTATTTTGAATGCTTACCTTGTTTATTTTCAATCTTTTTCTTAATAAAAAATAGGATATACCTTTATCTCTAGATACTGCCTGATTCATTTTTTAAAATTTTCATTGTGATTTCCTTTTTAATCTTGAGTTATTTGGTTGTAAATTTTTAAGTTTTGAAGCATGCAGAAATTTAAATATTTTTAGTGTTGATTTCCAATTTAATTGAATTATAGTCAGACTATGTTTGCTATTGATTGTTTTTTAATTTGTTGAGACTAATTTTTAACCTAGTAGGTGATACATTTCTTTTGTAAAAGTTCCGTAGATACTGAAAAAGAATATACTGTATATATCCTTTATTTGCTTTGTTCAGAGTATTACATGCATTAGATTTATGTATTAGATCAAACTTTTAAACTTGGTGTTCAAATATTCTGAGGAGTTGCTAATTTTTTAACTTCTGTTTGATCTATTAAAAGTGTGTTAAGGGCTTCCCTGGTGGCGCAGTGGTTGAGAGTCTGCCTGCTAATGCATGGGACACGGGTTCACGCCCTGGTCTGGGAAGATCCCACATGCCGTGGAGCAACAAAGCCCGTGAGCCACAACTACTGAGCCTGAGTGTCTGGAGCCTGTGCTCTGCAACAAGAGAGGCCACGACAGTGACAGGCCCGCGCACTGCGATGAAGAGTGGCCCCCACTCGCCACAACTGGAGAAAGCCCGCGCACAGAAACGAAGACCCAACACAGCCAAAAATAAATAAATAAAAATTAATTAATTTAAAAAAAATAATGTGTGTTAAAATTCTTTACCATGATACTGGACTGGTAAATTTCTCTACAATATGGTCAGTTTTTTTTTATGTATTTTGAGGTACCTACAGGTTTGTGACTGTTACATATCACATACATCATGTTATTATGTAGTGTACCTCTTTATCCTTATTAATTTTTGTTTTTAAATTCTATTGCTTCTGGTATTAAGATTTCTATACCAACTTTCTTTTTGTTAATATTTTTTTACTGCGAATCATTTTCTATTCTTACATTTTTTTTTATTTTTCCAAACTATTCTGTTTTAGATATGTCTGTTGTGTATAGTATATAACTGATTTTGGTATTTTATGCATTCTGATAATATCTTTGTTTTAAATCAATTTTTAACACATTTATGTTTGCTGAGGTTAATGATAATATTTGAACTTATTTTTAACTCTCTTTCTTTTCACTGTATTTTTACCATCTTTTGCTGTTTTTTCCCCACTTTTCCTGCCTTCTCTTGCATTGAAAACATTTTCTGCATTCCCTTTTTCCTCTTCTGCTGTCTTAGGAGCCAGACATGGTATTTTATTTATTCTAGTAGGCATCCTTAAACTAACATACATACTTAACTATTCCATTTTCTGAGAACATCTAAAGTTATTCAGTATTTTTATCCTTTTCCCTGACATGAAACTGATCTTAGCATATATTAACTTCCCCTTGAATAATTCTCATCCTCTTTTCCCATCCTTTACCCCCTCTAGTTTTTTCACTTTTGTTCAGAGTTTTGTCTAGAGTTCATCCTTTAAATAAAGGCAAAAAATGGTGAGTTTTGTAAGAAAATTAAATTTACTAATTTGTCAATTTCTCTGTTTATCATTATCAATCTCTGTTCTCTTTTGTTTTTGCAGAAATGCATTCGTTTCTTAATATTTATTTATTTATTTATTTGGCTGCATCAGGTCTTAGTTGCCCGCACAAGGGATCTCCGTGCCATGTGGGGGATCTTTGTTGCAGCACGCCAACTTCTTAGTTGCGGCATGTGGGATCTAGTTCCCTGACCAGGGATCTAACCCAGGTCCCCTTCATTGGGAGCACGGAGTCTTAGCCATTGGACCACCAGGGAAGTCCCTGCTGAAATACGTTCTTGCCACTTATTTTCATGAGGGTCTCTCAGTGGAAATATTTTAATCACTGTCTTTTTGAAAATGTCTTTGACCCTCACTGTTAAATAATAGTTTAAAGAGATATAAGATTTTTATATTCTCAGCTATTTTCCCTCAGGACTATAAAGATGTTATTTCGTTGTCTTCTGGCATCGGTTTCTACACATGAAAAGTCAGCTACCAATCAAATTCTCATTTCTATTAAGGTGATATGTCTTTTCTCTCTAACAGCTTTTAAGTTCTATATTTATCTTTGATGTTACACAGTTTCACTAAGACGTGTGGATTTATGTTTATCCTGCTTGGCACTTTATATGGCTCGTCAATCTGAGATCACAGATCTTTCTTTAACTGTGGAAAATTCTTAGCTATTACCTCTTCAGATAGTGGTTCCTCACCATTCCTTTCATCCTCATTTTCTAGAACTCCTGTACACATTATGTTGAAGCCAATCAATTGGTCCTCTCTGTCTTTTAACTGCTCTCTCACATTTTTTTTGTCTCTCGTCTTTCTGTCCTGTTTCCTGGGTGAAATCCTCAGCATCATCTTCAATTCATTCATATTCTCTTTAACTATTTACAGTCTAGAGCTTATCTCATCTGTTGAATTTTTATTTTGATGATGCTATTTTTCATTTCCAAGATTTCTAGTTGTTCTTTTTAGTATCCATCCATTCTGATTTCATTTATGCTGGCATTTTCCTCACAATGTCTTGCTCTTTTTTTTTTTTAATGAGTTATTCCTTCAAATATCTCTTTGAGCATTCTAAACATATTTAAATCTTTTCTCAGATGGTTCCATAACATTAGTTTCAACAGTAATAAATTCATGTTCTTTTGTTTTGTTGGCTATCTTTCTTAGCATTGGGTTTTGGTTGAAGAGCTCATTTTGAGACTAGGCTTGCATTCCCTCTGTCTCTCTTTCTCTTCTTCCCTCAACTCCCAGTGTACTTTCTCCTTCCTGTCTAGCGGTTTTGTGATTGCCCTCATTCTGCACTTGGCTCTGTGGACCCCAGTTCAGACCCAGATCTACTAACAGAGCTTCAGAGATCCAGCCCACAGTGACTGAGGACAGCACAGACCCAGGCACCAAACCAGGAAATGGACTGCTCCCTTTCCTGGTCACAAGGTTATATCTGTGTCCTCTCTTTCCTCTAAGTCCACAGTTTGCTAAAAGCTGTAGCCCCAGGCAGGAATAACTTCTTTTTCAACCTCCTTTCATGAGTAGGAGGAGCCTGCCTCTGCCTCTGGCTTCAAGCAGTGAACCTGGCTTCAGTCTCCCATCTCGGCATGGAACTTTTTTATTTTAATTTACCCTGGAGGAGCCAAACTCCAGCTAACATTGCCTGGTTCCAGACCTAGAGCCCAGTAAGTCTGTGGCTTCCGCTCAGCATGAGCTTTGTATTTCTGTCCCAATTCTGGGCTGCAGAAGTGTTTATTTAGTTTTTAAGCTTGATAAATTTCATTTATCATTGCTATGTGTTTGGAGTAAAGATGTGTCAAAGAACAAACTTTCAGAGCTGCTTGGGCTAGGTTTGCGTTCCGACTTCTTCAGTGAACTAAAGACTCTGTAATGCATTCAGTTCAATCTTTAGTTTCCTCTTAGATGAGGACAGTATTTAGCCTGTGGCTACATGTCATAACTAAAACAATGTCAAAAGCATGGTTCTTTAAGTGCTTTTATCTTAACACCTGATTATCTAATAATTAACTTGGTTATCTAATGATCTAATTCAGTTGTCATGTTACTGAAAATACCATACTTTCCAACTTCCAGTTAATTTTCTTATCTACATTTTCATAGAATAACAAGCAATTGTTTTTAATGAAAAAGAAAGATGGGGAAAATGTCATCTCTTAACCCCTGAATTCTGGAATCTTCTAATGATTATTTTTACCAAGTAAATAAACCCAGGAGTCAATGAAATGTGGTTTACTGCTATGCTTCCTGGAATTTCTTGCAGCCAATTCAGGATAATAGCATCTCAGAGTTGGAAAAAATTCTTCATATGACCACACCGAATTTTTTTTCCTGTTGGTCTGCGTCATATTTGTGAAAGTTACTGACTAAAAGGCTGAGACTTTAGAAAGTCCTGTGGCAAAGGTAAAAGCCCACTTCAAAGGAAGTTCAGACATTCAGCTTGTTTCTTTGAAGAGAATTCATTTCCATGAAAAATGTTCTGAAAACTTTCTGATGGGACCAGAGAGAGCAGAGAAGCCTGTTTTCCCCTTCATTTTACTATAAATGGAGTCACATTGCCAGTGTCATGCTGGTACATGTTTAACAACTAGCTTTCCAGGAAAAAAAAAAATGTACTGTTTGTCAACTTCCATGTTGTCAATACTCCCACCACGGCTGATTTCAAACTATCAGTGTGTCATCGCTAAACACAGAATTAGAAGGAGATGCCCATAATAGGTTTTCTGGGCGGATAGGACTCAGCTTCCACACAGTACTGTGATAATGCCAAATCCAATAGATATTTTCCAGACCTCAACTTGACCTCTCAGCAGCCTTCAGCATAGTTGCTTGTACCATTATTGAAACACTCTCTCCTCGGCTTTTCTGGTGGCCGTGCTGTTCGCTCCTCTCTCCTAAGCTTGGGCTAATGTAAGTCTCACTGCCAGCTCTTCCTATGCCTATATTATTAGAGACACTCAGCACTCCTTCTGGAGCTTGTTGCTCATTTCTCTCTACATATTCCCCCTGGGGGATCTCATCCAGTCCCATAGCTTTAAAAATCACCAAAATGCTGTTAACTCCCATATTTTTATCTCCAGCCCAGACCTTTTTTCTGAGCTCCGGGCTTGATATCCAACTGCCTACTCAGATATCTCAGAGGCGACTCCAACTTAACTTATCCCAAAACTGAATTATTGACCTTCCTCCTCCCATCTCCCTTATCTAAATAAATGAAACTACCAGCTGTTCATCTGCTAAAACCACAAACCTAGGAGTCATCTCTGCAAGCTCCCTCCCCTTTGCTCATAACAGCCAACCCATTACCAAATACTACTTAAACCACTTTCGAAATATTTCTCAAATCTGTCTGTATCTCTCCATCTCCAAGCTCTCACCATCGCAAATGGACTACTGCAGCTGAACTCCTAAGCACTATCCCATCTTCTTCTCTTGCCCTTTCCTCCTGTGCTCTCCAGAATGGGCAGAGAGATGGTTTAAAATGCCTTAAAGCCTGTACTGGTTTTCCATTGCATTTAATAGAAAATGAAACAACCTTACATGGCCTACAGGGCCTACATGATCAGATTTCAGTTTAATTCTCCAACCTTATCTCCTACCACTCTCCTCCTCAACTACCACACTTTGGTCCCACAAGTTGTTGTTGTTTTTTTTAAATAAATTTTTATTTATTTATTTAATTTTGGCTGTGTTGGGTCTTCGTTGTTGCGCGCGGGCTTTCTCTAGTTGTGGCGAGCGGGGGCTACTCTTTGCTGTGGTGTGCGGACTTCTCATTGCAGTGGCTTCTCTTGTCGCGGAGCACGGGCTCTAGGCATGCAGGCTTCAGTAGTTGTGGCACGCAGGCTCAGTAGTTGTGGCTCACCGGCTCTAGAACGCAGGCTCAGTAGTTGTGGCTTGTGGGCTTAGTTGCTCTGTGGCATGTGGGCTCGTCCCAGACCAGGGCTCGAACCCGTGTCCCCTGCATTGGCAGGCGGATTCTTAACCACTGTGCCACCAGGGAAGTCCCCCCACAAGTTGTTTAAGATTCTTAACATACATAATTCTGAGTATTGAGCTGTTTGCCTATTTCATGTTTATCTTTCCCCATTAGACTGTAAGCTCCATGAATGTAAGGACCATGTCTATTATGCTCATTCCATACCCAAGGCCTAGCCCATAGAAAGTACTCAATGCATATTTCTTGAAAGAATAAATAAATGAATGAAAACAAGATCATATTTTCAGATAAACCTTTTAAGGTTATACCTTTTGGACATGTACAAAGAGGTGATTGGAGTGGCTGTTGCCATTGAAGCTTTCCTAATTTTTCTTTTTTTTTTGGCTGTGCCATGTGATATGTGAAATGTGGAATCTTAGTTCCCTGACCAGGGATTGAAGCCATGCCCCCTGCAGTGGAAGCGCAGAGTCTTATCCACTGGACTGCCAGGGAATTCCCACCACTGAAGCTCTTAGAATGCTGTGACTGAAAAAAATTCACAATTCCTTTGATGACAGTACTCCTATAGCAATATAAAGTTGGAATAATTTATCCTGGAAAGAAAACATAGAAAACAAACCAAGGAAATGAATGAACTTCCCTGAGTATGATTAAAATGCAAAACAAATGATCAAGTAATCCACCACCAAGTAGATTTATTTTTATGAAGACAAGTGCTGAAGAAGGGAGTCTAGCATAGAGGTTAGACCACATGTTCTGGAATTAGACTTGATTTCTGCCATTTAACTTGCTGTAGGAACTTGATCAAAATTCTCAGCCTCTCATCTTCTTCATCTTTAAAGCAGGGACACTAATATCCCATACATCTTAGGGTATCTGTGAGATGATGCATTGAAAACACATTCCACCACCAAATTTACTCTACCCTTAATTTACTTAATTTCCCTGAGCTACAGTATTTTCATTTGTAAAACAATGTGTTTGTACTTAACTTCTTTTAAGACCTATCTGGTACAAAGGTTTTATTTTATTCTGCGTAGTTTTAATGCTCTCAAAGCCATCCCTACTCTCATTTGATATGGGGATTAAGGGCCCTGCTCTAGGAGGACCCTGTATGGTGCACCCTGGCAGGAACAGGCTGTGTTCAGACACTATTCTGCCTGTTTGGTCTTTCCACATCCAGTACACCAAGCTCTAGAGTCAACTTTTTAAAAAATGTCTTAAAAGTACTTATGATTCTTTTTTTCTTCTTTTCAAATGTAATACATGCTAGCAACTATACTTCATTAGGGCAGGGGTTGTACCCATCTCTATTTTCTCTTTATTTATTTTTCAGTGGGCTTTATTTTTCAGAGCAGTTTCAGGTTCATAGCAAAACCGTACAGAAGATTCAGAGATTTTCCATAAACCCCCTGTGCCCACACACACACCATTATCAACATCTCCCGCCAGAGTGGAACATTTGTTACAACTGATGAACCTAAACTGACACATCATAATCACTCAAAGTCCATAGATTACATTAGGGTTTACTCTTGGTGTTGTACATTCTTTGGGTTTTGACAAATGTATAAATGCATAATGACATGCACCCACCAATTATAATATCACACAGAATAAATAGTTCACTGCACTAAAAATCCTCTATGTTCTGCCTATTCATCCTTCCTTCCCTCAACCCCTGCTCACCACTGATCTCTTTCCTGTCTCCATAGTTTTGCCTTTTCCAGAACTGTCATATAATTGAAATCATACAGGATTTCTTTTCAGTGCTGAATAGTATTCCATTGTCTGGATGTACCACTGTTTATGTATCCATTCACCTACTGAAGGACATCTTGGTTGTAACCAAGTTTTAGCAATTATGAATAAAGCTGCTATAAACATCTGTGTGCAGGTTTTTGTGTGCATGTAAGTTATCAACACCAAGGAATGTAATTGCTGGGTTTTTTAGTAAGAATATGTTTAGTTTTGTAAGAAATTGCCAAACTGTCTTCCAAAGTGGCCATACCATTCCATATTCTTACCAGCAATGAATGAGAGTTCCTGTTGCTCCACATCCTCACCAGCATTTGGTGTTATCAGTGTTCCTGACTTGGACATTCAATAGATGTGTAGTGGTATGTCATCGATATTTTAAATTTGTATTTCCCATTTGTTTTAAATTTAAAACATCGATGTTTTTGTTTGTTTTTTTTTTTTTTTTTTTGCACATTGCCTTTATTTTGCAGAAAATGCTTTCTGCTGATTGTCTTTGGCTACATTGTCAGAAGAAAAATATAAACAGTTGTAGGTTTAACAGTACAAGAGATTAGCTACCTATGCGTAAAATAAACACATTCTAGTGGGCAGAGCTGGACATTTCCATTTTAACTACAATCTGCTGTCCTCAACTATGATTTAATTCTGTCTTTCACAGCTCAGCTCCAACTGTGACCCCTGCCACAAAGGGAACCTGAAGGCTACTTGAAAGCAACAAGGAAGAGAATTAAAAGTGTGCTTTTTATCTCACTAGAGTAGGACCAGTGGAGTTTACATATTGATGTGCCAGAGTCACCTACGTGCTGTACGAGAAACAAAGTTTCTGCATGCTAGCAAGTCATTTTTACTGTGAATCACGACGAGTTAGGCCAACTGCATTGCTTCCACACTTGAATTCACCTGCAGCACACGAGGACCCAGGACGGCACAGCCACCACCGAGGAAGAACAAAGGTGGTGTCAGTGGGGCTCTCGATAAATAACAGAACTAACAGAACGTGTATTCTCCTCTTATTTAAAGTGAGGTTAATAGGCCTTATTCCCTTCCCCCGCCCCATGAGCCTACCAATCAAATCAAGACTTGCTGCCACGAGAAAGTCATTGCATCTTTAAGACACAGGCTCCGGCTCACATGGACGGAGGTGACACGGGCGTCCACGAGGCTAGGAGGCGGGCTTGGGCCGAGGCATCGTACTGGCTGTCGGCAATATCTGTGGCCGTGGAGGCCCCATCGTACAGTGGGGATCCCGAGGAGGAGGGAGCCGAGACTGGGTGGGCGAGAGAGGCAGAGTGGGCAGAAGAGCCTCGAAAGAACTGGGCTCCCAGCCCGTTGGACATCCCTGCCGTCTGGGCACCCGGGGTGATGGTGCCATTGCTCACGGACCACAGGCTGGGATACTGACTAGAGCCCGTAGGAGGACCAGTATTCGGACTCATGGGGAGCATGCTGGTGTGGGCAGGCATTCCAAGGCTGGACCAATTGTCGTGGGATGGGAGCATGGACAAACATGCAGATGAATTGTCAGAATAGGTTGGAGAATTGTTCCGATGCGCGTAAGGGCTGGGGTAGGGGGCTGGGCGGTGGTTCCTCAGGGCCGGGTACCTTTCACAGCCGTGCGTGGAGGGAAGAGAGAGGGGGCCTCCAAACTGAGGGTGAGGGGTGGCAGGTGGACACAGGGTGCTGGTTCCAGGAATCAACCACCCCCATGGGGAGTGCCCAGATTGCTGGCTGTCTCCAGGTTCTTCCATCATGTCCTTGTGATCGCTTCTTTCCTTTGCATCAAGGAAAGCTTTTGCAAATGGATTGTATTTAATTTTAAGAGCTGTGATCTCTTCATTCTGATAAGCGGTCACCGCTATGAACTGGGTCTCCGGGAAGCAGTGGCTGGTGATCATACGCTGCGGACCCCCAACTCTCACGATGTGGATTCGAGGCTCATACTTATGTAAGGAGTTCAACATGATCTGGCCCCCTCCATTGAGCTTGTTGGTGAGCTTGACTTTGCTGAAGGAGACCGGCGCCTTCATCCAGTGCGCCCCGAAGTTGGGCGAGTCGGGATGGATGTAGACGCAGCTGGGCGCCTGCGGCTCAGGCTTGCCCCCTGGCACCCACTCCCCGTTCACGTACTTCCAGCGGTGGTTGTCGGCCGCCACAAAGTCCAGCAGGAAGGAGTACATGGCGTTGGGGTCCAGGCCAGACACGTTCACCTTCAGCACCGGGAACATCCTCCTGCCGTTCTTGGTCACGATCATCTCGTTGGTGAGCTCCTTGAAGCGCAGCCACAGCTCGCTCTCCTCCAGGCCCACGCGCAGCTCGCGTTCCGTGGGGTCGCCCTTCTCGCTGCCCGCCTGCAACTCGCTCTCCACGGCGCTCAGCAGGTGGTCCACGCGGTACTGCAGGCTCTTCCCCGCGCCCTCGGCGCCGGGGGAGCTCATCCTCCCGCCCGCCCCCTCCCCACCGCCCCCCGAAGCCCCGACTTGCTACCCGAGAGCCACCTTCGCCCCAGTAGGCGGCCGCTCTGCCAGGAAGAGGGGCCGCTCGGGCCCAGACCTGCGACGGCGCCCGGGTGCCAGCACAGACCTGGGAGGAGGGCGAGATCCGGGGGGGAGGGGCGGGGGAAAGGGGTGGGGGGAAGGTTATTCCACTTGAACTCCCGCAAGGAGCTACTGGAGGAGGTCTCCGGGCCGATGTTTTAAATTTGATGCTCCACATCAAATTTGCATTTGATGTGCAGCATTTTTTCATGTGCTTATCTGACATCTGCATATCTTCTTTGGTAAAGTGCCTGTTAAGGTCATTGGCCCATTTTTTAATCCAGTTGTTCATGTTCTTATTGTTGAGTTTTAATTTTAAAATTTTTTTTCTTTTTATCCAAGTGATGCTTGCACATAATTTTGAAAAAAAAAATCAAGAAATCTATAAGTGTTAAAATCAGCATTTTCTTGAATCCACCCTCGTTTCCTATGCCTTAGTGGCAACCCTTTCAACTGATTCTCCTAGCAATTATTTCCATATTTCCAAAAACTAGGCTTATATTGCAACTTTTTGATTTTTCAGTTCCAACATTATCTGTTAACTTCCCACATTGGAAGGTGAGGATTTAGTGCTCTCTCAACATCACAGTCCTCCCCCTGTATCTCATATCCACTCTCTCCTCAACTCCCATTTTACAATACAGTTGAAACCTAATTTTATTTTTATATTCAGTGTTTATACTATTTTGACTATATGGTATGATTAACAGCTAAGCAATGTGGTATACTATGTTGACTGTTTCTTTCCCAAACATTTTATTTTCCATAGTCTTGTTTGTTTTTAAAATGTGTTTACTTTTTAGTATACTTATGACTGAGTCATCTCCAAATTCTTCCCCAGTTGTGAAAATATCTTCTCAATAGAGTTACTGACATTAAGTACTCTATTAATTTCATCTTCTTGAAGAAGTCTTTCCTGGAAACTTCTGATCCCCTTCAATCTGGATTGGTTACTCTCTAAACTGTCCTCTTGGGATCTCCCTTTACCATCTTCCTGAGGATTCCCTGAACTCCCTCCAGGTTGGATCTTATGTTTCACAGATCCCATGTCTCCCTCTTTTTGGTTTACTCCCTTTTTTAGTGAAGAAAAATTTGGGAGTGCTTACACGTCTGAAAATATTTTTAACCTACCTTCACACTTGCCTGAGATTTTGTCTAGGTATAAAAGTCTAGATTTTAGATCATTTTCTTTCAGAATTTTGAAGACATTGTTCCCTTGTATTCTGGCTTCCAGTGAGACTGTTGAGAAGTGGGATGCTATTCTGATTCCTGATTCTTTATATAGTATCTGTTTTTTTCCTCTTGTAGAATATTTTCCTTGTCTTCAGTCTTCTGAAATTTCATGTTGACAGGCTTTGGTGTGAGGATATTTTCATTCAGTGAGTTAGATATTCAGTGGGCCTTTCCTATTTGAAATTCATACCCTTATGTTCTGGGAAACTTGCCTGAATCTTTCTTTCTTCTTTATTTTTTAAATAGTATACTGTTCTTACTTCATGTGTTTAATATCTTCCCTTATATCACTCTGAGCATACTAATTATAGCTTTTCTTTTGAAATACTCTTTTCCTCTCATCATCTCTGTTTCATCCAAGTTGCTTTTCCTGTTTGTTTTCTATCTTTCGTATTAGAAGCTTTCCTCAAATGTCTGGTGACCTCTGGATGTTCACTTATATTTAAGAAAAGCATGCTAAGAAACAGATTGAAATCTTCATACACATGAGTGGGGCTTATTAGCTACAGGTATCACTGTAGAGTGATCTGGCTAAAGTCCTCATTAGAGGATGCCCCCTGCCCCATCCATGTCAGTATCATTAGATCTTTTCTCAAGGGCTGGACAGATTCTTCAGAGAAGACTTCCAATTTTCTACTTAGATGGAAAGCCTAAGCCTGGCTGCCAGTAGACCAGGAGCTGATTAAGGGAAGAGGTAATACATGTACCAACATCAGTGAGTAAAATATCACCTAATATCTCTAGTTTTAATATGGTAGCCCCATCCTGAACTATGTCTGGTGTTCTCTGGTCCAGAAAACATATTCCTGGGTGGGAGAGATAATATGGACATCTAATTGTTTGTTTGTTTTTTATAAACAGCTTTATTGAAATATAATTCACATACCATATAATTTCACCCATTTAAAGTGCACAATTCAATGATTTTTAGTATATTCACTGAGTTGTGCGTCCATCACCACAAACAATCTTAGAATGTTTTATTACCTCCAAAAGAAAGTTCATTTCCATTAGCAGAAACTCTTCAATTTTACCTCCCACTAGCTCTAGACAAACATTAATCTACTTTCTATTTCTATAGATTTGCCTATTGTAGGCATTTCATATAAATAGAGTCATACAGTATGTGGTCCTTTGTATCTGGCTTCTTTCACTTAGCATAATGTTTCAAAATTCACCCATGTTGTGTACTGAATCAGAACTTCATCTCTTTCTTTGATGAATAATATTCCATTGTATGGCTATATCACATTTTATATATCCATGCATTGATCTAACTGCTTTTCTAAATAGTCTTTTATCCAATCCGCTGATTGTAGCTCACCTTCAACCTCACTTCAAGAAGCACCTCCAGGGCTTCCCTGGTGGTGCAGTGGTTGAGAATCTGCCTGCCAATGCAGGGAACACGGGTTCAAGCCCTGGTCTGGGAAGATCCCACATGCCGCGGAGCAACTAGGCCCGTGAGCCACAGCTACTGAGCCTGTGGGTCTGGAGCCTGTGCTCTGCAACAAGAGAGGCCGCGATAGTGAGAGGCCCGCCCACCGCGATGAAGAGTGGCCCCTGCTTGCCTCAACTAGAGAAAGCCCTCTCACAGAAATGAAGACCCAACACAACCAAAAATAAATTAATTATTAAAAAAAAAAAAAAAGAAGAACCTCCAGTCACCACTTCAGTGGTGGAGTTCTTCAGTGTAAACCGGGTTGCTTTTCAGCTTCTCAAACACTGCTATAAAATTTGGCATTCTCAGATTTCCCAAGTAGCTATCACTTGACCAGGTGCTTTCCAGTACCCCAAATTTCGTCTTTGTTTTCTCTTGTCTTATTCTCTCTTTCATTATGGTTTATGGCTCCCCCCCATCCCAATTCCTTTATTTATACTTTAGAACAGTTTAGAAAGGAATGAAGGCTAATGTATACATTTAATCTGCCATCTTCAACTAAAATGCTTAATATCAATCTTTATTAATACAAGAAGAGATGGTTTTAATCTGATTTTATGAAATCAGCAGAAAGCATAAAAAGCACCAACATTACAAAACAACTATAAACAGGTAACTTAGACAAATGTATGCATGCAATAAGCTAATATATGATGTGGCTCTGGTTTTCATTTTAGACAGGTATGGCCAAGGCAAATATCTATGCTCTGGTCCTTCCAGATCCTTCCATTGTCCCTGGTTCTTGCTCATCTATAGATTCTTTTCTGTGTCCCACACTGTCCCATATCCCATGCCTTCCTCTATCAATAAATCTTCCTGGCATCAGGAAGCATTTTACATGATTACGGAGCATTCTCTGTCTCTCAGTCCACCATTGCTCCTTTACGTAGATTCTTCAACATGTTCTCTGGTTCTAGCTATGCACATTCTGGTTCTACATAATACCAAAACATAAAGAGATCTGCTTAATTCCAAGATCCAGTGAAAATGACATCGGCATGTGCCCTTTTCCTGGGAACAGCTTTTTCGGTTGCAACAGCTGCTATGTAATATGGTAGGTTACACAGACTACCTATGTCTCTTCTATGAGATGACTACTATGTCTCATTCATATATCATATGTCACATAGTTAAGAACAAGACACGAGAAATAACAGGATCAATGATTATTGTATAGTGGTGCTTCCTGAAAACATAGTTCCCCACAATACATTAATCATCGATTCTGTTATTTCCTGTGTCTTTTTTTTTGGCTGTGCCGCGTGGCATAGGGGATCTTAGTCCCCTGACCAGAGATCGAACCCGCACCCCCTGCAGTGGAAGCATGGAGTCTTAACCACTGGACTACCAAGGAAGCCCCTCCTGTGTCTTATTCTTAAGTATGTGACATATGATATATGACATGAGACATAGTCCCTATACTATATTTTATATTTGTTGTTTGTTAAGCAAATCTTTTCATAGATGGGATTAGGTTGAATATTGGCCTTGTTCTATCTGAATTATAATGTGTTGTAAATTAGAATAATCCACGGTAAAACAATGTTAAGTTATAACTTTGCCCAAGCAGGTGATAATTATTGTATTAAAGTATTTCATATCTAGTCACTCCAGATATGAAACTGACCACCAGTTTGAAGTCTCACTTTACATCTGTGGATCAGCATTCATCAGTGGGCCTCAATGTTTTAGAAAAACTCAGCCCAGTGGACCGGGTTTACAGACCTGAGAGGACAAGGAAATAGTTCTAATTCAGAATCTTCTTCCAACTTGCTGTGTGGCTTCCACGAATCATTTCACACTCATTCGGTCATTTCTTTATTTCAGCAAGCAAATAGAGTCTACTAGCATCTCAAGGGCATTGCAAGAAAGGGGAAAGTGGTGGTCAAAAAGAGAATGAACTGAAAATATCAAGAGCACGTCAATAGTTCTAACCTGTAACAAGAAAAGAAACGAGGCAGCACCGGAAAACAGCATGAATATAGCCAAAACCAAAGGCTTGTTGTTGTTGTAAAGAAAGGGAACAATGTCTGATTTTAACATTCACACATTCCAAACCACAGTCATCCAAGCTTTGCTCCTGCAGCCAAGCCTGTTGGTGGGAGCCAGGTCTAGAGGAAAGTTTGCAGAAAGCAGATTTTGGCAAAGGTTGCCGCTAAACCTGCAGAGAACACAGTTCCGTTTTTTGTTGTTTTTTTTTTAAAGAACATTTTCATTCCTTTTTGCCACAGAGTTTCATGGACTATGTTTATTTTTCCTTTTCAGGTTATAGTATATGGATTTTTCATCATCAGATATAAGAAACAGGCACATTTCTTTCCTTTCTTTCTTTCCTCACAAAATTCTTTCAACTCATGGGTGGAGCCAAAGTCTAAGATTGTATTTTAGAGAATCGATTTTCTTACATTATCATTAAATTACTTCGGAGAAAGAATGAGTTACTAAAGTCCACTTTCTGAGTGCTTTGAGGAGAGGCTAACACATGTCCAACGGGAGGCACGATTAATGATTTTGATTACAATCCCTGGACAAGTGGCTTCGATGGCCCAGAGTCCTGCACCCAGAGAGGACAGCGCGGGCCCTGGGTCTGTTTTGGATGGTTTTGTAAACCAAAAACAACCCCTGCAAGTGCACTGGTTTTAGAGGAATGTCCAAGAAAATTGCCTTCCTTCTCACAACGTGTCATTACAGAAAAACAGAAGCCCGTACATTCCAATCTGATTTTCATTTAACTCTGCAAGCCTGTAAATTTTGCCGTGAGGTAAGGGGCTGATTCAGAGCTTCAGAATCCTTTTGGTGCCACAGACACTATTTTAAAATGGATATTCCTTTGAGTTTCTCAATGTTATTCTGCTAGGGTCATGGAATAAATGGGGCTCTGTCTGATGAGAACTCCCAGTCCTGGTAAACAAGAACGGGGATGCCTGGTGGCCAAAGTAGCTGCCTTGTATTTTAAAGGTTAGGAGTTCAAATCTTGTGGGTTTGCACTTGGCTTAAAGTGTGCATGTATCTTGGTTGAAGAAGCAATAACGTCACACGCCATAACATTAAACGATGGAATCTGGCCTACCCCCAGCTGAGTTCTGGCTACAATTAATTAAACAAATACTTCCTATGGAATGCTTTACCTCATAGATCCTGAACAAAGGGTCCACATTCCAGGAGGCATAGGAAGGCTTTATTTTCAAGCTTCCTGCCCCCTACGGTGTATAGATACTTGAATTCCACCACATAGACTACAGTTCATATTTGACACATTCTTTAAATTTTGATATACCTATAGCCCCAGGCCTCCTTTCTACTCTTCATTTTCTTTTCTCCTGATTTTCCAGGAAGATAATAATTTACAGATTTAAAGGCATGCTCCTTGCACCACTGACCCATTGGAAATAGACCCCATTGGAAGAAAATATAACCTGCCCTAGGCATCATAATTTTAGTGGTCCATTAGCTTCATATAGCTTGTTTTTCTATAGCATTTTAGTGTTTATAAAGCACTTTACATATATGATCTTTTCTTATTCTCATAGCCATTGGTTAAAGTAAGTATTTTTGTGACCATTTTGCAGACAAAAAAAAATAAAAAGAGAGAGAGAGAGTCAGATATATTAAGAGACTTACTCAAAATCACTCAGCGAGTTAGTGTCAGAGCTGGTACTCCAGCTCAGACCTTTATAACTCTAAATGTTTTCATCACTATAGTAGAATTGCCTCTAATAGCAAAAAATTGCTATAGAATCACATTTATGTTCCAGATTTTGTTGCTAGTCCTACTTTATTGAGCTATGCTTGGTGATACCACTGCCATCATGGAAAGAAAACAAATACTGAAGTTCCCTGTAGACGCTGAACACAAAATACCAACAGTTGAATTGATTTAATTAAATTATCTGCTACCCCATTCCCTCCTATACAACCACAATAAAGAGAAATAACTAATGCTTTATGCTCCCTTGCTTCAAGAATGCTTGAAATTAGAAATATCCCAGCACTGTGACCTGAAGTTCCCTCAACAGGAAGCTCTGTTTTTTAAATTAAGCCTCCAGTCATTTTCTTTCCAGTTGCTCTTATTACCAATGGGGTTTTGGACAAATAATTCCCAGGAAAGCTATCGACATATTTGTGCGACAAGGAGAGTAAGATACCTGCTCCCTACCTAGCTGGCAAAAGTGTTGGGAAAAACAAACATATAATGTCTATTGTGTGCTTTGAATGCCTAGAAAGAAAGTTTACACACAAGAGTGTAATTATATTGAGTCAACCATGATATCATCGTCTATATTTTACATGTATGGTTGTTGCCTAAGACATTGATGAATATGATTTGGCACTCATGTTTGATGTCTTAAGGACATGATGGTATTACAATAAATTAGCAAAAGAGTCTAAGTTGGGAAGGTTAGGCATCCTCTTCTTTTAAAAATTCCTGAATGACCGAGATTTATTTTTGGCTAGCTTCTCCACCTGGTCCTGCAATGAGGACCACCTCCAAGGTGCACAAAGCACTCCTTCCACGTCTTTACCAGTCATGTGATTCCCCCTCTAGAAAGGGTCAGGATACTGTGGCAAGGGGTGACTTGGAGAGGAGAGAAAATGTGTCCAATCCTACTGAGGGGCTACGAAAAGGTGAAAGCCCAGTTGGAGGATGTCTATGGTCATGCTTCTAGAAAGCCTATGCCCATCAGGCCTATGCCCACAGAGCAATATCTTTCCCAGGCCTAGAAAGACCATACTAGGTGACTTTCCCCCAAGCACCATTTGAATTTGTTTAAAAGAATAATTCTAAAATCTAGAGTCACAGTGTGTAACCATATTGACTATCTTCTGGTGTGCCAGGCACTGCATGAGGTGCTGGAGACACAGTTAAAACACTATTCCTCAGAGAAATGGCTGTCCAGTGGGGAGACAGACAAGCACTCAGATAGGACCAACACCCAGCACAGTGCCTGACACACAGTAGGACTTGCAGCAGACTTGCTGAACGAACGAGCAGTATGTGCTGCATGGTGTTGAGGACATTAACAAAGGAAGCATGAGGTGCAGTGAGAACACGTATGAGGGTGCCTGACCACAGGCAGCAGGAGAAGGAAAGAGACTGCAAGAAAGACCTTGTGTGATGGCTGTGCGTGGGAGGGTGGGAGTGCACGTGGTTTACAGAGGCAAGAACATTAGCTGTCAGGCTTTTCGTTTTATCCTAGTTTACTTTTTAAAAATATGCTGTTCACAGCCCGCTAAGGTCTCAACGCTCAGTGTGAAAAATGCTACATTTTAAAACGAATTTTCTCTTCTACATAACTGTTGGCCTTGAAGTCAAGGACTAGGAGAAGAATTGGAATGTTTGCTTGGGAGCTTTTACATTTCTGCTGGGGAGCACAATCCATTTCCATCCCGTCTCCATAGTATTCAATCTACAGGGTCATACCAACCATCTGTATTAGTTTCTTATTGCTGCTGCAACAAATTACCACCAACTTGGTGGCTCAAAACAACAGAAATCTATTCTCTCGCAGTTCTGAAGACCGGAAGTCTTAATCAGTCTCGCTGGGCTGAAATCAAGGTGTTGACAGGGCAGTGCTCCCTCCTGAAGCTCTAGGGGAGAATCCATTCCTTGCCTCTTCTTCCAGGTTCTGGTGGCTGCTGGCATTCATTGACTCGTGGCAGCATCACTCCAATCTCTGCTTCCCTGGTCACGTTGCCTTCTTTTCTGACTGCTGTCAAATCTTCCTCTTCCTCCCTTTAATGAGGATGCTCATGATTGCATTTAGGACCCACTTGGATAATCAGGATAATCTCCCTATCTCAAGATCTGTAAAGTCCATTGTTGCCATATAAGGCAATATTCACAGGTTATAGGGATTGGGACATGGCTATCTTTTTTCTTGAGGTCGGGGAGGGGGACATTATTCAGCCTACCACACCATCACTGTCTGAATCCCTAGGTCTCCAATACAAACCAGTTAAATTTATCTCAGTTGAGGTTCTCTTTACTTTCCTTTAAAAAAGTCAGAATAACCACTTTCTTCTTTCTTTGGAGGAGAAGAAAAATGGACAAAAAGATGGGAGATAATTGTTGTGGAGCCCCTACTATGTGTTAAATAACTTATATGTCCTCTTTACAACAAGATTATGGGTAGCTATTGTCACCATTTTACAGATGAGAAAAGTGAGGCTCAGAGACGCCAAGTAACTTGTCTAAGTAGAGACAGAATTTGAACATGGATGTGTCTGATTTCAAAGCCCATGTCCTTTCCACTATATCAACATTCCTCAAATTTCATTATTACTCTGAAATCTCATAAAGGAAAAAAATTCTCACAGACCTTGGTTGGAGAAACAACTGAATTAAGGAACTAAAGTTATATTCTATGAAAACATAAATTTAAAAAAATCTCAAGTTCTCCCCAAATCCTGGCGACCTCCATGTGAGAAATACTTTAAGAAACCATGGTTCCCCCCACTTGAGAACTCCATTTTCAAGGATCTTAATATTAAGACCCAAGATGGCTGCATTTTAACCTTGTTGCTCTGCTGATTAGAAAAGGCTTTAATGAAACAAAGCATTTGCTACTAATAAGATTTTAACGCTAGTGATCTGTTAATATTATAGATGTAAGTTAATTATTTCCACCACAGAGACGCTTGATGAATTTCAGTCACATCAAAGTAAGTGGCTGTGGCATTTTTTGAGTTTAATCTAAATGAAAGTTTACCTGGATGTCCTACACAAGCTTTGAGGTTTAAAGATGTCACCCTCGTTCTGGCACATGCTGACCAGCTATAATAATATGGAAGCATATCCATATCAGTTCCAAAACAAAGGGGTTTTTCTCATTTTTTAATTGATTTCTAGTTCCACTCCTAAGACTCCAAACTCTGAAGTGGTCAATCCCACCAGTTTTCTTCTACACAGTCCAGCTTGGGGTCTGTGTCCAGCATCTAAGAATTTCACAGCAGGGGCTTCCGTGGTGGCGCAGTGGTTGAGAATCTGCCTGCCAATGCAGGGGACACAGGTTCGAGCCCTGGTCTGGGAAGATCCCACATGCCGCGGAGCAACTGGGCCCGTGAGCCACAACTACTGAGCCTGCGCGACTGGAGCCTGTGCTCCGCAACAAGAGAGGCCGCGATAGTGAGAGGCCCGCCCACCGCGATGAAGAGCGGCCCCCGCTTGCCACAACTAGAGAAAGCCCTCGCACAGAAATGAAGACCCAACACAGCCAAAAATAAATAAAATTAATTAATTAATTAAAAAAAAATTTCACAGCAGTCAGAGCAGCAGCAATTCTGTCCTTGGACCTCATCTCTTGGTCTCTGGACTTAACCCCAACATTTGGATATTTGCAAACAGAAAGAAGGAAGGAAGTCAATAAAAGACCTGTGTTTACACTTTCCACTCCTTTCCTGTTCCCTGTACATAACAGGGCCTTTCTCTGAGGTAATGTCAATCTATTTAATCAGCTTCCCTATACTGTAAGTTCTTCAGAGAAAAAAATTCCTTCTAATGCCTTTTATTCCTTCATTTGTCTTGGTCAGCGCCATACATCCATGTGGCTGACAGACAGAGTAAGCAACAAACTCTAGCCCTCACAGTCACATGGGCATTTTACATTTGCCTCCGGGTTCCTCTGAAAAATGGTCATTCTTGTTTTATTATTTAGTGTGATTTTTACTAAGAGAGGTCAGTTATTCTGAGGGGCAGATTTTCTACCAACTGATCAAGAAATCTAGTGGAAGCTTTCCCATCTTAGGAACCCAGGCTGAAAGGAAAGTGTGCATTCTGCAGTTGGGGGAAGGTAAGTTCTCTTCTGAATGTGACTGGCCTCGATTTGCCTCTGCCTCTCCAACAACCTAGCAGCCCTCTGACAGAATACCTAAATGCTATTCCCATTTGTCATTCTGGCTACCAGGCCTTTAATATCCTTCCCATTTGGGGAAAACACGAAAGTAGAGGTAAGACAGGACTCCACTTCCTACTTTAGAAGGCAAAGAGGGCAGAGAGTTTCTATCTTCACCCCAGCAATGAGGAAACTAGAACATCACCTGGGCTCTGCAGATCAAAGGCCCCATCTGGGGCATGCAGCCTGTGGGGAAGCAGAAGAGTTTGGCAGTGACAGTAGTGGGTTTGAATGTCCAGCAGTGTGGCAATGAATGCTAGTGGCAGAGCCCAGCAGCACTGTGACAAGTGTCCAGTAGTGACAGCCTCAGTGGCAGCATTTTAAGCACACTATCCCTGTGGCAAGATCTCAGCTGTGCCTTGCCTCCCTTGACTTTTATTCATTTTCATTGCCTGATTCTCCAGCCTTCCCACTGATTCTGTGAGCCACACAATATTCTTTCAATAAATTCATCTTCCGCTCAAGTCAACTAGAAGAGATTTTCATTGGTTGCAACCATGAATTCTGACTGGTATGCCAATCTTTCCTACGTGGACATGTGATCCAACAACAACTGAGTATGGCGGGCTTGATTGGGCCATTTCCTTCTCTCAGGTTGACCTTCCAATCATGTGTGAATTGCTTTGCTTCCTCTTAAGTCAGAAGTAGCTGTTTGTATTCCAAGGACAGGTACAGGGAACCTTAGAAGACAAGTGCCATAGAGCCCAAAGCAAACTAGGAGAAACAACTAGAAGAGGGAGGATCATCTGATGTCTTCTCTGAGGGAGGTGGATGTGGTCACTTAAGAACAAATGACAAAGGTGAAGTCAAGGTGGCGGCATGGGAAGACACGGAGTTCACATCTCCCCACAACTAGGGTGCCTGCCGGATACTGGTGGGAGACCTCAATGCCCAAGGAGGTGGGAGGAACACCAAAGCGAACCAGGAATATTCATTGGAGTGAGGTCTCCCGGAGGTCCTCATCTCGGCACCAAGACTCAGCTCTACCCAACAGCTTACAAAGTCCAGTGTTGGAAGCCTCAGGCCAAACAACCAGTAAGACAGGAATACAATCCCACCCATTAAAACAACAACAAAAAAAGAGACGGCCAAAAAGTATCTCACAGATGAAGGAGCAAGGTAAAAACCTACAAGACCAAATAAATGAAGAGGAGATAGGCAATCTACCTGAAAAAGAATTCAGAGTAATGATAGTAAAGATGATCCAGAATCTTGGAAATAGAATGGAGGCATGGATTGAGAAAATACAAGAAATATTTAACAAAGATCTAGAAGAACTAAAGAACAAACAGAGATGAACAATACAATAACTGAAATGAAAAATACACTAGAAGGAATCAATAAGAGAATAACTGAGGCAGAAGAACAAATAAGTGAGCTGGAAGACAGAATAGTGGAAATATCTGTCGAGGAGCAGAATAAAGAAAAGAGAATGAAAAGAATTGAAGACAATTTCAGAGCCCTCTGGGACAACACTAAATGCACCAACATTCGAATTATAAGGGTCCCAAAAAAAGAAGAGAAAAAGAAAGTGTCTGAGAAAATATTTGAAGAGATTATAATGAAAAACTTCCCTAACATGGGAAAGGAAATAGTCTCCCAAGTCCAGGAAGCACAGAGAGTCCCATACAGGGTAAACCCTAGGAGAAGCATACCAAGACACATATTAATCAAACTAACAAAAATTAAATTCAAAGAAAAAATACTGAAAGCAGCAATGGAAAAGCAAAAAATAATACAAAGGAATCCCCATAAGGTTATCACCTGATTTTTCAGCAGAAACTCTGCAGGCCAGAAGGGAGTGGCAGGATATACTTAAAGTATTGAAAGAGAAAAACCTACAACCAAGATTACACTACCCAGCAAGGATCTCATTCAGATTCTATGGAGAAATCAAAAGCTTTTCAGACAAGCAAAAGCTAAGAGAATTCAGCGCCACCAAAACAACTTTACAACAAATGCTACAGAAACTTCTCTAGGCGGGAAACACAAGAGAAGAAAAAGACCCAAAAAAACAAACCCAAAACAATTAAGAAAATGGTAATAGGAACATACATATTGATAATAACCTTGAATGTAAATGGATTAAATGCCCCAACCAAAAGACACAGATTGGCTGAATAGACACAAAAACAAGACGTTATGGAGATTCCATGTATATGTTGTCTACAAGAGACCACTTCAGACCTAGGGACACTTACAGACTGAAAGTGAAGGGATGGAAAAAGATATTCCATGCAAATGGAAATTTAAAAAAAGCTGGAGTAGCAATACTTGTATCAGGTAAAATAGACTTTAAAATAAAGACTGTTACAAGAGATAAGGAAGGACACTATGTAATGA
Organism: Eschrichtius robustus; assembly: GCF_028021215.1. NCBI lineage: Eukaryota > Metazoa > Chordata > Mammalia > Artiodactyla > Eschrichtiidae > Eschrichtius > Eschrichtius robustus. The sequence goes on along the minus strand of NC_090826.1, from coordinate 164,581,787 downwards.
TCAAGGGATCAATCCGAGAAGAAGATATGACAATTATAAATGTTTATGCACCCAACATAGGAGCACCTCAATACAAAAGGCAAATGCTAACAACCATGAAAGGAGAAATCAACAGTAACACAATAATAGTAGGGGACTTTAACACCTCACTTACACCAATGGACAGATCATCCAAACAGAAAATAAATAAGGAAACACAAGCTTTAAATGACACAATAGACCAGATAGAGTTAATTGATATTTATACAACATTCTACCCGAAAGTGGCAGAAGACACTTTCTTCTCAAGTGCACACAGAACATTCTGCAGGACAGATCACATGTTGGGTCACAAATCAAGCCTCGGAAAATTTAAGAAAATTGAAATCGTATCAAGCATCTTTTCTGACCACAGTGCTATAAGATTGGAAATCAATTACAGGAAAAAAACTGTAAAAACCACAAATACATGGAGGCTAAACAGTGCACTACTAAATAACCAAGAGATCACTGAATAAATCAAAGAAGAAATAAAAAAATACCTAGAGACAAATGACAACGAAAACAAAACTCAAAACCTATGGGACACAGCAAAAGCAGCTCTAAGAGCAAAGTTTATAGCAATTCAATCTCACCTCAAGAAACAAGAAAAGTCTCAAATAAACAATCTAACCCTACACCTAAAGCAACTAGAGAAAGAAGAACAAACAAAACCCAAAGTTAGCAGAAGGAATGAAATCATAAAGATTAGAGCAGAAATAAATGAAATAGAAACGAAGAAAACAGTAGCAAAGATCAATAAAACTAAAAGCTGGTTCTTTGAGAAGATAAACAAAATTGATAAACCCTTAGCCAGACTCATCAAGAAAAAAAGGGAGAGGATGCAAGTCAATAAAATTAGAAATGAAAAAGGAGAAATCACAACTGACGCCACAGAAATACAAAGGATTATAAGAGACTACTACAAATAACTCTATAACAATAAAATGGACAACCATGAAGAAATGGACAAATTCTTAGAAAGGTACAATTTTCCAGGACTGAACCAGGAAGAATTAGAAAATATAAACAGAGCTATCACAAGTAATGAAATTGAACTAATTAAAAATCTTCCAACAAACTAAAGCCCAGGAGCAGATGGCTTCATAGGCGAATTCTATCAAACATTTAGAGAAGCACTAACACTGATCCTTCTCAAACTCTTCCAAAAAATTGCAGAGGGAGGGACACTCCCAAATTAGTTCTACAAAGCTACCATCACACTGATACCAAAATCAGAAAAAGATATCACAAAAAAAGAAAATTATAGACCAATAACACTGATGAACACAGATGCAAAAATCCTGAGCAAAATACTAGCAAACAGAATCCAGCAACACATTAAAAGGATCATACACCATGATCAAGTGGGATTTATCCCAGGAATGCAAGGATTTTTCAATATATGCAAATCAATGTGATACACCATATTAACAAATTAAGGAATAAAAACCACATGTTCATCTCAATAGGTGCAGAAAAAGCTTTTGACAAAATTCAACACCAATTTGTGATAAAAACTCTCCAGAAAATGGGCATAGAGGGAACCTACCTCAACATAATAAAGGTCACATATGACAAACCCACAGCAAACATCCTACTCAATGGTGAAAAATTAAAAGCATTTCCACTAAGATCAGGAATAAGACAAGGATATCCACTCTCACCACTCTTATTCAACATAGTTTTGGAAGTCCTAGCCACAGCAATCAGAGAAGAAAAAGAAATAAAAGGAATAGAAATTGGAAAAGAAGAAGTAAAACTGTCACTGTTTGCAGATGACATGAGACTATACATAGAAAACCCTAAAGATGCCACCCGAAAACTACTAGAACTAATCAATGAATTTGGTAAGGTTGCAGGATACATAATTAATGCACAGAAACCTCTCTCATTCCTATACAATAACAATGAAAAATCAGAAAGAGAAATTAAGGAAACAATCCCATTTACCATCATAACAAAAAGAATAAAATACCTAGGAATAAACCTACCTAAGGAGGCAAAAGAATTGTACACAGAAAACTATAAAACACTGATGAAAGAAATCAAAGATGACATAAACAGATGGAAAACTATACCATGTTCTTGGATTGGAAGAATCAATATTGTGAAAATGACTATACTACCCAAAGCAATCTACAGATTCAATGCAATCCCTATCAAACTACCAATGGCATTCTTCACAGAATTAGAACAAAAAACTTTACAATTCCTATGTAAACACAAATACCCTGAATAGTCAAAGCAATCTTGAGAAAGAAAAATGGAGCCAGAGGAATCAGGCTCCCCACTTCAAACTATACTACAAAGCCACAGTAATCAAGACAATATGGTACTGGCACAAAAACAGAAATATAGATCAATGGAACAGGATAGAAAGCCCAGAGATAAACCCACGCACATATGGTCACCTAATTTATGACAAAGGAGGCAAGAACATACAGTGGAGAAAAGATAGCCTCTTCAATAAGTGGTGCTGGGAAAACTGGACAGCTACATGTAAAAGAATGAAATTAGAACCCACCTTAACACCATACACAAAAATAAACTCAAAATGGATTAAAGACCTAAATGTAAGACCAGACACTATAAAACTCTTAGAGGAAAACACAGGAAGAACACTCTTTGACATAAATCACAGCAAGATATTTTTTGACCCACCTCCTAGAGTAATGGAATTAAAAACAAAAATTAAAAAAATGGGACCTAATGAAACTTAAAAGCTTTTGTACAGCAAAGGAAACCATAAACAAGACCAAAAGACAACCCTCAGAATGGGAGAAAATATTTGCAAATGAAACAACGGACAAAGGATTAATCTCCAAAATATACAAGCAGCTCATGCAGTTCAATATCAAAAACACAAACTACCCAATCCAAAAATGGGCAGAAGACCTAAATAGACATTTCTCCAAAGAAGATATACAGACTGCCAACAAACACATGAAAGGATGCTCAACATCACTAATCATTAGAGAAATGCAAATCAAAACCACAATGAGGTATCACCTCACACCAGTCAGAATGGCCATCAACAAAAAATCTACAAATAAATGTTGGAGAGGGTGTGGAGAAAAGGGAACCCTCTTGCACTGTTGGTGGGAATGTAAATTGATACAGCCACTATGGAGAACAGTATGGAAGTTCCTTAAAAAACTAAAAATAGAACTACCATATGACCCAGCAATCCCACTACTGGGCATATACCCTGAGAAAACCATAATTCAAAAAGAGACATCAGGCTTCCCTGGTGGTGCAGTGGTTAAGAATCCGCCTGCCAATGCAGGCGACACAGGTTCGAGCACTGGTAAGGGAAGATCCCACACACCATGGAGCAACTAAGCCCGTGTGCCGCAACTACTGAAGCCCGCACGCCTAGAGCCCATGCTCCACAACAAGAGAAGCCACTGCAATGAGAAGCCTGCGCACTGCAACAAAGAGTAGCCCCTGCTCGCTGCAACTAGAGAAAGCCCGCACGCAGCAATGAAGACCCAATGCAGCCAAAAATAGATAGATAAATAAATAAATAAAGAGAGACACATACCCTAATGTTCATTGCAGCACTATTTACAATAGCCAGGACATGGAAGCAACCTAAGTGTCCACTGACAGATGAATGGATAAAGAAAATGTGGCACATATGTACAATGGAATATTACTCGGCCATAAAAAGAAACGAAATTGAGTTATTTGTAGTGAGGTGGATGGACCTAGAGTCTGTCATACAGAGTGAAGTAAGTCAGAAAGAGAAAAACAAATACCATATACTAACGCATATATATGGAATCTAAGAAAAAATGGTACTGATGAACCTAGTGGCAAGGCAGAAATAAAGATGCAGACATAGAGAATGGACTTGAGGACACGGGCAGGGGAGCGGGAAGGTGGGGTGAAGTGAGAAAAGAATCGACATATATACACTACCAAATGTAAAATAGATAGCTAGTGGGAAGCAGCTGCATAGCACAGGGAGATCAGCTCAGTGCTTTACGATGACCTAGAGGGGTGGGATAGGGAGGGTGGGAGGGAGGCTCAAGAGGGAAGGGATATGGGGATATATGTATGCATATGGCTGATTCAGTTTGTTGTACAACAGAAACTAACACAGCATTGTGAAGCAATTATACTCCAATAAAGATGCATTTTTTAAAAATGACAAAAAAAGAACTTTGTATGTTGATTCTTTTTAAAAAATGAAGTTTATTTTGTTTTTCACCCCAAATATAGAAATAATTCGTGTTCATTGTGGGAGAATGTGAAAGAAGGAAAAAAATTACCTGTCATTCTACCAGCCACCAATAGCCACAATTGAAGCCACAATTGAAGTTCTGGTGTGTCTTTCTAATATTTTTTCTATGAAAATGTTTTCATAGTTACGATCATCCTAGTCTATTGCTTGCTAAAATTCAGAAAGGAGCAGAAACATTTCCATTACACACAGATAGATAGATAGATAGATAGATAGATAGATAGATAGATAGATAGATAGATATACATATCTCCAGCTGCTAAAGGTAGGATAGTGAACTCTGTCTTTTGGTTGAAAGAAGCATTTCTCAAAATGTGTTCCATAGAACACTATGCCTCCATTTGTTAACAGCTGTAGAAATAATATAAAAAGAAATGTTCTCAATCAGATAAGTTTGGGAAATGCTGAGTTAAAATTGAACAGGTTTCTTTATTGCATGAATTTTCAGAGCTTGTAACACATCAGGGTGCAGTGTGATTCTTAAAGAGAGCAGCATTTCCCAAACATATTTGACCACAGAACTCCCCTTTGAAAACACATTTCTCAGGACCAGGGTTCTAAGGAGTACTGACCCAGAAAGCTTAGATCTTCATGTCGTTTTACCTCCCTCCCACTTCATTACTGAAGAACCAGTTCAGTCAGGGAAATGGAGAATGTATTTCAGATATATAAGAGCAAACTTTGGAAAAGAAGTAACAGAATGGGACCTTGGAAGTAAAATTTCTTTGCCGATTTATTTACCATGTAAGAACTTGTTCTAGGGAATGAGGTTTAGAGACAAACATCAAATTCATACCTGAGAGAACTGAGAACAGAGCAACACTGAATTCTAAAGGAGCAATTTTATCATGGGAAATGTTGCTGCCTAAATGAGTTTATCCACATTCAAGTAGAAAATCCAATTAACGTACTAGAACGCTGCATTGCCAAACTAAGGAGATTAACTTCATGTTGCTCAATATCATTTTAGTACCTCCCCCCTAAAAAGGACAGTTCTATATCACAAATTTTTTTTCTTAATGATGCAAACAAGGACAAATGAGAAAACAGAAGAACACAAGAATATAGTTTAAGACAAGGACAATGTCCTCACCAGAACAAAACACGGTTGACAAAAGAAACTTCGGTGAGAAATCCTGTTCTTATCCCATCACTTCCCCAACTAACCTAATGTCTGGACAGACTCCAAGTGGAGGATCTGCCGCTTGGAGTCTGTGGATTCAGCCACAGGTTAAGTATGAAAACATGGCTTCTTCCATTAAAACAACAAGTTTGCATGTCCATTTGACATTTGCGGGAGTTGAGGTGAACAGGAAGTAAAAAAGAATCCTGAAATGGGTATTGTCTCGTAACATATACCTTATTTACCTTATTTACCACCTTGGGGTCGGCTCTGTGTACTGGCTTTGTGCCGAAACCCAGCCACAAGACTCCCTCAATATTCCTGATCCTGGTGTCTATCATTTTTGGAATAAACTAAATGTTTAGGAAACTCTGGGAATTACCAGAGTTCAAAAGTACCTTTTTTCTGTGAAGGAGCCTAAAGATATTCTAGGACAACTTCCTGATTTGGGCCTGAGACTTTCATCCTGCTTCTGTTTGGTGAGCTGATCGTCAGACCCCCGTCACCGAGCTGGACAGCGTGAGCTCCAGGTGACCCTTGAGAGGGAAACGGAATCTGAGAACGTCAAAGCTGGAAGGGACCTTAATGATCCTCTCCTCTAACCCAACCCCCTCTATTTACAGATCCAAAAACATGAAGTCTGAAACCCACCCAGAATCCTGAGAGTGAATGTGCTTTCCTCCCTTCGTCTATTTTTGTGCAATTTTCCCATGGCAGCTGGCCAGAGCATCTACATCAGTAATGTCTAGAGGATTTATGAGGCCAAGCGATCCTTTGGGTTTCTACGCAGACCTAAACAGGAAACCCACACAAGGAAATGCCCTTTCTGTTTGCAGGCCGAATTCCCAGGATGCTTTCACCAAAGTGCCCCGGCTGGAACAAAACAAAGGCCTGGCACAACAAATGCCCTCAGATCCGGAGGTGGAAGTGCCCTCCCCACCTCTCTCCACCCCCTCCCCACCTCTCTCCACCCCCTCCCCAGTCTTGTGCTAATTTAATGAGAACAAGACTTGCTTCTCTCAGACCTCGACTTGAGGTTGCTCCGTTGGTCTAGATGCTGAATAGGGGTCAGGCTGGAGACTACCACCCCTCGGACTGAGTTCAAAGCTTTGTGCCTCTTTTTCACCTGTGTGAAATCAATTACCTGGGGAAACTAGGCAGCCCACTCACGCCTCTCCTATTCCTTCTGCATGTTGCACTTTGCTTCCAGAGGGTGCCTTAGGGCTGAAAAAATTTGTGCACTTCCTAGCCGAGGCTTCTGAGTCCTTCTGAGCCACCATTGTGCACTGTGACAGCCTCTCAACCGGACACGGCTCTGCTCCCCTTTGCTGCAGCCTCAATAACCAGTGTCCTGCCAATCTCCTCTGCCCGTGTAATCAGTCCATCTGCCCTGTGTCCAGCCATGCCGGCCCGGCATGGCATGTTTAAATCTTTTCAGCTCTCCATGCAAGATTTGAAACTTCAGAAAGAGGCGGTTGCTCAGGGCTGGACAGGAGGGAAGCCTGCATTCCCAGCTCAGGGAACAGAATGGCGTGCTGCTGACCCTCCTCCCCCTCCTCAAGGTGTCCCCTTGGGCGGACACTGAAAATAGACTCTGTGCTCCTTGGTTGCCCCCAGCCCCGCCTTCCCTCGGGAAAGAAGACTTAGGCATCTAGTGAGCCAACAGTATTATCAGGGCCTGACTGTCTTTTAGGAATTACCAGATGTTGGGAAGAGGATAATGTGCCATTTCCTTTAACAAATAGCCTGGGCATCTGTGCATTTCCTGTTGAGCCAGCTGTTTAGGAGAATGTGATGTGGTGACAGTGAAGGACAAACCACCCTGTCTTCCCCTCTCAGGTACTGAGGGGCCTCTCCAAAGCCTTTGGTTCCAATCCTCCATCAAGAAAGTAGTTCTGCCCTCTGTAGGCATGGGTGACACCACAAGGAGAGAGCACAGGTTAAAAGCAAGGCTTTGGAAACAGGAGGAGTGCTCTAAGGGAAAAGGACAAGGAGCCAAGGAATGGTGGGGGAGGGCTTGGAGTAATCAAATTGTCTACCTTTCCCCCATATCATCCGGCTCAGTAGTGAACCAACACAGGCCACAGTCTTTGTGAATTTGCCCCCCCCTCGTCCAGCCATCCCTACTAATCTGAAACTCTGGGGACAAAGCCCAGTGCTCTCTTTTGAGCCTTCCAGGTGATTTTGATGTGCCCTCAAGTTTGAGAACCTCTGACCCAGATATATGCATGTTAACGGTTCTCAGAAGGCAAAAGAAGAAGAGATGGTGTGAGATGGTTATCTGAGAAAATGCTTTAAAGACCTTGCAGAAGTGGGAGAAAAGGATGGGACCTCTGGATGAGGCTATCTAGGAAAGAGAAAAATTCTAGAAATAAAAATGAAAGACAGTAAACAAAATAAAGATATAGCCATATCTCTTTTTTCAGACTGCACTAGTTCGTACTTCTTCCAGAGTATGGTTTAAAGAACATAAGAGTATATTCACAGAATATTTTTCAGTTCAAATAAAATGTGCAGTGTGGGCCCAATTATGTAAAATGTGTGTGCATATCAATTGATATATAGAAAAAGTATTGGAAAATTGTGCATCAAAATGTGATCATTCCTGGGTGATGGATTATGGATAATTTTTATTTCATTCATTACACTTTTCTGGGTTTTCTCCCAATTTTTTCCAGGATAAATAGGTAGTTTTATAACCAAAAAAATGTTAATAAAGTGACAAGCTTGTTGGGTCAAAATGGTCATTTAAACAAATTTCTATAGCACTCTCCAGAGGCCAGCTCTTCAAGAATTTATGTCACATAGATAATTAGCACCACCTGTCACACTTGTGCTAAAACAGGGCATGAAGAACGTTGGATGCAGAATGTATAAAGAGATTATTAAACTCATCAGCTCCAATACAAACCAGCACAGCAGCACCCTGGCCCCACTGGGGCCCAGCCCAGCGCCTTGGCCGCCTCCCCTGCCTGCTGGGTGCCTCCGAGGGAGATCTGGGTGCTGCGTGTTCTCTGCAGCCTGCAGGGACTGGCTGTCCCTCTGGATGGCTTTGTTCAGAAGCCCCAGCCTCCTCTCGGTTTTTACACCCCTTTTTCCTAACAGGGATAGGCCGGAGGCAAAAACAAAACAAAACAAAACCACTGAAAGAGCCCTTAAAAGCCTAGAAAGGAAGAAAGGACAATGGAACGTGATGTAAGGGCAACTAAACAGCCAGTGACTCAGCGCTTCTGCGCCATCAACACCAGCTGCAGTCCGCGGTGGCAGCCGCAGTGGCAGCTCACAGGACACACACACACACACACACACACACAGACACACGCAGTGCAAACATCGCACAGCCTGGAGAGCAAAACTTCTGGCTCCTGGACTGTGCTGCTGACGAGGAACAGAATCAACGATTTCTGGAGCTGCACACTTGGCAGAATGTGTAAGGATGTTGCATGTTAATTCAGCTTTCCACTAACATCTTTCCCTAAGGACCTGGACATGTGTCCCTGGGGTGAAATTCTCCAAACCGGAACTAGTATCCACCTGTAAGCACAGCTATATCTCACAGCTATGACTCCCTGAAACAGCACAGGATGAATGTGGTAGATTTTAGTATTGGCTTCTCAAGAAGACCGGGAGGGGCGGGGGGGTGGGGTGGGGATGAAATTCCCACCCTTTGTGAGTCATGGAAGGGGCTGGGAGACCACAAATGGGAGTAGGACTCTGCCCCATGGAATTTTGACTCAGGAAATAACTCTGCCTGCAAATGTATCATCTTATTAACAGATGCATTTCTTAATTCGGCCTTTACCACGATTCAGAGTTCTTGAAGTAGCCCTTCCCATGGAGTTGGCTTTGGCTGGCCCGCACTCCTCCCGGATGTCTCTGTGATCACAGGGCCCACCCCAAAGAACCCTGCAGATTAGTGATCCCAGAGGCCTGTCGCTCACCGCTAACCACCAAATCCGCATGTGACCAGCACCACTGAGGGCATGTGATCCGAAAGCAACTTTTTGTCGCCCATTGCTCCTTCAAAATGTATTCCGTGAGCTGTTTCCTGCCGTTAGATTAAACCCCGTGGGCTCCAGAATTTTTCTGCTCACTTTGAGGTATTGGATCACTCTATGGACAGATGTTTAAATCACAAAACACAGTCTTATTTCAGAAATTAGGTGTCTGGGCCAAGTATCCAGAATAATCACATTGTAATATTCATTCCAAGGTGGGACCTCTCAGCACTTCCTCCGCCCAGCCTGTAGGTAGGGGCAGAGGTCAGGGGACAGCACAATTCGTAGCAGGCTCTCCGAGGCCCTGGCAGATGGTGAAGGGGACTTCTCTTTCCTGGATGTGATTTTTGTTTCAGTCTCATGTAGGCACCGTGATGCCCTCCTCCTTCTGCCGGCTGCTCCTCCCACACAGATTCTCTCTCCATCTGATAATCCTCTCACCCCCTCACCTTCTCAGGCCAACTCGCGGATCAAATTTAGAATGTCTCCTGGCCTGCTCTCTCCATCGTGAGGCCCATGTTGGTTGGTTCCTACTGTCTGTGGTAGGGCAGTTCTTTCTTTTTTTAAAAAAATCTTTTATTTATTTATTTATTTTGTATTTATTTGTCTGTGTTTCTTGGGCAGTTCTTTCTTAAACGAAGCCCTGTTTTCTCTCTATTTATTCCCACAACCATGGTTGCTGTAGCCTCCCCAGGAGTTCCCCAAAGTAGGTCTCAGACTGGTTTTCCTCTTGTAATTGGATATGAAGGAGGCAACATTCCCCAGCTCCACCCCTCTTACAGAGGGCAGTCCAATCATAACTTTCCTCACAAATTCCCCTCTCTCCATTTTCTTGATCCTTCTATATTCCTTCACAGATGGGGTTTCTTAAGGGTTGTAAAAAACTGTGTTGAAATATTTCTTTTAAAAATCTGCATATGGTCTGTCACAACACACATGCCTCAAATGAATATACTGTTCAACCAACCACCTGTGTGGGACACATAAGATTGTCATCTATAAACTGGGAATAATAATATCTGCCCTCCTTACCTCACAGTAGTGTCAGGATTTGGACAGGATCAGACGGGAAGTTCTGGTAATGCATGCCATCAGTGGTGTGCAAGAGTCTGCTCATATCCGCTCTGAAAGCACCTTTGGAAACGCAACCACCATGTTCTGTGATATCATAAGAGTAGCTCAAAATCGGCCATGGTGAGAGTATTTACACCACGGAAATGAGCAGATGCTACACATTAGAGCTTTCTCCCCTCTCCCCATCTTAAGGTAGCTTTTAAACATTTACCAGCACACCACTGCATGCAATTATAAATGCAATAAATCTTATCGTTATGTATTTTTTTATATCTGAAGCCCTCACATGACATGGCTGGAAGATATGGCTCCCAGTTAGAGCCGTGAGAAAGATGAGGGCAAGAGAGTGAAGCCTTCACTTCATGTAGGAATATCCCTGGGAGTGGCCAGCAAAGATGTGCCGAAGGGAAGGACAATAGCGTTCTCAGGGCCTGAGGAGGCACCTGTTTTCTAGGAAAAGTAATTTACGAACAGATGGGAGAGAGAGGCGGGTGTGTGTTCCTCAGAGTGGGCACGCAGTCTGGGGCAGCTGGAGAGTGGCCCACCAGGCAGGGCTGCCCCATTTTCAGGCCTGGAGGAGTCTCAGCTCTTGCAGGCCTTTCCCAGGGCCCAGGAGCAGGGAAGGTGCACTCCAGCCCCACAAACAGTGTGGCCGCCATGGCCCCCGAGCTGTGCTTAACCTTCTGGCCTTTGAAGGCAGCAGAATTGAGGACAGCGAAGGCCACTCACACGAGGAGGAAACAGAGGGGCTTCAGCAGCCGTCGGGGATGTGGAAGCCTTTTTGGGAGCTGGCAAGGCCAGGAGGACCTTGGCTGTCTGCCCCCAGCAGGCATGCAGTCATCTGGCTTGACATCTTTCCCCATGCTGTGAGGATGAGCCAGACTTGGAGGAGGGGGCCAGGGTTGGTGATCATCCAGGCTCAGGGTGTGGAGGGCCAGCTCCTGGCTGTGATAATTACGATGTTCCCTGGAGATGGTAGGCAATCAGAGGAAAGCCTGAAACTCAACAGTGAAACAGCCTGTGGTAATGACCCAGTGAATGAGTGACTGTCAGTGCCAGGTTCCTAAAGGAGCATTAAGGTGCTGGGGGTGAGGAAACAGAACCCCACACAGGTGAACTGCCTCTGAGAACCTACGACCCCTGAAGCCCATTTGAAAATCTCTCTACCACCTTGACTCCGAAGCTAAGAAAACCTTTACAAATCAAATCCACTCTGTTTTCTCTATTTCTCCAGGTTTGTTTTCTTCTTGGACTCATTACCTTCACTGAAACTAGGTCTAATTGGATTTTTTTCTTTCTCTACCAGCCATGGATAGCCCCATTAACATTCTAATACCATTAGAGAGTCTTTCAATTATGTTAGAAATTAAGCCTAACTCGCCATTCTTAAAAATGTTTAAATTTCCATGCAAGTCCCCTTGACCTGGTTTTCTTTTGTCCTCTTGGGCACAGAATCCTGGCTACTGACACCTTATGACTCACTGCGGAAGATCGGAGGACACCAGTGTCAAAGGGCAGCGGACTCTGGAAACCGAGGAGGGACAGAACCTGAGAAGAGCCATTTCTTTCTGCCACAGGTCACAAGTTACGGGGGAGAAAAGTTGCCAAACACTAGCCTTGCTCCTTTTGAAAATATCAACTTAGGAGCATATAGACATGAGGAAGTGGAAATTACATTCTAATGTAAAGAAATGCATTTGATTCGATGGTGGATAAATGACAGCTCTATCAGAGAGTAATGATAAGTTATATATTTTAACATCCACATTTAGAAAAGTAGTGAAGCCAGAAGCTGTGCTAAGGAGTCTCAGAACAACACCTCCAGCCCCATCCAAGCATTCTTAGGCTTCAATGATAATTATCTCTGATCTGAAGGTAACAGGGCTTCCTGCAACCAAAAGTAAGTTCTGTTACCAGTCTGACTTTCCATGGATTCTTACTTAGGACAGAGGTCCCAGGCCCAAATCTACCCTGTTGGGCTGACAAGGACCTGATAGTTCTACTACACCAAGCCAGGCCAAGCGTATTTAAACAGGTGAAGAGACTATCCCTCTGCCCCCAAATTATTATGCCTATTACTATACTACCATCTAATGGTGAGGTGCATTAAAACATAAACGTAACCTAGTCCAAGGACCACTGGCAAATAGTTATAATGTATTTCTCTGTCTCTCCAGATAAGTCACCAAATGACATAGTTCATAAAACATGGCTCCAGATCTAAGATTCCTGCTAAGGAGAAGGTAATGAAGTCTCTAATTTGCCTACCTGAGAAGAGATGGTGTCAGCATCAGGGAGAACAGCAAGATTTCTAAAACACTCCCAAAGTGTGCAAGGTAAGAGAGAACTATAATTCTAGGATAGATGTTGGTTAAACTTTCCTATATATGAAAATTTAGTAATAACAGAAGGACTTGTACAATACAGTATGTGCATAATGAATTACTGTCTTACACAGAGGAGGATAAAAAATTAAACCACAGTCGTATGCAGAGACTATCCACTGCTCTAAAAATAAAGCCCCACAGCAAAGATCAAGTTTTAATTGCTATAAAGAAAACAGTAATATATTATCAACCCTTTGCCCTCTGCTCTTGCTGGTCAAGATTTTAGATTTTTTAAATCTATTTGGGGATTTTCCTTCAGTGCTAAATGTTGGAAGTGGAGATTGTTTGGGGAAATTTACTGAACCATGAAAACAAAGACTGCCCCTCCCCCCTTCCCCGCCTTCCCCCCCCCCCTTTCTCCAAACACACAGCACACACATATCAGGGATTTTTCCACTTCCTGAGCTGTTCCATTAGTGCCACCAATAACTCAACTCAAAATCACATCAGAAGACAGACAGAACCTCAAGAACTCCTGGGATGCAGCTAGCTGGTCCACAGAGCATCAAGGCTGGTTGCAGAAACCCCAGCCCAGCATCCTCCGTGGGTGGCCTAGACAGATAACAACCAGATACTCGGCCAGCTTGTGAGGGTTGAAATGCCATGGGAACAGCAAGCAGGAGGGGTAGGTAGAATTAGGATACCCTGGAACATGGCTTCAAACACCCCTTATGGTGTGGAATTTTGAGAAACATCATTAATAAATTTACAGCAACCTAAAAACGCAAACTGCAAGTTGACTTCCAGTCCGGGAAGTGGGCAGGGGTCAGCATAAGACCAGAGAAAATCCTTCCTGGCTGAGATCCACACTGATGTGCGCCTTCCCAAACAGCATCCCTCCCCGACGTTTGGAGCACAGAACAGTAGAAACGGTGTGCTGCTGTTATAAACACACCCAGAAGCACTGAGCTGTGCAAAACCACCACATCTCTTCTTCTCCTGACCTTGATTTCATCCCAGCACAGAGAGAAAACCACCAGTCTAAATCAATGGTTCTCTAAGTGTTGTCCCCAAAAAGCAGCATTGCCCCAGAACTGCTTAGAAATGCAAATTCTTGGGCTCCACACCAATCCTACTGAATCAGAAACCCTGGGAATAGGGTCCAGAAATCTGTGGTTTAACAAGTTCTCTTGTGGAACTTGTTGATTCTGATGCCCACATAAGCTGGAGAGCCACGATTACCACTGAAGACACTGCAGGAACACACAGGGATGCAGTCTGTTGGTTAACCGATGGCAAACGAGGGTGCGACCAAGTTAGCTAAAACCCGTAGCTCTGGAATCAGCAGTTTCATCCTGCACCCTCAGCTCCTTCAAGTGTCAAGCACCATGTCATCTTGGTCCAGACTCCCCTGCCCTCGGCGGCTTTAGTGGGTCTGCCCACCTCCTCTCCCTGGGAACCGGAACAAAGCACAGGACAGGGCTAGTAATTCACGGTAGAGTCAAGCAGAGAGGTCCCCAGGGACACTACATCTCCTTATTTTGTTTTTTAATCTTTGGGATCAGTGGTTCACTTCCAGGTCCAGCAAGAATGGTTGGCAAGCCATGGTTGTTAGGTGGGAGAAACACCGGCCTGTAACACTGAGATCTCGTTGTGCTCAAAGGAAACGGTGTGGCCTTGCTGGCAGCTCAGGAACTGAGATAGCAACTCAGCCACCGACAGAACCTCGGGCAAGAGGGCACAAAGCAATTGATTTCAGGGGTTTTCTTTTTCTCTGATAAATATAAACGTTACATAAAAGTCTAAATAATACTTTAACTAAAACCCATACTGTTTTGTGTCACGTGAGAAGGCAGTGTTTTAAAGCTGTAAAATGACTGCATGTGGCCATGAGCTGGGAGAGGGTGTGGGTACAGAGGAGAGAGTTAGAACAGGAAGAAAGGGGCGAAGTATTTCTGAAATACTTTTTAACAAAGAACATCCCCATTCTTTTATCAGAAAACATTTTGACTATGAGGTTTCCACATAGCTACTAATAATAACTTGTAAATTTGCCTAGCTGGAGGCTGGAGAGTTGGAATTTACAAATAATGTAGAGCAGAAAAAGAGCTGAAGAGGAAGCCAGCTCTTTTCCTTGGGAATAAACAGAACATGATTTGGACAACCACCGCCTGAAGAGAGCAGGAAAGAAATCAGGCTAGTCCAAGAGAAATCAGGCTATAGATCATTAAAGTGTAAGGCTTTCCCATCTCTGCTTCTACAGCTGGAGCCAAACCCGGAAGCCCTAGAAGAGAGATTCATCACCAAGGGCATTTCCCTCCCGGGCTGACCCTGGACTGCTGCTTGGTGTCACCTGTCAAAGCCAGTAGGCAGTAAGAACGAGTGCTGAAGTAAGTAAGGTTCATGAGCCTGTAGTGCTTGTTCCAGGGTGGGGACAGAATGGATGTATCTAGACTGTAGAGTTCGTCTCCAAAGAGGACAAAGCCACGTGGCGCTGAGCTGGCCCAGGAGCAGGCAGGAGGGGCTGTCATCTTTGCTCTGATCCAGCCAGTTTCACAGCTGCCAGAGCAGCCCCCATGACACATTTAGAACCTCCAAAATGAAATCACCTGTGGCACTGAGGACCTGCTTTTGTTCTTTTTTAAATAAATAAATTTATTTATTTATTTATTTTAGGCTGTGTTGTTTGGGTCTTCGTTGCTGCCCACGGGCTTTCTCTAGTTGCGGCCAGCAGGGGCTACTCTTTGCTGCAGCGTGTGGGCTTCTCATTGCGGTGGTTTCTCTTGTTGCAGAGCACGGGCTGTAGGCACGAGGCCTCAGTAGTTGTGGCTCGCGGGCTCTAGAGCACAATCTCAGTAGCTGTGGTGCATGGGCTTAGTTTCTCCACTAAGAAGTGGAGATCTTCTTGATCTCAGGCGTGTGGGATCTTCCTGGACCAGGGCTTGAACCCGTGTCCTCTGTATTGGCAGGCGGATTCTTAACCACTGCACCACCAGGGAAGTCCCTGCTTTTGTTCTTTGATAACCTCATTCCGTCAGTAAAGGGAAAAGATATATTAAAATACTCATCCTCCTCCCTTAACCCCGCCTGTGAATCTCATCCTTGCTTGGACAAACCCACTTCTCTTACAGGCAAGACAACGATGGAGGGGGGCAGGGGAGTTCTTTTGGCTGTACAAGAGGGCCAGAGGAGGGGAAACTTAGGCTAGAAACCCACTGGGTACCTCCCTTTTGTGTACCTATTGGTAAACCGAATATACTCATTAGATAATTTAATAATGTTAAGCATGCAGCTCAGCTGGGCAGCCTCAGCTAACCTTCCTGCATCCCCTGTCCAGGTGCACAGCTGCATGGTGACAGCATGTCCCCGTCTCTATCACTGGGTCCCCCTCCCAGCCCCAACCTCCCGAGAAATGCTAGGTGCCGTCGCAGTCACAGGCTTCGTGAGGACCAGGTGCAACCCCCTGCCCTCTCCCGACTTCCACACACACGCCGGTTGTGCTTCTTCCCGGAGCCTTCAGAACCTCTATCAATGCAATGGAAGCGTGTCGGCTGCTGCCAGAGCAAACTGCCAAGGAAGCCTGCAGAAGCATTCAGTCTCATTAAAAACCAATAACAAGAAATGAATTTTTCACCTGGTTTCCTATGGAAAAAATAATACTGGGGAGAAAAAAAAAAGAGCGTACTCTGTGTGTGTGTGTGTGTGTGTGTGTGTGTGCGTGCACACGCGCACTTCTCGCTCTCATCTCAGAAATTTATTCTTTCAGCCAATAAACATTTTTGATACTTACTATGGGCAAAGCTCTGTGCTAGATTCTGTTAACAGGAGTGAGACACAGTCCCTGACTTCCAGGAGCTCACAATCTAGAGGAGAAAATCATACATAAATAAAAACTAGGAAATCGTATTATAAGTTCTGTAATAAAGGCTCATTGATCTATCCAACAAAGATTTATTGTGCACGATGTGCCAGCCTCAAGTATGAACAAATAATTTTGAGTACACAGAGGCCAAATATAACTACCATTCCTCTTTCAAACAGGAAAGATATGATAAAAGAGCTCCCCATGCCTATGCTCTTAAAGGATAGAGTCCAGATCTTTTCACATACCCATCATACCTGGTGTGTGCCAAACAAAAATGCCTTCTACGCATGAATTTCCTGTCCTGTTATTCACCAGGCAATTTCAACCTAATCTTTCTTTGCCATTCATTCATCAATTCTGTAAACATTTATCGAGCACCTACAATGTGCTGGGAACAGGGGCTACAAAAACAAGAAGCTCTCTGGTTGTTCACAGCTCACTGGGGGAAACAAGCAAATAACCACCAGACAATATGACAAGTACTCCTTCCCGAGCACAGGATCCCTGTGGAGTGTGCACTGAGGAGGGGACTGTCACCCAGCCTGGGGCGGGAGGGGGGGTTCTGGGAAGGCTTTCTGGAGTGAAGCCTAAGCTGAGTCTCGAAGGAGGACGCATGGGAATAAATCCAAGTTGTGTGTGTCAGAGGGATGGCGTTTCAGACAGAGAGGACAACTTCAGAGAGACAGAGAGGGGAAATGCAGTAGGGGCTCATGGGGGCCTTCAAGCAGTCCAAGATCCTGGGCTGTGCACTTCCGAAAACTTGCTCTTGTCAGCGCTGTTTGGCGTCCAGTTAGCTTCCTTCAGCTAACCAGATTCTTGAGAAGACGTAGCAAGTAGAATGACAATTTCTCAAGTCAGAGTGACTCTGCCTAGTGGGCCAGATGTTCGTGTGGGTCCTGGAATCCGGATATGTGCAGAAGGATGCTGAGTGAGCATGAAATTGGAGCAAGTTGCAAAGCCAATGATCTTGTCATCAACTTCTGACAGCCCCGGATCTGTCTCCACTACCAGCTCCTCTCCCCCTCCTTTTGCAGCCAAGCTTCCAGGATGCAGCCCTTTTCTCTACTTCCTCAGCCTACATACACCCCATCGCACCATAATCTGGATTCTACCACTTCTCCCCTGAAGCTGCCTTCACCTAGGTCACAAACGCTCTCTTTGTTGCTAAATACAGGGTTCTTTTTAGTCCTTCTCGTTCTTGGTGTCTCTACAGCTTCTGCCCCTGAGACCTGCTCTCGTCCTACCGCATGTATCCTCCTATTTTCCCTCCGATGCTTCCGGCTGCTATTTCTCAGGCCCCTTGGTGTCTTCCTTTTTCTCCGTCAATCCTGCAACTGATAGGTTCCCTCTCTATCCTACTCTAGGTGAGATCACGGCTTCAGTTGCCATCTATACAGTCTAAAGATTCCCAAATTGTTGTTTGCGGCTCAAATGGCTTTTTAAAAAATTGTGGTGGGCTTCCCTGGTGGCGCAGTGGTTGAGAATCTGCCTGCCAATGCAGGGGACACGGGTTCCAGCCCTCGTCTGGGAAGATCCCACATGCCGTAGAGCAACTGGGCCCGTGAGCCACAACTACTGAGCCTGCGCGTCTGGAGCCTGTGCTCCGCAACAAGAGAGGCCGCGATAGTGAGAGGCCCGCGCACCGCGATGAAGAGTGGCCCCCGCTTGCCACAACTAGAGAAAGCCCTCGCACAGAAACGAAGACCCAACACAGCCAAAAATAAATAAATAAATAAATAAAAGTCTCATTCTAGGGAAAAAAAAAATTGTGGTAAAATACAAATAACATAAACGCACCATCATAACCATTTTCGGGATTCTTTTTTATCATAACCATTTTTAAGCGTACGGCTTAGTGGCATTAAGTACTTTCACATTGTTGTACAACCATCACCATTGCCCATCTCCAGAACTCTGTCTCATCTTGCAAAACTCAAATGAGGCAGTCATGAAACAATAACTTCCCATTCCTCACTCCCCCAACTACTGACAGCCACCATTCTACTATCTGTCTCTATGAGTTTGAATACTCTAGGTACCCATGTCAGTGTAATCATACAGTATCTGTCCTTTTGTGACTGCCTTATTTCACCTTGCAAAACGTCCTCAAGGTCTATCCATGATATACCATGTGTCTGAATTTCCTCCCTTTTTAAAGCCGAATAATGTTCCATTGTATGTATATACTACATTGTGTTCATCCATTCATCCATCAGTGAACACTTGAGTTGCTTCTACCTCTTGGCTATTGTGAATAATGCTGCTGTGAACATGGGTGTACAAACATCTCTTTGAGACCCTGCTTTCCATTCTTTGGGATATATATATCCAGAAGTGGAATCACTGGATCGTATGCTAGTTCTATTTTTAATTTTTTGAGGGACTGCTATACTGTTTTCCACAGTAACTGCACCATTTTACATTTCCACCATCAGTGCATAAGGGTCCCAATTTCTCTACATCCTCACCAACACTTGTTATTTTCTGGTGTTTTGATATTAGCCATCTTAACGGGTGTGAGATTCAAATGACTTTTATCAACTCTAGACTTATACAGCCAGCTGCCTACTGGACATCTCAGTCTGAATATCTTAGAGAATCTTGAACTCAGTTTGCCCCCAAACAAATCTTTTCCCCCAAACCTGATGCCCCGTGGTGTTCCCTACCTTGGCAAACCCCACCACCATCCCTCCAAGTGCCAAAGCTGGAGACCTGGATGGCTTTCTTGTCAGTTTCAGCAATTCTAGCTCCCTGGTATCTCCTGAATCTTCCCACTTCTCCCCACCTGGACCCAACACTACCATCTCAGTTCATCTCACATCTGAATGCCCACGAAGAGTCCCTGCCTCCTGCCTTGTCCCCTCTGATTTATTCTTCTCACTCCAGCCAGTTATCTCTTTAAAGTGCAGATTTGAGCCCATCTTCTTCTGTTTCAAATCCTCCAGGGTTCCACAATGTCTTCACGATACAGCCCAAAGTCCTTAGAATGACATATTCTGTAGTGTGGCCCCTTATGATCTGGTCATATGATGCTCTGATTCAAGCCTAATTTCTTGTCTCTTCCTGGCTTTGTCTTCTGAGCTCATTTTGAATGACTAGCCATTGCCCAAATGTGTTACAGTTACAATGCCTCTCACCAGGAATTCTTGATCTGGAACATCCTTCCCCTCTCCAGCTTCCTCTCTTGCCTGACTCTGTTGAAATGTTACATTCTCTGGGAACCTCCCACCCTCCCTGGGCTGGGTGCTCTTTCCATGTTTCCCATAGCACTCACCACACTGCCCTCTCTCCTAGACTGTGAGCACTTTTAGGTTCTGGACTCTGATTTATTTATCTTTGGATCTCCAGGATCTAGTACAGAGCTTCGGACATACTAAGTGCCTGTCTGAGTGGTCAAGGGAGGCTTCCTGGAGGAGATGACAACTAACCTCAGTCCTAATTAATGGCTAAGAATTGGCCAGATGAAAACAGGTCAAGGAATATCTCAGGCAGTGGAGGCAACAAGCAAAGATGCAGGTATGTGGTATAGAATGGGGCACCGGAGAACAGCAGACTATTCAACGTGGTTGGAGCACATGACATATGAATGACCAGAGACAAGCCTGGGGCACTTTTACCAGTAGACTCAGAGGAGAATCTATCGGGCAATCCTGGGCATGGTACCAAAGTATGGAACTATTATATAAGGTGAGTTAGGGGCGACTCACGAGCACCAATATTCAAAATTAAAGAGCAAATGACAGATGACAGATAAATGCGTTGTCCTCCCAGAGTATGTATGTTTGAATTAAGTGATGGTTGGGCCATTTACCAAGTAGCTCCTCATCCCATATTTGTTAAACTCAACCACTAAAGCATTAAGATAAAAAATATTGATAATAATAATAAAATATATAATATACACTAAAATATAATAATATTAATAAAGCTATGAAAGGAAATATGACACTTCAGGAAATGAGTCAGAGGATGAAGGAGATATGCATGAGGTCAGGAGAGACTAAGCTTCCTGAAATTGGGAACCACTACTTCTTTCTACCCTCTAAAGATCACGAAGTCAGACGGGTAAGGTGGGACTTCCCTGGTGGCGCACTGGTTAAGAATCCACCTGCCAATGCAGGGGACACGGGTTCGAGCCCTGGTCCAGGAAGATCCCACATGCCGCGGAGCAACTAAGCCTGTGCGCCACAACTACTGAGCCTGTGCTCTAGAGACTGCCAGCCACAACTACTGAAGCCCGTGTGCCTAGAGCCCGTGCTCCACAACAAGAGAAGGCACCGCAATGAGAAGCCTGCGCACCGCAACAAAGAGCAGCCCCCACTCGCCGCAACTAGAGAAAGCCCGGGAGCAGCAACAAAGACCCAATGCAGCCGAAAATAAATAAATAAAAATAAATAAATAAAAGTCAAAATCAGCAGTAGGGTTACATTCACAAGTCTAAAAAAAAGAAGGGTAAGGAGTAGAAGCAGAAAGTGTGGGCACAGAAGAGAAGGGGTTGAAAGGGGTCGGCTGGTGAGCATCTGGCAGAGGGGAGTGCTAATGGGGCGGCGATGCATGCCTGCAACTTACCCTGCAGAGTAAAAGCCTTCATTCACACCTTGTTCTGTCCGTGCCTAAGAACCTGAGCAGTGGGAGACGAAGTCCTGAATGTGCTGTCCCATGTGGCTGCAGACCTTTACCCTTTACTGTACAGGAACCAGCCCCGGCCCAGGGAGAGATGGTTTTGGATTCTGACTTGTGTTCCCCCTGGTAATGTGCCCCCCTAAATTGACCTTCAACTTACTGTGTCCCTCACTGGGTCTTTGTTCTTTATACTTTTCACACCCTTCCTCCCCTGTCACTCAACCCCTGTCTTTCTCATTCCTAACCCAGAGAGTTATGTTTACTTGATCAATCAGTCCTTTTACGTCATTGGGGTAATTTGAACCTGTTCCCACTGGCCTTTCAGAACTGCTCTTCCCCTCTGGCCGAGCGCGTTCTAGCCTCCCTTCCTGGATCAAACCCACCTGACTCTGGGTGAGACGGTCCCTGCCTGGGCTTTTCCCGCCTCCCCCGGACATAACTGAGAAGGGCTTGCTTAGGCTTGCTTAGGGGTTTGATGCCCAGCCTGGAGCAACAGGAAGGAGAAGAAAGGTCCCCTTGGCCCTATCAGCCTGGCCTGAGTGCTCTGTGATAGGCGGGGATGGTGACAAGAGAAGCCTGTGCAAAACCACCGCAGCTGAAAATAAAGAGGCTCTGGCCACAGAATCACTGAGCAAATTCAGGCCTTGGTCCCCACATGAAAAGCTCCCCGGCTAAGTCACACCCTCCACTGAGGCAGCTCAGAAAGGCTGGGGAAAGCTCTCTTTTCTGGGAATTGGGAATGTGGGAAACTCCCAAAAGGAGTCAAAATCCGCGGGCTGCAGGAAACGACGCTCAGGCCACGGAAACAGTGACCGGCTAGTTTTCGTGTGCTGCCACCTTCCGGGAGACTTAGAAACTGCAGAACTGCCGGTCGAGGAAGAGAGACGCTGACTCAGTCTCCAAGTATTTTTTGTGCATCCAGATGTGGGAGGCATAAGACAGGGTCCCTGACTTTGATAAAGATACAGTTTAGGTAATTTGTTGTAAATGCTGTAGAGAGAAGTGTGCAAGCCAGAATCCTGGGAACCCTCTCTACCTCCAATCCACGATCAAGTCCTCGTGATTCCACGGCCAAAATGCCATCCACTTCTCTCCACTTCTGCTTCCTTCTCGCCTGAGTCAAACCACCCTTTTGCCTAGCTTCCTCCCTAAATATTCTCCTTCTTTCCATCAGTGCACTTCCCTCAAACCATAGCAGCCTGCTTAAACCATTTAAGCAGGTTGCTTAAATGGAGAAAGACCAAGCTCCCTACTGCAACCCAGGGCCCCGCGTGGCCTGGCAGCTGCCTCATCTGGTGCCCGCTCCTCCTGACTCTCTCACATCTGCACACAGATCTTCCTTCAGTTCTCCAGACTAGACAAGCTCGCTCTTGCCTTCAGGACTGTGCTTCTCCGTCCCTTCTGCCAAGCACCGTCTTCCTTATGAACCCCCTCTATCTACCTAATTCCATTCACCCTTCAGATGGCAGCTCAGACATCACTTCTTCAGGTAACAGGTCCCTCTGCAATCTAATCTAAACATTGTGTGCTTTTTCCTCACGGCAAACATCACAGTTTAATTCCCATGTGCACATTCAGTTGATTAGTGTCTCCTTCCCCACAAGCCTAAAACTCAACATTGTGTCACCAGCGCCTAGCATGGTACCTGGCGTGTAGTAAATGCTGAATAAATATTTGTGGAATGAATTTGAATGGGCCTGTGGACTTCTTACATTGAAGAAGGGAACAGTTCGGTTTGCTCAGTGAATACAGACATATACTCCCCACCACAGGAGTAGAACAGGGCCGGGATTTCCCCTGCCACCTGGTAGGATGCTCTAACCACAGTGGCACCTCCCTCTGAGCCTTTCTGGAAGGCTCAGCATTGCTCTGTCCTGGGTGGATGGTCCTTAAGGTGGATCATTGGTGGCGGGGTGGGAAGGCTAATGACAGAGGGTGGCTGTGAATGGAGCAGAGAGCAGGGAAAGGGAGTAGCAAGAGACCATTAAAGTCAGAAGGCCACTGGACTGATGACCTCCAAGGTATGTGAAGTCCCCACGCGCTTTCTCCAGGTGTCAGAGAGAATGATGCTGTGTATACACTATGAGAGTCATCGCCACCCACTTGGGTGTCATTACCTGGGGCTCAGGTTGGTTGAATTCATTCGGTAACCTTTACTGCGTTCTTGTCCTCCAGGAAGTTACACTGCCCTCGGCGCCCAGAGGGCACCCTGGAGGCACTTCTGGGCAGCCTGTCCTGCACTCAGGTCCGCGGAGCCCGATGTGAAAGTCGCTGAGGCGGAAGCCATCTGATTATGAAGCAGGCTGGGTGGAGGAGGCGGGGAGAGTTTCCTCCGTGTGGTTTCCGCAGTGGTGAGGTGGGTTGATTAGTCACGTGGCTGGTAGAACATACAGCAACAGAGGTACGTGTAGCAGCCATTTGTTTTTTTAATTGCCCAGCGTTCACTTCCCCGTTATTGGAAATATCACCCCAGTTTTTGTGTGTGGAGTTAAGCCTCTCTCCTGTGTGCACTCTTGGTGGGAAAGTAAATCAAGGGACTTTCCCGCACAGCCGAAGGGTGGGCACGTGATGCGGTCCAGGTTGCTCAGACTCTCTCCTGAAACTGTAACTTTTTTTGGGCGGGGGGGCGGGGGGGGCTGCCCTGCACGGCTTGCGGGATCCCAGTTCCCCAACCAGGGATCGAACCCAGGCCCTCGGCAGTGAGAGCTCGGAGTCCTAACTGCTGGACCGCCAGGGAATTCCCATGAGACTGTGACTCTTGAACCGAGCCAGGCATCATGAACACTTGGAGCACACCTATCGCCTCGGTAACTCTCAGGTAAAGCAGTTGACCGGTTTTCTTTGGTTCCTGTCCCGTTTCAAGACTGGGTGTCCAGCCTCCTGTCTACTCTGTGAGCTACCCGAGAGTGTTTCAACAAACGTGTCCAGCCTCCTGTCTACTCTGTGAGCTACCCGAGAGTGTTTCAACAAACATCTCCTTTTGTCCAACTTGCTGAAGCTGGTTTTTGTTGCTTACCACCAAGGAACTGTGACGCATTATCATCTGGTTCATAACTTCCATTTGGCCGACTACAGATGGTGGGCAATAGTGCAAAGGCTTGGATGGGAGCTGCCAAAAGAGGAGGTGGCTGGGAGTGCCTGAAATGTTGGCCATCAGAGTCCTTGGAGGATAAACAGGTTGACACTTAGTCGATGAGGATAGCCGGAGAATTAAGTGCACTATCTTGCTGACAGTATCTCTTACTATTAGGCATGAGCCAGCCAAGGGTATATAAGCACAGAAGGTTGGAGATGAAGCCCAGAGATCACATATTCCAGGGACATTTGGGACTGGGGAATGTGCAATGATCCTCAGATGACCCCAAGCACAAATGCCAGAAGTGGTGCCACAAGGCAGGATGTCATGAAGCAGACAACTGAGACAAACGTCCCTTTCTAAAAAGGATATCTACCCCCTACTCCTGCCAGATTTGGAGAAAGATAGGCATGGGGCGGCCCCGCCCTCTGCTGGAGAAATCATTCACTCTCAGCAGTGAGAGTCTGGGCCGGGTCAAGATAAACTGGGACTATGGCAGAGGTGGTGGGTACTTGGCAGTGCTGGGGACAGAATTCTGAAGTGGAGTGAAAGTCTGAGTCCTCCGGGAGATGGCTCCTGCTTTATAGGGAGCTGGGGCCACGGGTGATGACACTAAGCTCTTGACATGGTTGTCCGGAGCAGCTGGATGGGGAAGGGCTTAGGAGTCACACCCCCTCTTCAGAGGATATGTGTTGGCAGTGTCCGTCTCCACCCAGGTGGCCCTGGGTAGTGTTGGAAGCCTGCTCTGTCCGACCAAGACAACGTCTTTGCTCCACAAAGTCTCCTCATGTTCTGAGTCCATAAATGCTCTGATCCAAAGGCAGAGCCCTACCCTTCCCTTGCCCCCTACCTGCACTCAGAGCTCCGGCAGGCTGTGAAACGCCCCCCACCCTGTGGCCATGGCCTGGTGACAGGAGTCAGGGGCCAGGCCGCTGGCATCAGGCCCATCCTCTCCGTAGTCATGAGGATGGGGGAGTTGGGGGCTGTGCAGCACGGCCCTGAGAAGGTGTGCTTCAGGGATCTTGGTTGTAAGCAGCAGGAACCAATTCTAGCAGGTTAGAGTGGCAAATACCCTGAAAAGATACTGGGTAGCTCAGAGAGGCGCTGGGACTGGAAAGTCAGACCTGGAGAAGACAGGAACAGAAAGCCCCAGTCCACTGCTGCTTGCACCGCTGACACTGCCCACACTGGACAGTGGACACCACGGCCACCATCCTGACACTTGTGACACTGGGGGTGATCGTGACTGTAATCTTGTCACAACTAGGAAGGATCCCTTCTTTGTTTCATTAACTCTCAAGTCTGACTCTAGGGCAGTGCTTCTGATAGGCTGAGTCTAAAAAACAAAACATAAGAGACAGAAAGAAAAGATTTCCAGTAGAACTCCCCTCTACCTCCACTTACTCCTTAACTTTGCTTTTGTCATCTGAATTCTTCCATACACATTTTATAAAGAAGAAATCTGAACTGCCACTCTAGTGGATGCGGTGATGCCTCTGCCCAGATCCCCATGCCAACCACTGAGTGCTGGCGGCTAACATGTCACAGCTGCTCCTTTTCCTCCGCTTCTCAGGAGAAACGCCCTTGGCTGGCAAGGGCTGCCTGCTGGGAAGTTACGAACCCTTTTCCCCAAGAGGAGGGGGCAGCTCCGGCCACTGACCGACTGATGTGGGGGTACAAAAGCTGCCCCCGTGCCTCAGGGCAGGTTATGTTCCAGAGTCCCCCTCTGTTAGCCTTTGCCTGAGATCACAGCCTTCGGCTGAGTTAGAACTTAACCTGCTTGAAGCTTGCCCTCCCCTTACCTATTTTGCCTCTCTCTCTCCCTTACAGGTTTTTCCTGAAAACAGCCCCTCAATAAATCATGAGCCTGACTCAGGCTCTGCTTCCCCAGCCCTGCTTTCATCCTCATCTCTCTCCCCTCTCACTCCAAGCCCTAGAGTCTAAGGTGTCTTGCCTTCTGCTTCCTGGGCAGACAAGTGATAGTGATGAAGGGCAGGCAGGAGAGAGAAGCTGGGCCCTCCCGCAGGAGAGACAGGTATTAACCCAGTAATCACGCATGCAGCTTGTAGGGTAGCGGTCGAGACAAACCTTGTGAAGGAAAGTCTGTGTGAGAGGATCCAACCCAGTCAGGAAGTGGGGAAGTCTTCCCTGAGGAAGTGAAGTTGAGTAAAAGTGTAAAGTGGGACGAGCAGAGCCTTCTCACACAAAGGCCCTACGGCAGAAGGGGATCTGGGATGAAAACAGGGCCGCTGAGATTGGAGCAGAGAAACCAAAGTCTGGTGGCACTGCGGCTGCAGGAATGGAGAGGGCCAGAGGGGGCTGACTCAGCTTTTTAGGGAATCTGGTCTTCATCCTAAAGCAAAAGAAGCATTGGAGGGTATTCTGCTCATGGGAGAGGGGTAAAGAGACACGATCCGTCTGTGGTGGAAAGATTTCTCTGGCTGCAACACAGAGAGAGGGTAGGAAAAGGGGTTTTATTTTAAGAGCAATGGGAAGTCACTGGTTGGTCTTAACTGGGAGTTGGTATGATGAGATTTCTCCTTTGAGAACATCTCTCTGTGTAGAAAGCAGAGTAGAGAAGGGCAGGGGCTTCTGCCCCTGAATCAAGAAGACCAGTGAAGAAGCTCTAGCAGTGGCTCAAATGAAACATGGTGGTGGCTGGAAGTAGAGTGTTGGAGATGGAGAGAAGTGGCAGATGGGAGATGAAGAACTGACAGGACTCACCTGTCAATCAGATGTGGAGTGTGCGGGAATGTGAGGATGAAGAACACACCTGGCTTTGGGGAAGAATTGGATGCTGATGTCACTTACAGAGATAAGAAGGCCTGAGGAGTGAATTAAGCGAGGGGAACCAAGAGTTCCATTTCAGATCACGTTACATTTTAATATGCCCATTAGGTAACCAAGTGGAGATATCAAGCCATGTAGTTTGATATGAGTTGGATTTCAGAGCTAAGGAGAAATGGTTGGGCCCTAGAACTGGATGAGATTATTAGGAAGAAGAGATCCTGGGACCCAGAGCTGATGACAATATCTAATCCAGGCAGAATAGTAGGTGCTTGCTTTGTGGAATATTTTTATTATAAAACTACATGTGTTATATAGGTTTTCTGAGTTGCAGATAACAAATGTTCACGCGGATAAACTCAGGTATTCGGGATTTATTGCCATCGTGCCCAAGAAAATAAAGATGGGAACTTTAGCCCACAGCCTGACCTCATAATAACTCAGGGTCAGCCAAAGAGCCATATTATTTTAATACAGTTTTGAGGAAATTTCAGTGGGTCTATGCTCCATGGAATCCAATGACCCTAAGTAACCTATGATTATGTTTTATAACACTACTTGCTTTAGGCCATAGAGCACAATGCTAGTGCATGGGTCTCTGTGAAAGGGCAAAGGCCTATATCAATTTGAACATCTAGCTTAAATGAAAGAATGATTTTAGATTAAGTAGGGAAATGAATTGACTATGTATTTTCCCGACTATCCCTCATAGATACTATTCTTGCAACCAAACTTTTGATACGTAGTCTTGGAGGTTATACTCCCAAATCATATCTGAAGAGCCTGGCATATAGTAGTTGTTCGATAAATATTGTCTGAATGAATGAGAGTCATCTTATGTTGCTGATTAAGAGCATACTTTAATTATGGACCTCCCTGGTGGTCCAGTGGTTAGGACTCTGCGCCTCCAGTGCAGGGTGCATGGGTTCGATCCCTGGGCAGGGAAGTTCTACATGCCACATGGCACAGCCGAAAAAAAAAAAAAAAAAAAAAAAAGAACATACTTTAATTAGAGGTAGGTCACTTGACTGAATAAAAGCCTAATGTACAAAGAAGGGCCAAAGGACTGTTCATAGGTAAAGCACATTTTACTTTAGAAAACAGTTTTGGGTTTTTTTTTGGATTATAACATATATATTTATTGACAACTGCTTGATGTGTTGAAGAGGTCACAAGAAACTGAGTACAATATATCTTCCCCGCTAGTTGGAGGAGAGATTTGGTTTCCTCTGGTCTCCTTCCACCATTCAGGAACTAAGCTCAATAAGTATTTATTAAGCACTTACTATGTGACAGGCATCATGTTATATACTAGGGATAAGGACTTATAAATCACTTTAGAAAACAGTTCTGAGTCTATTCCAGCACAGGACAAATGGGTGACTAAAGTCCCAATCTCTATGCCATGAAACATATTCATGATAACTTTTGCTTAGAGTTTTTTTCCCAGAAGTATTAACAAATGCCCAAAACAACCATTATGAAGTCTCAGTAAAGTTGTCATAGAATGTCTAACTCCAAGAAATCAATTAGCTATATATATCTAGGTGAATTTCTAGTCTCTATTCTGTTTCATTGGTCTGTATATCTTATCATATACCAATACCACACTGTCTTAATGAATTTAACTTTATAGTAAATATTACAATCATGGAATATTAAGTCTTCCAACTTATGTCTTTTTCAACTTTTGGTTAATTCTAAGACTTTGCCTTTCCTCATAAATTTTAGTATCAGCCTGTCTGTTGGGATTTTAACTAGGATTCCATTGACTCTGTAATTTAGACAAATCGACATGTTAATGTTGTCTTCTAATCCAAGAACAAATGATATCTTTTTGTTTATTTAGGTCTCCTTTAACTTCCCTCAGCAGTGTTTTGCCTTAGAGGTCATCCCGTATTTTGTTAAGTTTATACAGCCATGTGCTGGTGAGCCAAATCTTGGGGCAAGGTGGGACGTCATAAAGTCCTAATTTGTTCTGTTTGCTAATTTTTGTGGTGTAAATACTCACACCATGTCCAGCTTCAAGCTCTCAACGTGGTGTCACCCAATGTAGAGTTCAGAAGAGATGACAGAATCACCTGTCGTGCGAGCCAGTTCCAACACACATAGGATATATTCATAAACATTTCATGGTTTTGTTGCTATTTTAAATTCCTGACATTGTAAACGTTGTTGAGCGATGGGATTTTTCTTGTCTTACTTTAAAGAGAGTTAAAGTCTGTTTTGTTGGGCAGTTGAGTTACTTGCAAATCAGGCTGACCTTTTTGAATTATTACAGCCTCATTTTGAGGCCTTTACTATAGGCCAGTTTAGCTCTTCTACTAAGACACGACACTTCTGAGGTCCTTACTCTGTTCCAAGCTCCGGCTAGGGAGGCATCCGCCAGGCCCCTCCCAAAGGGCGGGGTCGATGGCATCTCCTGCCCAGTCTGCCCTCGCGCGGAGCCCCGTTCTCTGGGAACTCACCTCCCCGAAGCTCAGGGAGAGCCCTGTTAGGGCCGCTTTTGGCCCTAGTCTCAGACCTTCCCAAGGGACATGCGACGGAGTGACTACACGCACTCAGCTCGTGGCCCCATCGATGAGCTTCCCTCCGCCCTATATGAGGTCCTTACTCTGTACCCCAACGGTTCAACAAGTGCTCTCCACTCTGCACAGTAAGAACTCAGGTCTCCCAGCCCTGTGTCAGCTTTGGGAATTGTTTAGCTTATAGATTCCCATCAGTTGCTCTTTGCTAGGCCTTGGGGGTTTCATCCAACATGTGCTCAGGTTAGCATTCACACAGAGTCTCAAGGGAATCCTCATGTGGATTTCTGAAGCACTTTCTTTTTTTTTTTCATTTTTAATTTTTATTTTATATTGGACTGTAGTTGATTTATAATGTTGTGTTAGTTTCAGGTGTACAGCAAAGTGATTCAGTTATACATATACATATGTCTGTTCTTTTTCAAATTCTTTTCTCATTTAGGTTATTACAGAATATGGAGCAGAGCCCCCTGTGCTATACAGTAGGTAGTAGTGTGTATATGTCAATCCCAAATTCCCAATTTATCCCTCCCCCCTACCCCCCCCTCACCTTTCCCCTTTGGTCACCATAAGTTTGTTTTCTTTGTCTGTGAGTCTGTTTCTGTTTTATAAATAAGTTCATTTGTATCATTTTTTTTAGATCCCGCATATCAGTGACGTCATATGATGTTTGTGAAGCACTTCCTTTGTATAGTGTCTTCCTCTTGAATCCTCTGCCTCGCAAATTCCCTTGGCACCCCCCTGCACCTCCACCCCATATACGCAATGCCGGTTTTGTCTCTTTAATTCAGCAGGATCTCATGGGTTTTAACTGGGTTCCTAACCCCTGCAGAGCAGTTTAAAAATTGCCTTCAGGCAGAAAGCTGGAGCCATCGTAGGGCTCACCTTATTTGTTTCTCTTATCTCCGGGGGCACATTCTTCGCTGCCTATTGTCCCTATATCTGAATACAGTCCTTTCATAGGTTTTGTCCAGTTTTCTAGTTGTTTATGCCAGAAGGGCAAGTTCCATTTCAATTACCGCTTCACTGCCAGAACAGAACTTATTGGTTTGTTTTTTAGTCTGAGTCAATACATGCTTAATCGAAAACATTTGTGTTAAAAGGGCTGCTTTGTGCACTAAGGGCTATGAGAGCAATAGAAACAGAGTTAGAAATGTGCATATTCTAGGTGAGGGGAGAGAACTGAGAAGGCTTTCAGGAGCAAACACTCAAGTTGAATCTTAAAGGATCTCAGACTTTTCAAACCCAAATCAGAACTCCTGATATTCCCCCCAAACCTGTTCCTCCAAGTATGCCCTATCTCAGTTAATGCCAACTCCATCCTTAGAGTTGCTCAGACTAAAACCTTTGATGACATCCTTGTCACCTTTCTTTTTCTCATATCCCACATCCAATCCATCGGCAAATTCCATCAGACCTACCTTTAAGCTACATCCAGAATTCAACCATGTCTCACGGCCTCCACTGCCCCCACCCTGGGCCAAGCCACCAGCGGTTCTTGCTTGGATTTCTGCAGCAATCTCCTAACAGGCCTCCTGCTTCCACCCTTGTCTGCCTACAGCCTGTTCTCAACTCAGCAACCAGAGGGATCCTTCTAATATGTAACTTCCCTGTTCAGACC
The DNA here is from genome assembly GCF_028021215.1 of Eschrichtius robustus. NCBI lineage: Eukaryota > Metazoa > Chordata > Mammalia > Artiodactyla > Eschrichtiidae > Eschrichtius > Eschrichtius robustus. The sequence goes on along the minus strand of NC_090826.1, from coordinate 164,550,498 downwards.
CTCCAATAAGCTCCTCATCTCACTTAGAATAAAACTTTGCCATGGTTTACAAGGTCTCCCCTTACCTTTCTCACTTTGACCTTCACTCCTCTCCCCCTTGCTCACTCTCCCCAGACCACACTGGTCTCCTTCCAGTTCCTCCCATGTTTGAGGGCTGCCCCTGCCTCAGGACCTTTGCCCTGGCTCTTCACTTTTCCCTTAATACTTTTCCCCCGAATACTCACCTGGCTGGCTCCTTCACTTCCTTAAGTCTTTGCTCAAATGTCCCTTCTCAGTGAGGCCTTCCCTGACCATTCCATTTGAAACTGCAATAACCTCCACACCTGCTCTGGCACCCCGCCCACATTCTTCTTCCCTGCTTAATTTTTCTCTGCTGCACTTACCCCTCCTAGTCTGTTATATAATTTACTTATTTATTTTGCTCCTTGTCTGTCCCCTCCCGCCACTACCATCACCACCACTAGAGTACAAATTCTGTAGGTCAGGAAGTTTTGTCTGTATTATTCATTGATGCTCAGCACCTAAATTAGTATCCGGTGCGTAGTAAGCCTCAGTAAACAGTTCATGAATAGATGAATGCCGAAGCAGTGGGAGGGGAGGTAACTAGTGAAGGATAACCATTTCGGGCTGAAAGAATGGCACGGAAAAGCACTGAACGGGGAAAGAGTGTGATATGATCAGAAAACTGAAATTAGAGGGATATAGCTGGAATGAAGGGCCTGTGGGGAGGCAGGGGGTGGTCTGCCGTGCTAAGGTGTTTGAACTTCAGCCTAAAGCAACGGGGTGTCACTGAAATGTTTTAAGCTTGGTGGAGAGGGCTGTGAAACCTGATCACGTTAGTAATTTAGAAAGACCACCCTGCCAGAAGACATTGGATTAGAGGTGCCGAGGCCAAACACAAGGAGGCCAGTTGTTTCTAATTTCAACAGCTCTGATGATGAATGATGAGGACATGAATTAAGTCAGTAGCCAGAGGCATTAACACAGAAAGGGGGTGGATTTGAAGGGTAGTTAGGAAGTGAAATCTTCAGGATTTGGTAAAATGAATTGGTTGTGTGTTGTGAGACAGAGCAAGAGTTCAGGATGACAACCAGGTTTCTAGCTTGGGTAACTTGAGGGTTGATGGTGCCATTCACTGAACACAGATGTAAAGCAATTATACAGACTCACCAGTCATCTTCCTGTTATTGGGCAACCAGGGCCCAGTGATGATGGGTGCAAAGCCCAAGCCGTTCACCTGCATTCACCATACGTGGACACCCAGCGGGTGGCAGGAAGTCTGACTTGAGCACCATTAGTCAGCAGCCTCCCTTCCATTATGAAAGACCAAGCCTATAATATAAATATTGCTTTAATTTGTTAGACAGGGCTTTGTGGCTTCTTGCCCCACCTTGACTGCCCTATGAAGTAACTGGAGAAGGAAACTGTGTGTGGGTTTCCCTAAAGAGAAGCTTAGATTTGTCTAAGATTATAAAGGCACAGGCAGCAAGGATTGTCACTACCAAAATCTGCCATGACCACGAGTATTTGTGCAAAATACAGTGCTAGACACTAAACTAAGCTCATGTGCCACTGAGGTGCTACTTTATTCTTTGCCTTCCTGAGAAGATCTTTTTCTTTAATTGAGTGGTGAGGGGAGTGGTGAAGAAGACACTTGGCTCACCAGGCTGGTCATCCTTGGAGTCAGTGTTCACTGTAGTCAGATCACCTTTACCAGCAAGTCCAAGCTGTCTGAACTTCCATGCCAGGCTGGGGCTGGGTGGAGAAGTGAGGCAGGCTGCAGGATGAGGAGTCCAGGGAGAGCACCGAGGAAAAGAGTCTGAAGCATCTTTCAACTTTCAGAGGGATCAGGCTGATGGGTGAATGTTGAGTGTGAAGCAAAGAGACCATAAGCAGAGTTAGCAAGAGAGAATAAGTCAGCTTAGTAGGGTAGATGGGAGGCATCCTGGAAAGATTCCCTGAGGGTCCAGCAAAGAGAAGCAGAACCTGCCTGTGAGTTTGGAGAAAGCTGTTGAAGCAACTCACTTGAGCACAAGCGGCTTATACAGCAATGGCGCCACATTTTATGTAATGGAAGTGATAGAGAATGGAATAAAGGGGTTTAGGATTTAATGGCACGCACTATACGAAGGTAGAATATTTGCATTCATTCATTTAGAAAGCTGTTGTTTAGTACCTACATGCACATAAAACAAGATAGCCACATGAATGGAATAAACAGATTACAGGCTGGTGCAGTTGGAGGAGGATTTTAACACATATATGACTTCTGATGAAGTGTTATTCCTAATTAGAAGAATGACATGTATATAATTTCTTTTTGGATGATACTGCTAAAGATGGCAATTCTGAGTTAAGTATATACTTTGTAAGAGTTTTATCCCATGGTTTTGAAATAGATAATTTTTCTTGGTTATTAAATTTACCCTCCTATGAGTTTTCTTTTATTTTTTTTCCCTGTGAGTTTTAGTAAGTGACTTAAGTCAGGAGGCTCACCATCACGATGAACATTTTTTAAATGATAAATGAAATTAAAACATTTGAGTTCAAAAGATGGCCATGGATCCTTTGCTTTTGCAGCTACTTGTACTGTTCTTTGGAGGCTAGATAGCTTTCTTGAACTATTGAGAACTGACCTGCATTAGTGGACAGAAATGAAGAAAAGAATTTGTCCTGCATGGCCAGGCAGATCTTGTATAGCCTGATCACTCTGAATGGAAAGAAATTGTTCTCTGGGGCTTTTCCATATATGTAAAACATGGATAATAGTCTATGCTACTGCACCAACTTGTTTTTACTTTTCCATATATGACAAATAGCATTGTAGAAAGCAGCAGCCCACCATAAAAAATCTACCTAGTTAGGCAGATAGATATAAATATGGAGATATATATCTTTTACAAAACAGCAATCCTAACATCTTGCTTGAGTACAGTAAAATGCATCTGGGTCACTGAGAAATTTTAGGGTGGCCCGGTTGTTCACTCTCTAAATATATGTATTTCAGATAAAAGTATGGTTCCCTTTTTGCTGATATGTTTACAATTTCTTTGAACTGAAAAAAGGAAGTATTGCAATATGATTGTTTCCTTAAGTAATGACATGGCAAACTGTGTGAAATGTGACAGGAAAAACAAACAATTATAGATTCTTCCTGAAAGTTTAACTTGTGTTCTGATGGAAGAAAGACTAAGACTATTAAAAACTGGCCTTTTTAATGCAGTCTGGTTTTTTTCAAAGAGCACATTTGTGAAACATATAATCTGATATGTGATGCATTGTAGGCAAAAGGGGCAATCTCAGTAGTCCAAGTTCTAAAGATGCTCTCTGGAGCTTCTCTGCAGTAACGTTCATTTTCAACATTTAAATGCTTCTTTCTGAAGAGAGACTATCTCTAATTAACTGATGGCTGGGGAGATTAATGATAACTTACAATGCATTTCAATTCTTCTCCCCTGTGACACTCAATTTTCTAAATCAATAACAGACACACTTTCCACGTCAGAGGATTTCACTTTTACTATGACTGCAAAAAGTTACCCCAAAACATGGTGCCTTGAAGCACAATAATCATGCATTATATAATGTATTATTTCTCACTCTTTCTGTGGTCAGAAATTCAGACCAGGTATAGAATGGTTTCTGATCCACAGTATCTGGGGCATCAACTGGAAAACTCTAAGGCTGCAGGCTGGAATCGTCTGAAGGATCATCCACTCGTACTGTATGACAGCGGTTGATGCTTGCTCACGGCTGGGGGCTGGCTGGGGCTGTCAGCCAGGGTATCCGCACTGGACCCCTCCCTCTATGTGGGCTGGATTTCCTCACACGTAATGGCTGAGTTCTAAGGGCAAGTATCCCAAGAGACAAGGAGAAAGAGATGGAGATTGTATCTTTCGTGTGGCCTAGGCTTCAAAGTCACATATTTAGTGGCATTCTGCCAAACTCCAGTGCTTGAGGCAGTCACAGGTCCCTATTCAGGTTCATAAGGAGGGAACAGAGATCCCATCTCTCTTTGGGAGAAGTGTCAGGCTCATGGTAAGACAAGCATGTAGGATGGGATAAATGTATAGGTAGAGCCATCTTTGGAAGATACAATCTGCACCACTGTGCTTCTAGAAAGGTATCGGAGATTCATCTCCTAGTTGCTACATGACTTAAATTTTAATATATTTTATTATAAATATAATATCTGCTCATATGGAAAACTTAGAAAAATATGAAAAGAAAATAGTCCAGTACAGTCCTAATACCCAAATAAGCCATAATTAGAGAGGATTAAAGTTTTCGTGTTGTCACATACACCATTTCCCCCTGTGGTTTCTTTTTTTTTTTTTTTCCTTAATATTTATTTATTTATTTGACTGCACTGGGTCTTTGTTGCGGCACGTGGGATCTTTAGTTTCAGCATGTGAACTCTTAGTTGGGGCAAGTGGGATCTAGTTCCCTGACCAGGGATTGAACCCGGGCCCCCTGCATTGGGAGCTCAGAGCCTTAGCCACTGGGCCACCAGGGAAGTCCCCCCCAACTGCCTCCGCACCGAGGTTTCTTTCATTGCCTTTCCCTCCCAACTTTTCATGAAAATTTTGAAAGAGTATTTCTAAGAACATCCATTTGCTCTCCACATAGGTTTAGTAAATATTAACATTTTGCAGTATTTGCTTTATCTTTTTTTTCTTGCTGAACCAATAGAAAGTTAATTTTAGATATCGCGATACTACCTCAACATATTGCTATTGCAATATGTATCTCCTGAGAATAAGGACATTATCCTAAACAATCACAACACCATTATCATCTAAGAAAAGTAATAGTCTCATAATGCTATCTAATATCTTTTCTATATTAAAAACTCTCCATTTGCTTTATGGCCATCTTTTATAGCTTTTTTTTAAACAAATCAGGATCCACTCAAGGTCAACATTTGGCCCCTGGTGACTTTGGCGAGTTTCCTGACCTGGCTCCTGTGCCTCAGTACCCACGTCTGTCAGATACGCACTTAGCGATAAGATCCCTGAACACCCACGGAGTTGTTGTGAGTATCACATTCATTCATTTCAACTGATACTTATTGGACACCTACTGTGTGCTGGCCAGCAGTGCTCTCATGGAGCTCACACTCTAGACAGATGATAGAATAGGCTTTGAAAGTTAACAGTGCTATATAAATATAGGGGATTATCCTTTTAAAGGACTGGAGCAAATCTTGAAAAAAAAAATCTCCTTTAGGGGCTTCCCTGGTGGCGCAGTGGTTGAGAGTCTGCCTGCCCATGCAGTGGACACGGGTTCGAGCCCTGGTCTGGGAGGATCCCACATGCCACGGAGCAACTAGGCCCGTGAGCCACAATTACTGAGCCTGCGCGTCTGGAGCCTGTGCTCCGCAACAAGAGAGGCCGCGATAATGAGAGGCCCGCGCACCGCGATGAGGAGTGGCCCCCACTTGCCACAACTAGAGAAAGCCCTCGCACAGAAACGAAGACCCAACACAGCCATAAATAAATAAATTAAAAAATAAAATCTCCTTTATACAAAATAAAATGGATTTGGATTAAAATTAAATTATTCCTGTTCTGTATAGGTGATTGGCAACCCCAATGAAGAGATTAGTAATACTGAGCAGAATGACAGCTTTGGAGTTTAGAGTGTAAAGAGTTTCTTCTGCTTCTAATGAAATAAAATTATATATATGCATTTCAGCACATAATATTTGCTAATTTTGACTTTCTCAGTCATTATTTTTCTAAATACTTAATAAGCAAAAAAAAAAAATGTTAGAGCACAGAGATGGTGAGACTCACAGAGGTTAGAGCTGGAAGGGGCTTTAGAGGTCATCTAACCCAGATTCCACATTTTTACAGATGATCTCATCAGTGATCATTTTAGAGGAATTTGCATGAATTTTAAGGCTCTAGACACACATCGTTTCCGTGTGTAGAAGCCCAATTTCGAAATCCTGCACATTAGATAAGACAATCAGAATCTTGTATTATCCTAATCTCTGTTCCTCATCTCCCAGTTACATGGATTTTCTTGTTAGTCCTGTGAGAGCGGAAGTAGTAATGGTGTGACAGTGTAACAACCGTGGTGCAGTGGTGCTTGCCAGTCTGGAGATCTATCTTCTGCCGCTAGAAAGGTGATGGATCTTCTTCAGCAATATGGGTTGAACTTAAGCAAAGGTGAATGAGATCATTTTGGAGCCTTTCCCTGGAACAGCTGACAAGCATTGCCTGTTCCTGTCCTTGGCTCTAAGCTGCTGGGCAATGTGGTTGGCGAGTAGATGCCAACACTTGGGGATTTTATTCTCCTGGTTTAACAGTTCTTAGCGCTGTTGGCTCTCAGGGAAATTCAGGACAAGCTCCTTTTGTTACTATCGGGTTGGCTTGATTGGCGAGGTGGGTCTGGCCAGCTGAGGACAAATTGAAGTCATTTGTTCATTTATGTGCCAGTGCCCTTGTATTCAGGAACAGTTGTTCTATGGATGGCAAAAGTGGAAGACTTCAGGATTTATGATAAAACTGAATGGTCAGGGACTTCCCTGGTGGTGCAGTGGTTGGGACTTCACTCTCCCAATGCACGGGGCCCGGGTTCGATCCCTGGTCAGGGAACTAGACCCCACATGCATGCTGCAACTAAGAGTTTGCACGCCGCAACTAAGGAGCCAGCGAGCCACAACTAAGGAGCCTACCTGCCACAAGTAAGACCCGGTGCAACCAAATAAATAAATAAATAAATAAATATTAAAACAAGAAAAACTGAATGGCTGTCCTTTTGGGCCTCCTTAGGGACTTAGCCATGTCCCATGTGTTACACTTACCCTGAGTTTTAGGTTTCTTTGTTTTTTATTACTGAGGATATTCTATAGGTTTTCTTTTTTTAATTTTATTTATTTATTTATTTATTTTATTTTATGGCTGTGTTGGGTCTTCGTTTCTGTGCGAGGGCTTTCTCTAGTTGTGGCAAGTGGGGGCCACTCTTCATTGCGGTGCGCGGGCCTCTCACTATCGCGGTCTCTCTTGTTGCGGAGTACAGGCTCCAGACACGCAGGCTCAGTAATTATGGCTCACGGGCCTAGTCGCTCCATGGCATGTGGGATCTTCCCAGACCAGGGCTCGAATCCGTGTCCCCTGCATTGGCAGGCAGATTCTCAACCACTGCGCCACCAGGGAAGCCCCTACAGGTTTTCTTAAAATAAACAATCAGCATCTAGATCCAAATTTACAATCTTTGATGACCTTCCAGAACTTAATGAATAAAACAATAGCTAGCAATGCCCCATTAACACATTTAAATATATTGGAGTCTGCCAATGTCTTCTCATGCCTCTCTCCAAAGGAGGCTTGAGGTTTGAGCATATGATGATAAGGAAACATTTAGTACAGTAGAGCAAACCCAGTATTTAACCAAGATTCCAGGAATGTGAAAAAAGCTGGCTATACAGAACCCTTGGAGAATGGTGGTGGGGATGTCCCCCTTCGAAAGTATGGCCAGGGCGTGGTCAAGTCCTTTTCCCAGGTCTTCTTCAGCATGGCTGAGAAAGGCAATAATTTCCAGAAAGAAGTTGCTGAATACTGTTGGGGGTGGATGGGGAGGTGAATTAAACATAAAGAATAAAAGAAACATAACATCACCTATTCAATCATTCATTCAATGACTATTCACTGAGTATCTAGTATATGCTGGAGACAAGCAGTGAATAAACTTTAGAGAAAGCTTGTAGTTTTTAATACTCTTTGCCTTATCAAAAAGGCAAAAACAACTTGCAAAATACAGGGGACAGAAAAGAAAATCTGAAAAATATCACCTGTGGTCCTTGTTCTCATGGAGTTTCCATTTTAGTGCTGAAGGTGGTACTTCGGAAGCTAGAGAGTAAGTAAACAAATGAGGACGAAATATGTTAGCTGGTGCTATGAAGAAAAGCAGGGTAAGAGGATAAAGAGTGAGGGAGGAAAAGGTGTACTTTAGGTGCTTTGATCAGGGAAATCCCCTCTGATGAGGCCCATGGACCTCACTCTGTCCTTTCTAGTCTCAAAGGGCCAACCTAACTTTGCAAGCACCTGGTTTACCAGGCCCCAAAGTCACCACATGGAGGATCCTTCACAGAGAAACTAGTTTTGTAGACAACTTGGGTCCTTGTAGCCAAGGAGCAGTGCTTCTCTGTGGTTGACCTGAGACTTGCCTCTCAGTGCCAGCTTCTGGTCTAGGAGCCTGTATTCGTTTCCTAGGGCTACTGTAACAAATTACCACAGACTGGGTAATTATCACAGCTCTGGAGGATAGGAGTTCAAAATCAAGGTGTCAGCAGGCCCTACTTCTTCCGAAGCCTCAAGTGGAAGATCCTTCCTTGTCTTTTCCAGCTTCTGGTAGCCTCAGGTGTTCCTTGGCTTGTGGCAGCATTACTCCAATTTCTGTCTCCATCTTCATATGGGCATCTTATCTCTGTGTCTCTGTGTTTCTTCTCTTCTTATAAAGACACCAGTCATACTGGATTAAAGAACCCACCCTACTCCAGAATGAAAACATAACTAATTATATCTGCAATGACCCTATTTCCAAATAAGGTCACATTCTGAGGTACTGGGGTTAGGATTTCAGCATATCTTTTAGGGAGGACAGAATTCAACAAATAAAAAAGACCAAGAGTCCAGCCAATTTGGGAATTCTCTGGTGGTCCAGTGGTTAGGACTCCGTGCTCTCACTGCCCAGGGCCAGAGTTCAATCCCTGGTTGGGGAACTAAGATCCCACATGCTGTGTGGAGCAGCCAAAAACAAGAGTCCAGCCAATTGTTCCCAAAACAGATGACTAGGCCATGGGTGACTGATATGAAGACTGAATGGGCACAAACGCTGAGGATGTCTTGGTACCTTTGTATGATGACAACTGTATGACAATACTTTGCATACAATACAGATTGCACACATTTTGTGACAGGAGGATGATTAGGTCAGGCTCTTGGTTTATTACTAACTATATGTTTATTGGTAGTAAACAAGGAGAATGTGGATTTGAAGAAACTAGGGGTATCTATTTAATCTTCTTAAAGTGATCGTAAGAGTAACTAATACTTCTTGAGTATTACTGCTTGCTAGGTGCCAAGTTCTGTCCTAAAGTGTTTTATGCATGTTAAATCATTTAATTTTCGCAATGACCCTAGAAGTTAAAACTATTGTCTTTTTGTATTTTGCAAGTGAGGAAACTGAGGCATGGCATGGTTAAGTAACTTGCCCAAAGCTACTCAACTGGGATGTGACAGAGCCCTATGAGCAACAAAATGTTGGTAACCTTTGCAAATCCCTGTAACTTAGACCTGTTTCTGGATTGGAAATATTATTTTTAAAGGATTATGCATAATCACAAAGGGTAGCAAATCTGAATCTCTTCAGTGGTTATTTTTAAACCATTCAAGAGTCCATCTTAGTTATATTCAAACATCAATTTTGTCTTTCTCCTAAAAGATCACAAATAATAAAATTAAGCAAAAGCAAGAGGTGTTTGGATAAAGGAGGTGAGACATACTCTCCTCTTAATGCAAAGAGCCTTTCGCGTTGAGTTATGTCAACAGCTTATTCATTCATTTGGCTTCCAATAACTGAAACCTAGCCACTTAAAAAATAAAACACAAATGCCACCTCTTCTTATGGCATGAGATAAAGAAATACTACTTAAGCAATAAATTCTGAAGCTGAACTGCTTAGATTCCCTATACATTTAACTGTTATAAAATGTACCTTTTATACATTTATATTAACAGACCCACAATTGTTGGTATATAATTGATAGTTATATTATATAATAGAGTAGTAATTTGATTTTTTCCATTTGTATGCAATATGGTAAAGACATCAGAAGTTCCACTGACCACATACTCAATAGCAAGAAGGCATAGGGGAGGTGAGAGACTTTTGAGGAGCTGAGAAGGATCTGTCACTTTGGGGAACATGTAAAAATAAGAGCATTCAGCTCAGTCAGGAAGGAAAGCCCATGGTTCAGGGGAGAGCTCCTTAGGAGACATTAGTCTCACTACTTCTAACATGACTGGATTGAGCCAGAGTTCAAATTTTCCTGCTTTTTCAGAATTAATTTAAAGAAAATACGGTAATATGGTATTCTTATTTTCATTTTTACCAGCAGGGTCCTTCTATGTCATTACTCCCATCTTTAATTATTTTAGAGTTCTGGAGCTGCTGTTACCTTTAGAAAACTTTTGCATATGGTTGCTGTTTCCCTATATATTATGCCAATATTCTTGAAAGTATCCTTTAAGCTGGTGAAAATGAAGGAAGAAAACTAATATTTGTTGAATACCTACTATGTGTTTGGTACTGTTCTCGGTGTTACATAGCACATGTAATTTAGTTCTCATAACAACTCTATGAAGTAGGCACTACTATTACCCCAATTTACAGATGAGAAAATAGACGCTTAGAGAGGTAAGGCTTGGAGTCTTCAGAGTACTGAGGTGAATGGCAGGATATAAAACCCTCACTTTCTTGCTTCTCTTTCCTCTGTGAGCCTGTTGCTGGGTTATACTTGCTGGAAAAGTTTGCTGTTAGTGCCAAATTGTGCAACAATAACAACAACAAAATAACAAAACAAACCACTATTTATTGTACACCTAGCATTCCAGGCACTTTACATGCATCACCATTAATTTTATTCCTATAATAATAGCCCTATGAAGTTGGTATTATTTTCCAATTTTATTGCTAAGTAGCCTGGGTCAGACTGTAAATCAATGCACAGCTTCCTTCACTGAGAAAGTTTTTCTTTGAAAGAAAAAGTCAGTGTGCTTAGTGACATAAATGATTCTATATTCTGGCATTAGTTCCTTATCTCCTTGAAGATTTGTCCAGACAGTCTGAAGATCACACTTGGAGTAGCAATGGCTTAGACAGATCAAGTAAATCACTCACGGTCTCATAGGTAATGGGTGGTAGGGACAGGATTCCAACCCAGGTCGACTGCTCTTTCCCAATACCACACTATCTTCCCAGTGTTCAAGGAATGAGGTACTGGCCTCTGCAAACAACTCTGCAGAATGTACTCTCGTCCTTGTGCTTTCTCTCTCCCATTCCTTGCCACAATTTCACAGTATATATGTTATATGAGGAAAACAATAGCTATTGTAAATGTTCTGTTAGAATTATACAAGAGTGAAGTTGGTACATAGTAATTCATGGAGGTGAGAACAAGGCATTGCCCAAGAAATTAGAATAAGGGAAATAATAAACAAACAACCCAATTAAAAACTGGGCAGAAGACCTGAGTAAACATTTTTCCAAAGAAGACATACAGATGGCCAACAGGCACGTGAAAACATGCTCAGCATCACTAATTATTAGAGAAATGCAAATCAAAATCACAGTGAGATAGTACCTCATATCTACCAGAATGGCTGTCCTCAAAAAGTCTACAAATAACAAATGCTGGAGAGGGTGTGGAGAAAAGGGAACCCTTGTTCACTGTTGGTGGGAATGTAAATTGGTGCAGCCGCTGTGGAAAACAGTATGGAGGTTCCTCAACAGACTAAAAATAGGGACTTCCCTGGTGGTCCAGTGGCTAAGACTCCACGCTCCCAATGCAGGGAGCCCAGGTTCGATCCCTAGTCAGGGAACTAGATCCCACATGCATACCGCAGCTAAGAGCTTGCATGCCGCAACTAAAGATCCTGCATGCTGCAAATAAAAAAAAATCCTGCATGCCTCAACGAAGATCCTGCACGCAGCAACGAAGATCCCACGTGCAGCAACTAAGACCTAGTGCAGCCAAAAAAATAAATATTAAAAAAAAAAAAAAACAACTAAAAATAGAACTACCATATGATCCAGCAATTCCACTGCTGGGTATATATCTGAAGAAAACAAAAAACATTAATTTGAAAAGATACATGCACCCCAATGTTCATAATAGCATTATTTACAATAACAAAGATATGGAAGCAACCCAGATGTCCATCAATGGATAAAGAGGATGTGTTATATATATACAATGGAATACTACTCAACCATAAAGAAAAATGAAATTCTGCCATTTGCAACAACATGGATGGACCTAGAAAGTATTATGCTTATGAAATAAGTCAGACAGAGAAAGACAAATACTGTATGTTTTCACACACAGATCACTTATATTTGGACTATAGAAAATTAAAACAAATGAATGTACATAACAAAACAAAAAAAGACTCACAGATATGGAAAATTAGTGGATACCAGTGGGAAGAAGGAAGGAGGGGAAGGGCAAGACAGGGGTATGGGATTAAGAGATACACACTACTATGTATAAAATAGATAAGCAACAAGGATATATTGTACAGCACAAGGAAATATAGCCATTACTTTGTAATAACTTTAAAGAGAGTATAATCTATAAAAATATTGAATCACTATGCTGTATGCCTGAAACCAATGTAATATTGTGAATCAACTATATTTCAATCAAAAAAAATAAATAAAATAAGGAAAATAAGATTGCCCTCTGAAAATCAAACAAATGAAATCCACACGTATCATGGATAGACTTGACCAACAGTGAGAATGAATTAAGAGATTGTATGAATAAATGTTTGGTTGAGAGGTGTGGAAACACCCAGTATACTTCTCATAGTGACCTAGAAACAATCTCAGGGAGACCAGCCTGATTGTTTCATCAGCAAAATCCCGATCTGTTGTACTGGGCTTTGTCTGGATTGACCTTGTACTCAGACTGGCGATGGTGAACCTAGTGTGGGAAAGGAAGTCAGGGACATGGAGTTGGGCATGTTTATCCAACACGGACTCTCCTCTGTTGTGAGGCAATTATGAGTCATCAGGCTTCCCAGGCCTGGATGAGATCTGACTCAAAACAATGCTCCCTTCTAAACTTTGATTTCGTGTTCACCAAGTAATCTTTTGATTATTCTGTTTCCCAGGTACCTCACTATCAGAAAAGAGGGTGCTCTGGATATGAGTTACAGGGACCTTAGTTAAAGCAAGAAAATATCCACTATAGTATTGTAATGTATTGTAAATGAATACATTAGAATTTGGGTTTATATATGAACTTCTTATGAGTGTGATTCCTACAAGTCAGTCTCCTTGAGACAGAGGAGCTCTCTAGGAGTCCTGGCATGGTCACGTTTCTGTACCTCCAAGGCCAAGACTAGAACCAGGCTCATGGTGCTGTCACCCTGAGAGGGTGTGCAGGGACTGCCAGCCAGGTGCCATCTCTCTCATCCCCCTTCTTTTCAACTTCAAAAACAAGCACAGAGGGCTTCCCTGGTGGCGCAGTGGTTGAGAGTCTGCCTGCCAACGCAGGGGACACGGGTTCGAGCCCTGGTCTGGGAAGATCCCACATGCCGCAGAGCAACTGGGCCCGTGAGCCACAATTACTGAGCCTGCGCCTCTGGAGCCTGTGCTCCGCAACAAGAGAGGCCGCGACAGTGAGAGGCCCGCGCACCGCGATGAAGAGTGGCCCCCACTCGCCGCAACTAGAGAAAGCCCTCGCACAGAAACGAAGAGCCAACACAGCCAAAAATAAATAAATTAATTAATTAAAAAAAAAAAAAAACAAGCACAGTGGTTGGCTGTATAATTGCCAGGAAATACATAAAGGTCCAAGAGGTAAGAAAACTTTTCAGAAGGCTAAAAGTGAGTAAGGAATCAGATGGCATAAGAACTGAGAAAATGATAGGAACTACACTTTAAAAAAAAGAACCACGTAATTCAGAAAAGTGACACAAGGAAAGAACAAGCTTTGGAGGAGAATGAGAGTATTGATAAAAACCATGTTGTAGGGAGACCAGAGGAAAATTTCACAGCGTACATGAGGGACTCCATCATGTCGAGACAGGTGGATCCAGAAAAAAACAGGAAGCGATCAGGGTGTCCATGTGAAAAAAACCTAGGCTGGGGAGTGGGGATCAGGAGAGTCAAAAGGCAGTGACATGAGGATGATGGCCCAACTGTCAACAGGTGGAAGGGTTTAGCATTTTCCATTTTCATTGCTCACTCTTTTAGGAAAAACAATCAACTGCCAAAAAAAAAAAAAAAAAAGGCTTAAACACCAACATTTATAGAATTATTGCGAGCTTTAGATTTCCGTCACCTTTTGTGGTCTAAAACATCTCAGGGCACTAAAGATTTGAAATGGCAATAGACAGGAGGACTTCTCTAATTGAAACAAGTCTTCAAACAGAAACTGTCAAGCTCCTCAGCACAAACCATACCCAAGGAGTTCCTCAGGGAGAACTGTGAGCTGCTTTGAAGAGGGTCCAGCAGAGGATCTGCCTCTGCTTGAATATAGTGTCCGGATTGCCGGTTAGGAGATGGATCAATATGAGCTGTAAATTAAAACCCATCTCTCACAGAATCTATTTTTAATTGATATTAAAGGGAGATTCCCATGTTTGTTTTTATTAACAGATACCTCTTTATCTTTTTTTTTTTGTCTTCTTTTCCTAACTCCGCCAATAGAAGAAAAAGCGTATTCACTCATTTATTCAAAAAAAAAAAAAAGTGAATACCTACTAGATGCTAGGTACCTTGCTGAGTGTTGTGGAAAAAAGATGACAAAGACATTGTCCCTGCCCTAACAAAGCTCACAGTGTAGTCAGAAAGATAACTTATAAAGAGTAATCAGAATACAGGGTAATAGGTACTGCAATGGATCCTTGAACCCTTCCTTATTTCAAAGCAGCAAGCTTCTCAACTATGTGCAGATAGCAACATCATTCGTTAACTTCCTTTGTCTGGAGTACCCTTTCTATTAACTTGCTGCCAACACATCAGATAATAGCAGCAATTTGGTGTAAGATTTTTTTTTTCTGGTTCATTAAGCTGGAAATGTTTCTCTTTCATATCTCAACTGTGTTTTGTTTCCTGTCTAGTTACCCATGTTGATGTTTTAACATGGGCAGGAGAATAGATTTTATTTACATTGCTTGCAGTTGTGCCATAAAGGATAATTTATTTTCTTCTAGTTGAAAAAAATGAGAGACAGGGACTTTGATCAGAGACAAATGAGAGACAACCTGGGTGTTGCCTATCTAGGTTTGCCAAAACTACACACAACTTTGAGCAAAAATCTTATTGAAACAAGCTGGATTTGGTAACTTCTAGGGGTCCTCTGAGTCCGATAATCTATGAAATTATTATTTGATAATATATGAAATTATATATTAGGCAAATTAACATTAAAAAAATCAAGGACCAGCAACTTGAAAAAATCTTAATACAATGATGGAATGTAGCCTGATATTTTTGTAGAAAAACTTATCCAAAAAGACAGAGAAATCTGTTCTATACTGTCACATATTGTTCTTATTGTTACAGCTTAAATAAGTCATCTGATGTCCAACAAGGTGTTGGCAATAGCAAATATTTGGTAGGAGTTAAAATTTGCTACATATTTTTACACATAATCCTCACAACAGATGAGGAAACTGAGGCTTGGATAGTTTAAGGTCTTTGTCCATGGATGCACAGATAGCAAAGGGTCACATCAGAGATCAGGATTCACATTTAGATCTTCTCCCTCTGAATTTAGTGCTTTTTATGTTTCAACAAGCTGCTTCCCGAAGTGCTTCGTATATTCAAAGAAATTCTCAGGAGACTGCTGCTTTAAACCACATGCTGGAGGGGTTGATCCCAGTGCATTCATGTTGAGGCTCGTCCAGAATGGGATGTGGCTCACTCAGGCTGATACTGGCCCGTGAGCCCCTGATGGTCTGGGGAGAGCTGAGGGTTGACACAAAGTTGGGAGCTACTGTCTCAGATCTCCTCTTCTCTAGGAGGTTGACATTACGCAGGTTTGAAACGTGCTAGCAAAACTAGCAAAGGAAAGAGATGATTTTAATTAAATAAAATTTTAAAAAGCACTTGGTTTTTAAAGACTCCACCTGTCATGGAATGGTTTATTGAGATTTCATCTACATTACAAATGGTTTCCAAATCAGCTGGAATTATTCTCAGATATGCCAAAGTTGGTTTTTACACATCACTTTGTCCTTTTATATTTCTGCAACAAAACTCCATCTAAGTCTTATAGTATTAGTAGGACTGCGTTTTACTCTTTGAAATCTTTATGATCTTCAAATTGAAAGACTCTTGATCTTCTTTTCTAATCTCTGAACACTGTAACTCAATAAGACAATAGTTCTTACACA
This sequence comes from Eschrichtius robustus, assembly GCF_028021215.1. Lineage (NCBI taxonomy): Eukaryota > Metazoa > Chordata > Mammalia > Artiodactyla > Eschrichtiidae > Eschrichtius > Eschrichtius robustus. The sequence continues at coordinate 164,534,356 of NC_090826.1, read as the reverse complement.
ATGGTTCTGGTGTGTCCCTCCCTACCCTCCGTCCCCCTTTCTGGTTTCCACTGTCTACCCTGCTGACGAGATAGCTCCTCAGCCTTATTTACTAAAGGTTTACCAAGTGCCTATTTTTCCAAAAGCTGCTCCATTGATGAGGCAACATATGTTTGTCTGAGATAGGATTGAAAGATTACATAATTGATTGCTGTGTCAATCACCCAAAGAATGTAAGAACCTTCTTATGATACAAAAATATAAGTGCTAGGGGAACATGGGTAACAAGTGTGTGTTTTGTCATTCACTCTTTTAACCAAAACACTGTATTATAGTTAATATCTGAAATTTGCCAACTGTACTAAACTTTCATGTCTATAATCTGTGACAAAGGTAATAAAGGGTAGTTATCTAACTTTAAATTTAGACCCTTTAAAATAAGAGAATGCAGAATCAGAAGAACAAAAGAATTCTGAGCGATTATAGAGCTGTTGTTCAAAAACGCTCCAAACATAAAAGTGACAAGCCTTCTTTAAAAGTGCCTTTGGTCCAACTGGTGGGAAATAAGTTTGTGATCCAATGAATTCTAGTGAATAAATGGCTTGACCTAAACCAGAATGTGAAACTAGAATATTCCTATGACAAACTAGTACACTGAACTGAGGGTTCATTATAATTATCAATAAGATGCTTAAGAAGGAGTTGTAACTCTCTTCGATTTTAAAGAATTTTTAAAAAAATATTTCAAACAAAAAGTAATTTGTTATTTAATTATGCTGTCCTGATTGCATTGCTGAGGGACACAGATATTAGCCTTGCCAAGCTTTGTATCCCCAGTGCCCTAAGTAATGACTAGCCCATCAGAAGCATTCAATAGATATTTGATGGCTGAACAAACAGATGAATGAATGACAGGGAACTGAAACAAAATAAAACTATTCTGAAAAATACAGTTTGGAATCTTAAGGATGTAATTTCGGTTTCATTGAAGTTCTGTATTGTTTTCTTCACTAAGCAAGAATTATGTGGTCTGCTAATAAATAATTCACTTCTAAACCCTAAAGGTCTTTGACATTCAAACTTATTTTCAAGAGAAGAATGCTCTAGGGCAGGGGTCCCCAAACCCTGGGTCGGTCCGAGGCCTGTTAGGAACCGGGCCACACAGCAGGAGGTAAGGGGGGGTGCGAGCGAGCGAAGCTTCATCTACCGCTCCCCATCGCTCGCATTACTGCCTGAACCATCCCCCCCTTCCCCCCGTGGAAAAATTTCTTCCACGAAACCAGTCCCTGGTGCCAAAAAAGGTTGGGGACCGCTGCTCTAGGGCATGCTGAACTTTATTCTGGGCATTCCACTGTTGGCTCTCGACTTAGGGCATCCTAGTTGACATCTTGTTTCAATTTTCAGACATTTCATGGTAAAAAATTGATACCATGTCACCTATGCTTATCTTCAATCAAATCTAACAAGTCTACCTGAAATTTATTAAAATGCCATTCAGAGGACCCAAGAAGGCGTAAAGATAGAAAAGGCAAAAGGAAAAAAAATCCGGATAGTCTATAATATAAACCATGTAGAGATATTGTTTCGACTAACAAATTAAAACGCTTTGAAAACTTACGAAGCACCATGTGAACATCACAGTTCATATAGGACGGCCAAGCTCAATGGGATTAAACTAAATTCACAAGAAAAAATAAGACTGAGAATCCATCTAATAAACTAGGCACGAAGCATTGTTAAAATGGGTGACCTATTCCCTCAATGGAATATCAGACTTGACTGTTCTCATTTCCATCACTTTCCAATGCTGCAGAGCCAACTTTTCTTACCCACCAGGTTTCCTTAGAGGCAGGATGCTTCAGGCGAGAGATCTGTGACTTGTGAACAATACTTGCAACACCATTGACTAAAAGAAGCATAAAAACTATTATGTGCCCCCTGGAATTTGGCATAACAATGCTCTAAGGCAAGCATGAGTCTTGAGGAATTAAAGGTTGAAAAATGAAAAAATGCAATGATATGTGAGTACATAACCTGTAGCTACCCATAGCAGAATTTCAAGATCCATCATTGACAGTGTTCTTTGGGGTTAAGGAACAGAGAAACCATAACCGTGATATTTTTAGTTAAAACATACAGATTTTTAAAGTAACTTTAAAAGAAGAAGATGTGAAAGAAAGGGAGAGGTAGAAAGGGGAACAATTTTTAAGAAGAAATTAAAATGTGGTACCATGTCTATGACAAATATTACCAGTGTTCAGAGAAAGAAATAAAATCTGTGGCATTTTTGGGGTACCATTCATGAAAAACAATTTTTCAACTGCATAAAAGACTATGTTTTAATGGCAGAAAATATTTGTATTGCTTTTCTTTAAAAACTTTAGATTTGATTCAATGTCTATTTTTTAAACAAAACAAGTATAATCCGTCCCAAAATATTTGTGGCAAATTATTTGACAATCTGTTTCCCCCTCTATAGAACGAGATGTTTAACCTAGAATATCTCTAGGGTCCCTTTTAATCTAATATTCTATATTTTGCTTTTTGAATGGTGAAATCAATAAATATATACTCATTCACTAAAAAATTATTTTAGCACTTATTTATATGCTGGCCACTATGCCATCACTGGAAATGTAGTAGGGAACATGAAAAATGACTCTTCACTCACCAAGTTTATTGTCAATTGGAGAAATCAAGGTTGGGGTACTGCTTGCTATAAAAAATCATCTCCACAAAATTGACGAAAACGTAGCTGTTGACAGAGGCACCGCTTCTATTTGAGACAGAGAAGCTCCGTTTTGTTGTTATTGCTAAAATATCAAGGTTTTCCCCCATTACTTTGCGAAACAAACAAGATCTAATTCAGAACACTTCAATGAGGTTCTTTTTTTTTTTTTTTTTAAGATTTTCAAGCCACTCATTTCTTTTTGTTTTCTTTTTTTCCCCATTTATTTATATATTTATTTGGCCACACTGCGCAGCATGTGGGATTTAGTTCTCCAACCAGGCATCAAACCCGCGCCCCCTGCATTGGGGAAGTCCCCAGTGAGGTTCTAAATTCTCCGAAATTGGATGGCTGTCTGTTGCTCCCAGGATGCTGGATTGGTGCTGAAATAGCGTCTCTTGAATAAAACATTCTAAATGGAAACATGAGGGTCCACACTAGTCGTTATCATTTTCTAGGCCTTTTTTACCAAAATAACAAATGACTGATCATATAGGGAGAAAGCGAATGAAGTTCTTTTTTGTTTTTTGAATTTTATTTTATTTATTTTTTATACAGCAGGTTCTTATTAGTTATCCATTTTATACATATTCGTGTATACTTGTCAATCCCAATCCCCCAATTCATCCCACCACCACCACCCCCGCCCCCCTCCGCTTTCCCCCCTTGGTGTCCATACGTTTGTTCTCTACATCTGTGTCTCAATTTCTGCCCTGCAAACCGGTTCATCTGTACCATTTTTCTAGGTTCCACATATATGCGTTAATATACGATATTTGTTTTTCTCTTTCTGACTTACTTCACTCTGTATGACAGTCTCTAGATCCATCCACGTCTCTACAAATGACCCAATCTCATTCCTTTTAATGGCTGAGTAATATTCCATTGTATATACGTACCACATCTTCTTTATCCGTTCGTCTGTCGATGGGCATTTAGGTTGCTTCCATGACCTGGCTATTGTAAATAGTGCTGCAATGAACATTGGGGTGCATGTGCCTTTTTGAATTACAGTTTTCTCTGGGTGTATGCCAAGTAGCGGGATTGCTGGGTCATATGGTAATTCTATTTTTAGTTTTTTAAGGAACCTCCATATTGTTCTCCATAGTGGCTGTATCAATTTACATTCCCACCAACAGTGCAAGAGGGTTCCCTTTTCTCCACACCCTCTCCAGCATTTATTGTTTGTAGATTTTCTGGTGATGCCCATTCTAACTGCTGTGAGGTGATGATACCTCATTGTAGTTTTGATTTGCATTTCTCTAATAGTTAGTGATGTTGAGCAGCTTTTCATGTGCTTCTTGGCCATCTGTATGTCTTCTTTGGAGAAACGTCTATTTAGGTCATCTGCCCATTTTTTGATTGCATTGTTTGTTTTTTTAATATTGAGCTGCATGAGCTGTTTATTTTGGAGATTAATCCTTTGTCCATTGATTCATTTGCAAATATTTTCTCCCATTCTGAGGGTTGTCTTTTCGTCTTGTTTGTAGTTTCCTTTGCTTTGCAAAAGCTTTGAAGTTTCATTACGTCCCATCTGTTTATTTTTGGTTTTATTTCCATTACTCTAGGAAGTGGATCCAAAAAGATCTTGCTGTGATTTATGTCAGAGTGTTTTTCCTATGTTTTCCTCTAAGAGTTTTATAGTGTCTGGTCTTACATTTAGGTCTCTAATCCATTTTGAGTTTATTTTTGTGTATGGTGTTAGGGAGTGTTCTAATTTCATTCTTTTACATGTAGCTGTCCAGTTTTCCCAGCACCACTTATTGAAGAGACAGTCTTTTCTCCGTTGTATTTCCTTGCCTCCTTTGCCATAGATTAGTTGACCATAGGCATGTGGGTTTATCTCTGGACTTTCTATCCTGTTCCATTGATCTCTATTTCTGTTTTTGTGCCAGTACCACATTGTCTTGATTACTGTAGCTTTGTAGTATAGTCTGAAGTCAGGGAGTCTGATTCCTCCAGCTCCATTTTTTTCCTTCAAGACTGCTTTGGCTATTCGGGGTGTTTTGTGTCTCCATATAAATTTTCAGATTTTTTGTTCTAGTTCTGTAAAAAATGCCGCTGGTAATGTGGTAGGGATTGCACTGAATCTGTAGATTGCTTTGTGTAGTATAGTCATATTCACAATATTGATTCTCCCAATCAAAGAACATATCTCTCCATCTGTTTGTGCCATCTTTGATTTCTTTCATCAGTGTCTTATACTTTTCTGCATACAGGTCTTTTGTCTCCCTAGGTAGGTTTATTCTTAGGTATTTTATTCTTTTTGTTGCAATGGTAAATGGGAGTGTTTCCTTAATTTCTCTTTCAGATTTTTCATCATTAGTGTATAGGAATGCAAGAGATTTCTGTGCATTAATGATGTATCCTGCAACTTTACCATATTCATTGATTAGCTCTAGTAGTTTTCTGGTAGCATCTTTTGGATGCTCTATGTATAGTCTCATGTCATCTGCAAACAGTGACAGTTTTACTTCTTCTTTTCCAATTTCTATTCCTTTTATTTCTTTTTCTTCTCTGATTGCCGAGGCTAGGACTTCCAAAACTATGTTGAATAATAGCGGTGAGAGAGGACATCCTTGTCTTGTTCCTGATCTTAGAGGAAATGCTTTCAGTTTTTCACCATTGAGAGTGATGTTTGCTGTGGGTTTGTCATATATGGCCTTTATTATGTTGAGGTAGGTTCCCTCTATGCCCACTTTCTGGAGAGTTTTTATCATAATTGGGTGTTGAATTTTGTCAAAAGCTTTTTCTGCATCTATTGAGATGATCATATGGCTTTTATTCTTCAATTTGTTAATATGGTGTATCACATTGATTGATTTGCATATATTGAAGAATCCTTGCATCCCTGGGATAAATCCCACTTGATCGTGGTGTATGATCCTTTTAATGTGTTGTTGGATTCTGTTTGCTAGTATTTTGTTGAGGACTTTTGCATCTATATTCATCAGTGATATTGGTCTGTACTTTTCATTTTTGTAGTATCTTTGTCTAGCTTTGGTATCAGTGTGATGGTGGTCTCATAGAATGAGTTTGGGAGTGTTCCTTCCTCTGCAATTTTTTGGAAGAGTTTGAGAAGGATGGGTGTTAGCTCTTCTCTAAATGTTTGATAGAATTCACTTGTGAAGCCATCTGGTCCTGGACTTTTGTTTGTTGGAAGATTTTTAATCACAGTTTCAATTTCATTACTTGGGATTGGTCTGTTCATATTTTCTATGTCTTCCTGGTTCAGTCTTGGAAGGTTATACTTTTCTAAGAATTTGTCCATTTCTTCCAGGTTGTCCATTTTATTGGCATAGAGTTGCTTGTAGTAGTCTTTTAGGATGCTTTGTATTTCTGCGGTGTCCATTGTAACTTCTCCTTTTTCATTTCTAATTTTATTGATTTGAGTCCTCTCCCTCTTTTTCTTGATGAGTCTGGCTAATGGTTTCTCAATTTTGTTTATCTTCTCAAAGAACCAGCTTTTAGTTTTATTGAGTTTTGCTATTGTTTTCTTTGTTTCTATTTCATTTATTTCTGTTTTGATCCTTATGATTTCTTTCCTTCTGCTAACTTTGGGTTTTGTGTGTTCTTCTTTCTCTAGTTCCTTTAGGTTTAAGGTTAGATTGTTTATTTGAGATTCTTCTTATTTCTTGAGGTATGCTTGTATAGCTATAAACTTCCCTCTTAGAACTGTTTTTGCTGCATCCTATAGGTTTTGGATCATCGTGTTTTCATTGTAATTTGTCTCTAGGTATTTTTGATTTCCTCTTTGATTTCTTCAGTGATCTCTTGGTTATTTAGTAGCATACTGTTTAGTCTCCATGTGTTTGTATTTTTTATGTTTTCTTCCCTGTAATTGATTTTTAATCTCATAGCATTGTGGTCAGAAAAGATGCTGGATATGATTTCAATTTTCTTAAATTTACCGAGGCTTAATTTGTGACCCAGGATGTGATCTATTCTGGAGGATGTTCTGTGTGCACTTGAGAAGAAAGTTAATCTGCTGTTTTTGGACGGAGTATCCTATAAATATCAATTAAATCTGTCTGGTCTGTTGTGTCATTTTAAGCTTGTGTTTCCTTATTAATTTTCTGTCTGGATGATCTGTCCATTGGTGTAAGTGGGGTGTTAAAGTCCCCTACTATTATTTTGTTACTGTTGATTTCCCCTTTTATGGTTATTAGCATTTGCCTTAGGTATTGAGGTGGTCCTATGTTGGGTGCATAAATACTTATAATTGTTATATCTTCTTCTTGGATTGATCGCTTGATCATTATGTAGTGTCCTTCCTTGTCTCTTGTAATGTTCTTTATTTTAAAGTCTATTTTATCTGATATGAGTATTGCTACTCCAGCTTTCTTTTGATTTCCATTTGCATGGAATATCTTTTTCCGTCCCCTCACTTTCAGTCTGTATGTGTCCCTAGCTCTGAAGTCAGTCTGTTGTAGACAGCATATATATGGGTCTTGTTTTTGTATCCATTCGGCGAGCTTGTGTCTTTCGGTTGGAGCATTTAATCCATTCATGTTTAAGGTAATTATCAATATGTATGTTCCTATGGCCATTTTCTTAATTGTTTTGGGTTTGTTTTTGTAGGTCCTTTTCTTCTGTTGTGTTTCCCACTTAGAGAAGTTCCTTTAGCATTTTTTGTAGAGCTGGTTTGGTGGTGTTGAATTCTCTTAGTTTTTGCTTGTCTGTAAAGCTTTTGATTTCTCCGTTGAATCTGAATGAGATCCTTGCTGGGTAGAGTAATCTTGGTTGTAGGTTCTTCCCTATCATCACTTTAAAAATATCATACCACTCCCTTCTGGTATGTAGAGTTTTTGCTGAGAAATCAGCTGTTAACCTTATGGGAGTTCCCTTGTATGTTATTTGTCGTTTTTCCCTTGCTGCTTTCAATAATTTTTCTTTGTCTTTAATTTTTTGCCAATTTGATTACTATGTGTCTCAGAGTGTTTCTCCTTGGGTTTATCCTGTATGGGACTAGCTGCGCTTCCTGGACTTGAGTGGCTATTTCCTTTCCCATGCTAGGGAAGTTTTTGACTATAATCTCTTCAAATATTTTCTCAGGTCCTTTCTCTCTCTCTTCTCCTTCTGGGACCCCTATAATGCGAATGTTGTTGCGTTTAATGTTGTCCCAGAGGTCTCTTAGGCTGTCTTCATTTCTTTTCATTCTTTTTTCTTTTTTCTGTTCCACAGCAGTGAATTCCACCGTTCTGTCTTCCAGATCACTTATCCATTCTTCTGCCTCAGTTATTCTGCTATTGATTCCTTCTAGTATATTTTTCATTTCAGTTATTGTATTGCTTATCTCTGTTTGTTTGTTCTTCAATTTTTCTAGGTGTTTTTTCTTTAATTCTTCTAGGTCTGTGTTAAATATTTCTTGCATCTCCTCAGTCTTTGCCTCCATTCTTGTTCTGAGGTCCTGGATCATCTTCACTATCATTATTCTGAATTCTTTTTCTGGAAGGTTGCCTATCTCCACTTCATTTAATTGTTTTTCTGGGGTTTTATCTTGTTCCTTCATCTGGTACTAAGTCCTCTGCCTTTTCATTTTGTCTATCTTTCTGTGAATGTGGTTTTCCTTCCACAGGCTGCAGAACTGTAGTTCTTCTTGCTTCTGCTGTCTGCCCTGTGGTGGATGAGGCTATCTTGGGAATGAAGTTCTGAACTGGGCACTTACTTCCCTTTAATCTCTGCAACAGCTCTGCAAGGAAAATAAGTAACATTAGCCTTTCTTTTTAGATGAGAAAACAGGCTGAGAAACTGAAGTAATTCCATTAAAATCATGTTGCTAGAAAGTAGTGAAATGGATTAAAACCCTAGTTTGTTTGGTTCCAAATAACCATGTTCTTTCCACTATGCAGTGTTTCCTCCAGTAATGGAAGGCTTTGAAGACAGGTTTACCAGTCCATCCTGTGGAACATTAATGAGGCAAAGTGTTCCACAAGCATAAATGGATTCATGCCATGGTCAAGTAACTTTGAGAAATGCCAAGCATATTAAAGACAGTGAAGTATTACATAAAAGAAATGTTTAATTTTATTTAGTCCCCTTTTCCCCAAACTCATCTGATTACCAAACAGATTTTTTTTCATTTTAACAGTTATTAACATCTCTGGAAAGTAAAACAATTTGGCATATGCTCAAATGACTGAAAAGAGGAAAAAGGAATTAATGAGAGCTTTAAAGTGGAAATTTGGTTTACAAAGCAATTGAAATAAAAAACTAGCAGTTATGAGGGAAGCATTAAAAAAAGTATAAGATACAGTCTGCTCTCAGTGTAGCTGGGAGATGGGGGTGCTGGGTGGATGGAGGGAATCTGAGGCAAAAGGGGAAACAGATATAAAATAATATGCACAGCATATATTCTGTGCGAGTTCTTAGTGATTAATATGGTCTGAATTTGAGAAGATTTGTGAGAGAAAAGAGACTTGAGCTGCACCATTTTCAGTGGAAGACACTGAAAGGGAGAAGCATGTTTGGAGGAAAGTGAAGAAAAGATTCTCAGAAACTACATAAGGCAATAAAATAGTACAGGTAGTGTTCGTCCAGATTATAGACAATCATACAGAAACCATACCAGCATTCTGTCATAATTATGCAAAGAAAGAATAAAATCTGAAAGATCATTTTAGAAAGTCAATTAATCTGGATAATAAGTATGATGAGACAGATTTTTGAATTTTACAACTGGCAGGGCTCTTAGAGCAAAGTTAACAAATGTTTGTCTAACGAATCCATTGAACCTCTAATCCAGCCATTCTTGCTCTCTAAATCTGATAACCGAAGCCCAGAGAGGTCACTTGATTTTCCTAATGTCACACAGCTCATTAGCAGCACACCTGAGTTGAGAACTCAGGTCTTCAGACTACCAAGAAGTACAGCACCCATGAATTGGGCATAAAATGTTGCCAAGGAAAGGAAGTGTAGAATGGGGAGCAAAGCAAGGACATGAATTAGCACATCTGACTGCAGAGTAGTTTCTGTTTGAAGTGTAAAATAATTAAGACAAACAACCAAAAACCATTTAAAAAAAATAAATTTATAAATTTATTTATTTATTTTTGGCTGTGTTGGGTCTTTGTTGCTGCTTGCGGGCTTTCTCTAGTTGTGGCAAGCAGGAGCAACTCTTAGTTGCACTGCACGAGCTTCTCATTGCGGTGGCTTCTCTTGTTGCAGAGCACGGGCTCTAGGCATGCGGGCTTCAGTAGTTGTGGCACGTGGGCTCAGTAGTTGTTGCTGGCGGGCTCTAGAGCGCAGGCTCAGCAGTTGTGGTGCACGGGCTTAGTTGCTCCATGGCATGTGGGATCTTCCCATGTCTCCTGCACTGGCAGGCGGATTCTTAACCACTGCACCACCAAGGAAGTCCCCCAAAACCTCTTTTAACTCCTTCTCCACCACAACTTAGCCCAGTACCTTCTGCAAACAAATGTCACGTTCAGAGGTTGCTGTCAATAAAGGAACAAAAATTATGGAAAAAAGGATATTACATTTCTAAAAGACAGCCTTTGACAAGAAACATACGGGAAAGGGTAACAGAAAAGAATAAACTTTCCTGATTAAAAAAAAACGTGGCCTGCTAGAATCCTACCTCTACCTCCCATTATAATTCTTTTATTTAGAATTTACTATTTGGATATATACCACACGTTTGAAGAGTGTGTGGTGCTGGGACTTACTTCAAAGATACTAACAACAAATAAAAGAAATTCCACAATGAAACCCCAGGGTGACCAAACATGCAACACTGACTTGGGGTAAAATTTTGACTTAGAAGATTAGACTAGACCTCGTGAACTTCTCTGGCCACGAAAGCACACTCGGATGTTTAAAATACAGAGGAAAGGGAAAGAAGCGTTTCCCCAAAAGTCAGGCGCCCACTTTTGGCACGGAAAGCCGGAGCAGGGAGAAAGAAAAACACCGAAGGCAAAGATTATCATTCGGCCGCCGGCAAGCGGAGCCAGAAGATAACGCGGCGACTCTCCCGTCACATTAGACACCCAGCGGGACCGCTACGCGGGCGCTACTTCGGGTACAGACTACCACTCCCGACTCCGCACTGGGCCCGAGGGCTGGGCGACCAGAGCGGTTTAACGCGCAAGGCATTGTGGGGTTCGTAGTCGTTCTTCCCTTCAGCTCTTTGGAGGTGGGGAGATCCTATTTTACAAAAAGGACCTGCCCTTCCCCACCCTGCTTCCCTTTCCTCCCTTTCCCTCCCCCACCTTCTTTCGCAGAGAGTTTGAAATTCCCGCAGAGCCGGCGCCCAAGGCCGGAACACTCGCGAGAACTCAGGTCCCCGCGCCGAGATGTCCTTTCTGTCTCCCACTTCTCTCCGCCCTTCCCCGCCTCGCCCCTCCCCTCCTGGTTGTTTGGGACTCTGTGTGTCGGCCGGGTGGTAATGCGCAAAGCGGGGCCTTCGCTGCGCGAGCGGAGGAGACAGAGTCGCTTGGGGAAAGGACCCGGGGCCGCGGCGCAGGCATCGGCTGCGTTTTAGTCGCTGAGCGGTCGGCCGGCCTGTTGCCAGCGAAGGCACTCGCGGGGGTTGTGCGGAGGTGTGCGCGCCCTGTCGGTGTGCGCGCCCTGCCGGTGGCGGCTGTGTCTCTTGGGAGATGCTGTGACGGACCCGCGCGGGAGGAGCTCGCGCCTAGCCTCGCGCCCCCCTGGACTCGGCGGCCGCGGCGGCTCGGTCACCCGCCCTTCTCAGGTAGTGGGAAGGGAAGGAGGGGGTTGTCCGGGACGGTGGAGGACGGATCGGCGCGGCCTGGAGCGGCGGCCCGGCTTCTCCCGCCGCGCCTGGCCCGCCGGGCCCTCCCCGCTCCGGGCCTAGGCCGGGCTTGTGGCCGCTCAGCGAGCAGCGGCGGCCCGGCTCGCGGAGCGGCCCGACTCGCGGAGCCGGCCCGAGGGGGCGAATGCGGGCGTTGGCGGGTGCGGCACGCTCCAGGGCTCCGGGAGTTTGTTATATAACCTTCTCGGCGGAGCGGCGGCACATGGCGGCGGAGAGGCGCCTCGGGGTCCAGCCCCCGCGCCTAACGCGCCGGCAGCCGGGTGCTCACGCCCTCCCGGCGGCCTGGACCGCGGCGCCTCTTCCCCACTGTTCTTTGGTGCGGTTGAGACCTTGGCGGGCCTCCCCTCCGGGGGAACCTGCTCGTACTTTGAGTCTGTCTTAACATTGGTGTGTGGTCCACATGCTCCTGGGCCTGGCTAGGATGAGTCCCGGGCGGAGAAGTTTGCCTCGTGACTTGAAAAGTGCAGTGAATTGGTTCGATAAAGGAGATTTAAAATAACTGTACATCTTGGAGTGGGTATTAATTTGCCTTGCTTGTGCCACCTGGAAACTTGAGGACGATTACTTTTGTTACTCGTGGACTGGGGGGGGGCGTGGGGAGGTTAATTTGTTCTCAAAGCCAACGAGGTTCAAACTAGCCGTTATTATCTTTTTTCAAATGGGCAGTTTGAGAAGATATTTGATAAGAACCTGGGTCATTGAGGTTAAAATATAGGTCTCTTGGAAACTCTAAACTTGAGTGTAGTCTTAAAATATCTTAAAGAGCCAGTAGATGTTAAGGACTTTTCTTTAGTGAGCTTTCATTGATTAAGTCTGTAAGGAGAGAAGAAATTAGGGTAGGTTTACTTATTTTGGAGGATTTGACTAGGGATGACAAGCCCAGCGCAAGTTAATGTTTGAGGTATGCTCTGAGTGTGTTAAGCGCTAGGGAAAGTCTACATTCTCCCCGTACTGTAATTTTTGATTCTAATTTTTCAATAACCTAGTGCCAGAATGTCACCGATTCGCAGAACAGTAATAATTACCAAAAAAACCATTTTTTTTTCTTTTTTAAAGATTGTTATACAGCAGTTTTGAGATGGACACATCTCGATTTAAGAGGATACAAAACATTGTTTCTTTCCTAACCATAAAAATTTTCCGGAGATTTTTCGTTTTCTTCAGAATGAAGTCTCATTTCCCTAGGTTACGTCAACGGTCTCTACAGTAAATCTTGTCTACTGTCCACCCTCAACTATTCACGAATTTATGCTTCGGCTATTCCAGAATCATCCCCAATCCTGGGCCCATTTTCTTGAAGATGTACTTTAATGTTCCTTTGCGCCTGTCCTTCAGCCTGGAGTGCCATCTCTGCCTTTTTCAAGTTTTCAGCTTTCAAATCCTCCTTAGCTTAAATGCCATCTTTTCTATACACTCTTTCATTTCTCATTATCCCAGTTCTTTCCTGGGATCTCACAGAATATACACCGTTATTGTAGCATTTATTTTCATGGTTGATTATGTATCTCCTAGAATGTAAACTCCTTGAGGTCAGGAAGTAGGTCATCTTTCTGCCCTTGCATTCCCTTCCCAACGCAATGTTTTAAAAGTAGTTCGTGATTGGTAACTGTTTGAATTAAGTTTGAAAGAACAACTGCTGAAAGGCTGGACGTTTCTGGGTCCATGGCTAGTTTACATTTATATCATAATTCTTAGTTGTTTTTTTAAAAGTAAAAATGCATACAAAATGTTTTGTAGAAATGTTCGCTCAGTATATGGTGCATTATAATTATTGAACAACTAGATTAGAGTTTTATTTTCTGTTGTGGAGTTTAGCAGCCTTCTAGGATGTGTGTATTTCACACAACTGATCTTTCGTATTGTGTCAATATCTTTCCTAGTACTTTTGCAAATTTTGCTTTGCTTCTTAATATTGAAGCAATGTACACTTAAAAATAAGTGGGATCCAATATTAAGCTTTTTTTTTTTTTAAGAATCAATTTAATTTATTTATTTATTTTTGGTTGCATTGGGTCTTTGTTGCTGCGCGCGGGCTTTCTCTAGTTGTGGCGAGCGGGAGGCTACTCTTTGTTGTGGTGCGCGGGCTTCTCATTGTGGTGGCTTCTCGTTGCGGAGCACGAGCTCTGGGCGTGCGGGCTTCAGTAGTTGTGGCACGCGGGCTCTAGGGCGCACACTCCATAGTTGTGGTGCACAGGCTTAGCTGCCCCGCGGCATGTGGGATCTTCCCGGACCAGGGCTCGAACCCTTGTCCCCTGCCTTGGCAGGCGGATTCTTAACCACTGCGCCACCAGGGAAGTCCCTGAGCTTTTTCTTTTTAATACACTTTATTTTTTAGAGCAGTTTTAAGTTCACAGCAAAATTGAGTGGCAGGCACAGAGATTTCCAGTATACGCTTTCCCTGCTCCTATTCATGCATAACTTCTCCCATTATCAACATCCCCTACTAGACTGGAACATTTGTTACAATTGATGAACCTGCACTGACACATCCTCACCCAAAGTCCACAGTTTACATTACTATTCATTCTTGGTGTTGCACATTCTATGGATTTGGGTCAATGTCTAATGGCATGTATCCACCATTATGGTATCATTCAGAGTAGTTTCACCACCCTAGAAATCCTCTGTGCTCCCCTCTCCATCCCTCCCTCTCTACTAACTCCTGGCAATCACTGATCTTTTTGTCTCCATAGTTTTACCTTTTTCAGAATTTCTTATAGTTGGAATTATGCACTATGTAGCCTTTTCAGATTGGCTTCTTTCACTTTGTAATATGCATTTAAGTTTCTTCCACGTCTTTTCTTGGCTTGTAACTCTTTACAGCACTACATAATATTCCATTGTTTGGATGTACCACTGTTTATCAGTTCACCTGCTGAAGGACATCTTGGTTGTTTCCAGGTTTTGACGATTATTAATAAAACTGTTAAAAATATCCGTGTGCAGGTTTTTGTGTTTTATATAAGTTTTCAGCTCCTTTGGGTAAATACCAAGGAGCGTGATCGCCAAATCATATGGTAAGAGTATGTTTAGTTTTGTAAGAAACTGCCCAACGGTCTTCCAAAGTGGCAGTACCATTTTGCATTCCCAGCCTCAGTGAATGAGAGTTCCTGTTACTCCACATTCTCACCACCATTAGGTTGTTGTCAGCATCTGGATTTTGGCCATTCTAGTAAGTGTGTAGTGGTAGGTCATTGTTTGAATTTGCATTTTCCTGATGACATAAGATGTGGAGCATCTTTTCATGTGCTTATTTGCCATCTGTATATCTTCTTTTGTGAGGTGTCTGTTAGATCTTTGGCCATTTTTTAATTGGGTTGTTTGTTTTCTCGTTGGGTTTTAAGAATATTGAGTTTTTAAAAATTGATTTTAGTTATTGTTCAACATGTCTTTTCCTGTCCCTGCTAGTATCTTGCTATCCTAATTTATGACATGTTTAGGACCTGTTAGTTGCAAGGCATTGTGACCCTCTGGAATTCACGGGAATAAGGTATGATTTTTGCCTTTTAGGAATTCATAGTATTGTGGGGAAGACCGGCAAATACAAATGATGGATTTCAAAAATTATTTTTAGGATTGCTAACATAAATGTGGAAAGGAGTGAGCTCAGAGATGAGAGTAAATAGGAAAAGGATTGATCTACCCAGACCACACTGGGAATCTAGTCCTTAAATGGGGCTTTGGCAGAAGGAGGTAGAGGAGGGAACAGCATAAATAAAAGAATGAATATGCGAGGCAGTAGTAAACTGATGAAGGAAGGGGCGTGGGGAGACAAACATTGTAAAGATAGTCTGAGACTGCCAGATTGTGGAGGGCCTTAATTACCTGTGGCTGAAGATGTCAGTTTTTATATTCAGTAGGAGAGTCACTGAAAGTTTTTGTGAAGGGAGTGAAAATCCATCTGTGCTTTTATAAAGACAGTGGACAATATTTTCATTGAAATTAGGCACAGTGTTCTTGCTCTGCCTATCTAGACCTTGGAAGGATTTGAAACTTTGTAAATTACTTTTTAGAGGTTGCCAATACTGGCATGTCAGGCTAGGACTGTACTTAATTTTGTATAGTACTGAACATAGCCGCTTAATGTGTTTTTCTGAAGACGTATATATAGATATGTCTTTATATAAGATGTTCTTTCTAATATAATTTTTAGAAGTTCTCTTCAGTGTGCTTAAAATGTTAAAATTCACACTGTAAATATGGGATTTGAAAGGTCTGGAAACCAGAAGCCAATTTTTGCCCTATAGATTCAAAGGCTAACTTCTAAATTTGGAAAACTTTTTCTTTCAGTCACTGAACATTTTTTTGAACTCCTATGTGTCAGAATTGACCCCTTTCTTGTTATGAAATGACCCTCTTTATCCCTGGTAATATTCTTTGCTCTGAATTCTACTTTTAAAAATAATAAATAAATTAATTAATTAATTTGGCTGTGTCAGGTCTTAGCTGTGGCATGCAGGATCTTTGTTGCGGCATGCGGGATCCTTCCTTGCGGTGCTTGGGCCCTCTAGTTGTGGTGCGTGGGCACCAGAGCGCGCAGGCTCAGTAGTTGCAGCACTTGGGCTCGCTAGTTGTGGTGAGTGGGCTCTAGAGCGCATGGGCTCAGCAGTTGCAGCGCACGGGCTTAGTTGCCCTGTGGCATGTGGGATCTTAGTCCCCCAGCAGGGATCAAACCTGCGTCCCCTGCGTTGGAAGGCAGACTCTTAAACACTGGACCACCAGGGAAGTCCCATGAATTCTACTTTGACATTAATAAGCTGCTTCTGCCTTTTTTTGGTTGTTAGCATGATATATCTTCCATTATTTTACTTTTAACCTATCTAAGCTTTTTATTTAAACTTTGTCTTGCTTTTTTATCCAGTCTGACTGATATTTGCTTTTTAATTAGAATGTTAAAGTCATTTTGTTAATGTAATTAGTGATGTAATATGGTTAGGTTTCAATCTACCATCTTCCTATTTTTTTATTTGTACCACTTGTTCTTTTAAAAATTTTTTATTTTATATTGATGTATAGTTGATTAACAATGTTGTATTAGTTTCAGGTGTACAGCAAAGTGATTCAGTTATACGTATACATGTATCTATTCTTTTTCAGATTCTTTTCCCATTTAGCCATTTGTTCTTTCTCTCTTTTTATACCATTTTTTGGATTAACTTTTTTTATGTTGATATTTTATCTTTCATTGGCTTATTATATCTGTGTGTGTGTGTGTGTTTAGTGTTTATTTTAAGGTTTCTAGTGTACATCTTTAAATTACTATAGTCTATTTTCAAACATCATAGCATTTCGTGTATAGTGTAAGAAGCTTGTAACAATATGCTTCTATTTCTCCTCTCTAGGCCTTTGTGCCATTGTGTCATTTGTTTTCCTTGTAAATATGTTATAAACTCCTCAATATATTGCTGTCATTTTTGCTTCGAAGAGACAACTGTCTTTTAAAGAGATTAAAAATAAGAAAAAAAAAGTGTTTTGACCTTTTTTGGTTGTCTGTATTCTTTTACGTAGATCCAGATTTCCGTCTAGTATCATTTTGCGTCTGCCTGAAGGAATTCTTAAACATTCCTTGTAGTGCAGATCTGCTGGTGACTATCTTTTCAGTTCTTCTGTGTCTGAAGGGTCTTTCTTTTGCCTTCATTTTTTAAAATTTATTTTTAAAAATATTTATTTATTTATTTATTTATTTTTGGGCTGCATTTGGTCTTCGTTGCTGCGCACGGGCTTTCTCTAGATGGCGGCAAGTGGGGGCTACTCTTCGTTGCGGTGCGCGGGCTTCTCATTGTTGTGGCTCCTCTTGTTGCAGAGCATGGGCTCTAGGCACATGGACTTCAGTAGTTGTGGCACGCAGGCTCAGTAGTTGTGGCACATGGGCTTAGTTGCTCCGCGGCATGTGGGTTCTTCCCGGACCAGGGCTCAAACCTGTGTCCCCTGCATTGGCAGGTGGATTCTTAACAACTGCGCCACCAGGGAAGCCCTGCCTTCATTTTAAAAAGATATTTTTCACTGGATATAGAATTATAGGTTGACAGCTTTCTTTCTTTCAGAACTTAAAATACATTGTTCCACTTTTCTGGCTTGCATTGTTTTCAGTGACATGTCTCTTGTAATTCTTATCTTTGTTGCTCTGCAGTGTGCTACTTTAAGATTTTCTTTTTGTCCCTTGATTAGGATGTATTAATATTTTGGTGGAGTTTCTTCATGTTTCTCATGCTTGAAGTTTACTGACCTTTTTGATTTATGAGTTTGTAGTTTTCATCAAATTTAGGAATAATTTGGCCATTAGTTTTCCAGATGTTTCTGTCCTCTCCTTTTGGAAATTCCTATTACACATATTAGGTCACTTGCGGTTGCCTCATAGCTCAGTGATGCTCTCTTCTTTTGCTCCTCACCCCAGCCTTTTTCTTTCTGTGCTTCATTTTATTTAGATAGTTCCTATTGTGGGTGTTTAAGTTAACTAATATTTTCTGTGTCTAATCTGTTAATCCCATCCAATGTGTTTCTCTTCTCTGGACATTTAATTTAGACTTTTTTATATCTTCCAAGTCTTTCCTTAACATGTTCATGCTTTCCTCTATCTTGTTGGACTTGGGACTATAGCTAGAATAACTGATTTACTGTTCTCATCTAATAATTCTAACTTCTGTGTGATTTCTAGGTCCGTTTCTATTTGTTGTTGTTTTTTCCCCTTATTATGGGTCATATTTTCCTGCTTTTTGCGTGCCTGTCAATTTTTGATTGGACGCCAGACATTGTGAATTTTACTTTCTTGAGTACTGAATATTTTTGCAATCATTTATATACTCTTGAGCTTTGTTTTGGGATGCAGCTAAGTTTCTTGGAAACAGTTTGATTCTTTTGAGGCTTGCTTTTTGAGCATTAGACCAGAGCAGCCTTTAGACAAGGGCTAATTTTTCTCCCCACTACTGAAGCAGTCAGTACCTTTCTGAGTACTCTACTCAGTGCCCATGTATTAGGCTTTTTTTCACTCTGGAGCTATACCTGGGCATGCATACACTTTGGGGATTGTTTCTCCTCTGCTTTTCCAATGATTTATTTCTTGGCTTCTGGTAGTTTCCTTACATGCTTGTATTAACCATGTGAAGATTCAAGAGAACCCACTGCAAATCTCTGGAGCTCTTTGTATGACCCTTTGTACTGCAGTACTCTGCCCTTTGAATTCTAGCTACCTTTGGAATTCTCAACTCTGTCTTCTCAACTCACGGCGACCCTTGGACTCTATGTGAGTTCCCTCTCTCTGCTCTGTGTCCTGGATACACGCTATACATGGTAACCTGAGACAGTCCTAGAGGTCATCTTGTTTGTTTTTCTTTTCTTAGGGACCACTGTCCTGTGCTACCTATTGTCTGGTGTCTGAACAACTTGTTTTCACATATTTCGTTTCTTTTTTTTAGGTGGGAGAATATATTGGGAATGGAAATTACAGTTCTCTTTTTAAATATTGCGACTGTTTGAGCCACTACTTCCACATCGTAATCTTTGTTTTATATTAAAAAGAGCATAACAGAAAACACATCCAGCCTGAGAAATGGAACATTTATTATATTTCTTTTTCAAAAAATTGATTATTGTGCACCTTTCAGATGAATTTTAGAATCACTTTGTGGAAGTCATCTCATAATTCTGTTGGGGTGATCTTGATTGAATTGCAGTGATCATGAAACTTTTTTGCCTGATGTCCATGAACACTCCACTGACTGTACTTTGGGAAAAGCTACCCAAAATGTACAGAATTTTGGAGGTTTTAGCTCTAGAGAAATGATTTGGGTTTTAAGTTTAATAGGAAAAATGTGTTAACTTCAGTTTACCATTGCACTGGTTTTTTAAATCAAGACTAGAGAAGGCCGTCAGAGGTGAAACCAACGTAATAACAATGTGATTGTGGCCTTTCCTACCTAAATTTGTGTAAAATTTTCTTTGGTACTAAAATACTTAGGAGGAGAGGGATACAATCACTTTATGAAAACATAATGCTTTCAGCATCTAAAGCTTGAGCCTAGGACTGTCATGTATATATAAGATTTTAATATAATTATAAGAGGCTAATGGTCATTACTTCTCACTGACTCTGTTATAGTAATAATAGTCTAATTACTTTATATTTGATTATACTTTTAGATCTGTTTTGGATAAAAAAAAAACTTACACTTTAACTACTAAGTCTCAAACACAACTTTTTTTGAGTTTTTTGAGTTAATGGTGACATACATGTTTTTTGAGGTAGTTTATCAGATTTTTGTCCAGAAAATAGCATTCATAGCCTGGACGGAAAATTATAACTCATGTTTTTGAGTAACCTTTTCAAATATATTTTTTCTTTTCACATAAATTGGTAGTGAGAATAAGTACTTGCCAATTATCAAATGACCAGAAAGAACAGGAGACTGGAGATCAAAAGACCATTAGTCTAGTTTTTGATAAAGGCTGAGTCACTAGGAAGAGAAATAATGGACTAGAAGGCAGAGGTTTGGTGGGTTTTTTTTTTTTTTTTTTTTGGTAAAATGGGCAGTTTTTGGTGACCACTTGTATTGTAGGGTAAGGGGAGGAAAAGGAAACCATTTATTCATGTAGTCAACCAATATTCTTTGCCCCCTCCAGTGTGGAAACTACGTGGATTAAAATAAGTAAGATCTAATCTGTCCCCTAAGAACTTTCTAGTTGGGTATATATACAAAGAGGAAATTACAGAGTGCTATAAGTACCATCCATGATAGGGGAAGTACCAGGTTCATCAGGAACAAATAGAATTGTAATTTAACCCGGACAAGGAAAATTTTTTTTGAAGAATCATTGTTTTAACCAAGTCCTCAAAGTCTGGGTAGGTGATGGAATCATTAACTGAGAGAAGAAACAGAAGAAAAGGAACAAATCCGTAGAGAGGAGGGAGAAAGATTGTTTCATTTTGGAAATGTTGAATGTGAGGTGCAGTGGAAGCATCCACATAGGGAATGGTTAGTAGTGTCTGTTACTTTGGAAAGAATATGGTGTTGCTGTCATACAGTATTTGAAGCCATGGAGTAGCAGGGATCTCTTTCTCCTGATGATCTGGTATGATGATATGATGATGAGGTAAAGGATATAAGTTTTTTACCTGTAGGAAATAAAAATTCTAGAATTACCAAGTCAAAAGATTTGTCCGCATAAAATTAGGGCCTGGCAAATTATCTTCCAAAAAGGCTTTTGGGGTTTATGTTTCTGCAAGAGTGTATAAGCGCATGTGTGTTTTCCCTATACCTTTAACAGTGATTGGTAAAAACGGTATCATGATTTAACATGGCATTTTCTTGATTGTTAGTGAATATTAGGTTGATTTGCACCTTCTTCCCATCTTAGATTATTTAAATATCTCCTGTATTTTCAAAGTTTTTTGTTTTAGATTTTTTTGTTTTTAAAAAGTTCTTAATTGATTTTATAAAAATGAAAAACATTTTAAAAAATCCAAGCCATACCAAAAAAGTATAAAGAAAGGAACAAATCACCCCAAATTTGGGTCACACAAAGTAAATAGTACTAATGTTTTGTATTTCAGACACCTCTGTAGTCAGATACATGGATAGAAGATTTTATACAGAGACTAGTTTTATGAAATGCAATAGACTATAAATGTTATTTTTTAGAAAATTAATTTTATAAGAAAAAACTAAAATTAAAGGACAGGAATTATTAAGCTTATGATAATTTTAACACATCAGTCATTTCTTTATAAAAGTGGTGGGTTTTTTTGTTGTTTTTTTTTTAAGAAAGATCTATTAAGGGTGGCTGTTAACTATTGTTTTGCCATAGGTTTCAGTTTGATAGTATTGATTTTATTTTCTGAGAATGGCTTGGGCTGAGTGTTACAATTGCGTGTAGTCCCTGCTGGGGAACCATGTACCTAGTAAAATGACTTGTACTTGGTATCACTCTCCTGCCAGGGAGACCCCTTTGGATGTTAATGCCTTTCTCCCAATAAAGCAGCACAGTGCCCTGGAATGTGGCCCTCTGATGAGGTTCAATGGTATGTAGTATGTAATGAGAGGCTTCTAGACCTGGAATTTTCCTAGGGTTATCTATTCACCCTTTTAGTTTACTTCTTTCCAAACTGAAGGATATTAGAATTCTATGGATTTTTTGAACTCACCTTCTTTCTTCTGTGTTGTTTCATGATGTACGTACACACACACATATACTTTTATTCATTTTCTAGATATTAGGGGAGGAGTGTATAGTATGTGTGTGGGTAATGTGTATAACTTTGCTCTACCAACGTGTAACTTCTTTGCTGGAACAAATTGTACTGGTAACATTAATTGAATAGTCCATACTTCTGCTCTGATTTGAAATATCCAAATATGCTTATATCATCTACTAAATTTTTGTGGTTCTGTGTCTAAATTATGTTTCATTGATCTATTTGTCCGTTACTAGCATATTATTATTACAGTTTTAATTATTATAATGTATTGAATAATAGTATGTTTTTATAATCTGATAAAACAAATTTCTCTTTATTTTGTTTGGTTATTTTTAGTATTTTGCTATTAAGGAAACTTTCTACTAATATATACATTCTTGTGTATGCCTCTTCCTATATATATTTTCCACTTGGATATGTAACAAAGTCTAAAATAAGTCAAATGTCTCTTCATTCTCAAGACAACAAGAGGATTACAGATGCTTTATTTAAATCCAGTACTTGACCATTATTATTGTTGCTGTTATGTTGTCCATATTTTAGATTTTTCCATTTATTTACCAGTACGTTGACACACCATTCTTTTTGTGTCTCAGAAGTTGTGTCTGATCATTATTCTACCTGAAGCCTTCTTTTAGAATTCCCTTTAAGGGAGGATCTGTTTGTGCTAAACTCAGTTTTTGTCCAAAAATGTGTTTTCATATTTGTTTTTGAGGATAATTTCAGTGATATATAAACTATATGTTGACAACTATTTTTGCTTAGAATTTTGAAGATATTCCAGACTTCTGACTTCCACTGTTGTTGAAAAGTCATTTCTTTTTATTTGACCTAGGATTCACTGGTCTTCCTGATTTCAGAGAATTAGTTTGTCTCTATAAATCTGGGAAATATCTTTTAGAATATTGCCTTCTCCTTGCTATTCATGTTATATTTTGGGGGGATTCTGAATAAACGTATGTTAGATTTTCTCCCTGTATTGTCTGTAACTTTTAACTACTCATCTTTTTGTCTCTCTGTGCTACATTTTCTCTCTCCACTGCTTTTCTTATCTTTTGAGTTTGTTTTTATTGACTTAAGTAGGTACAAAAGAATATTTGTAAGTTATGAAGAACCATGATGCAAAGAATACCTATGTACTCGCTACCAAGTTTTAGAAAAAGAAAATTACCGTTACTTGGAGTCCCTTTGTGTATTCTTCTCCATTCCATTCCCCTTTCTCTCCTCTCATAGGTAACTACTATTGTGGACTTTGTGTTTATGGTTTCCTTTGTGTTATTCATACTATTGCTACATGTGTTTGTATTCTTAGGCAATATTTTTTTTAGTTTTGTAGTCTTTTAAACTTTATATAAATGTAATTCTGCATGTATTTTTTCTACTTTTGTTTAATAATGTACTCTGATGTTTGTTCATGTTGTTGCACTGTAGCTGCTACATTCTCATTGCTCCATTGAGGTTTTTTCCCCATTGAGTTCTAAATTTTACCTCATTTTTCATTCCAGAAGTTCTTTTATTCCCCCCAAATCTACTTGACCAATTTTCATTATAATTTTTAAAGTTTATTCCTCATTAGCAAACTAAATCTTTGATTTCTTTAAACCTGTTAAACATACTTATTTTCTGTTCTCTGATCTTTTCAGTATCTGAATGAAGTCTTTGATAGCCTGATTCTGCTGGCTCTTGATCCTGATATCCTTGTTAAGGTTTTGTTATTTTGATTGTAAGCTCATTTTCTTTGGAACTTCATCTTTGAGAACTCTTTGAGATTCCAAAGAGTTCAAATATTTGGTGGTTTCTGTGGGTTGCTTGGAGCATTACCAACCTGAGACTACTTTATAGTATTCTTCACCTGAATATTTTCTGGTACCATAGCTTGAATTCTGGCCACTAATTTGTATGAAGGGAAATTTTCTTTTTCTGTGTAGAAACTTTCAGCCATGGTCAACATGAACAGCTTTATTGCTCGCAGTCCTGCACAGAGGGTGTTTGTCTCACTCACTTTTATGCTGATGATATAGCCCTATGGAGTTTAATGGGGGTTGGGGGGGTTAGCCCTAAGCTTTTTCTTCAGCCTCTGTGGACCTCAGGATGCTCAAAACAAGATCAGGGTCACCAGAACTGGATTTAGTAGCTAACCCTCAAGACCCAAGCCAGCTTGTATATCTTCCAACATTCCTACTGTTTCCACTTTTGGCTTTGCCAACTCCGTAATCTTTCAAAAAGATACTTTTATATTTCAGCCATCATTTTTCGTTGTTTACAATGGAAGAGTCATTTAGGAAATCTACTGTTCTATACATTGTAAATGAAAGATAATTTTAGATTTTTTTCTGTGCAGTTAAAGACATGTACCAAACTCAATTCCTGAGGTTACTGTGGGTTTGGACATTTTTCATAGACTTTCTCCTCTTTTACTGTAGTGGTAACTTTTCTAAAATAATAGCAATTTTTCCTGTTTTGTGTGTGAAATGTTCTTTGAGAGTAAATGAAGCAATAAGATTAATTGCATTGAACCCAGTCTTCGAAGAATCTAGGCACTCATGTATGTCCTTAGGACATCTGGCTTAATGAATCTTTACCCTCCTAAGTCTGTTTGGGAAATACTTTCTTAGGAGAGAATGTCTCAGACCCAAAGCACATAATGTGTAGTTCATAATCAGATTTTAGTTTCAGTTTATTTACTTTTGTATGGTAGCTTTTTCTTTTTCTTTTCTTTTTTCCCTTTCCCCTTGGCTAGAGATAATCAAGTGTGTTATAGTACAAATATATCATAATAATCTTACTTTAAAAAATATTTGCAGTGGAAGTATGCGAGACCTAACAGCACAAGTGACTGTAACAGCACAATTCCCAGAAGTGACTATCCAAGCCCTTGGAGAAGATGAAATAACATTAGACTCTGTGCTTCGTGGAAAGTTTGCTGCAGGTAAAGTAATGTTGCTGAAAATTTAGCAACATTATTGCTAAATTTAATAAGATTAATAATAAGCATATATTAAGATAAATAATATTAAGCATATATTGCAGTTCCTTTAATGTGGAAGAATAAAAGCAGAACCTGCTTAGACTGGTCTTATATAAGTATATTACGTCTACAAGTACATACGTATTAATTTCTACCTACTTGAGCACATTTTCATTGAATCTCCTGGGGTATTATAGTTCATTTTTCCTTTTTGCAATACCATATATTTTATATCTCTTAGTATTGAGTATCTGCATTTGGAAAGTAGAAATGATACATGGCTGGTTTTCCTTTATAATTAGTAAGTTTTATCGGTGATGAGTTTAGATTAGAACCTGAACAGTCTTATGAGTAGAAAAACCTGATTGTAGTGCCCTAGGTGATACAATATATTCTGAAAGTCTTATTTCTTAATTCTATTAATCTGAACAAGATCTTAATAATAATGATGTTTTACATTATATAATACAGCAGAGAATTAGACCAGAGAAACCATTAAATTACGGATTTCAGTCTAGTGAAATATATTGCAGAAGACTTTTCTGAAAATGAGTTTTATAGCCATCCTGCCTAGCAGGAAGACAACGAAACATATAGATCAGTAATTTAGCTATTTATAGTGCTATTCTCTTGAATATTGAAGGTAATAACAGTACTACTCTTACATGCTAGGTACTGTAACAATTTTTCATTGAGGTAACTACTAGGTTTTTCTCATTAGGCACTATTACTATTCTATGTAACTGAGAATCAAATAGGTTAAGTAACTTGGTCCCAGTTACATAGAAAGCAAGTGGCAAAAATGAGCTTTGAACCCGTGCGTTCTTGGTCCCCACTGTACCATGCTATTTTTTTTTAAAACTCTAGCCTCTCTCAGCTATAATCTAGTATATACAGCTATCTGTTTGGATGCCTGGTAGACATCACAAATTTAGTAGTAAAAATTAACATCATTCATCTAGCTGTTCAAGGGAAAATTCAGGGTCTAGTTCTTGATTTTTCTGTATTACTCACCTCCCTATATATTATTCATCAGCAAGTAAATCCTTTTAGTTCTGCCTCTGAGATGAATCTCCAGTCAATCCACTTTTCTGTATTCATGACCACCAACCAAGCATAGGGTACCATCTCCCTACTTCTGCTCTGGTCCCACCTTATTTTCCATTCTCTGCTTAGCAGCTGGACTAACATTTAAAAATGTAAATCAGATTGTCACTGTCCTGCTTAAAACCCTCCAGTTACTTTAGATTGCATGAAGAATAAAATCCAGACATGACTAGTCAGGGGCCAAGAAGGGCTTCTGATATTTCCTATTATTATACTGGTTATGTCTCGTCTTCTCAGATTTTGAACTCTTCAGTGACAGATCATGAGTTATACTTTTATAACTCCCATAACACCTAGTTTAACTCTTAAGGTATAATGTAGTAAAAATATGAGTTTGGGAGTTAAACAGACTTGCGATCCACTTCTGGCTCTGGTATTCATAGCCATGTGGGTTTTGGGCAAGTCATTCATTCATACAGTTGTATGAAAGTTTAGCTGCCTTATTTCTGTATTGGGGTGTAACAAGGAGTAAGTGAGAGAATGTATTTAAGCATATAACATGGTACCTTTACTGAATGGTTACTTTATTATTGCATTAGTAGTTGTTCAATTTATTTTTACTAATTAGAGGACCACTCTGTTCTGTAAATGCTTAGATTTCAGTTTGGAGATAATGAGCTGTATATTATATATGCAAAAGAGCTAACTGCTATTTAGTTTTGTTGTATATATACAATATTAAAATAAGAAACATTTTTGTTTTTTTTCTTCTAGGGAAAAATGGACTTGCTTGCTTGGCTTGTGGTCCACAACTTGAGGTAGTAAACTCTCTAACAGGAGAGCGGTTGTCTGCATATAGATTCAGTGGAGTGAATGAACAGCCTCCTGTAGTCCTAGCTGTGAAAGAATTCTCTTGGCAGAAGAGAACTGGATTGTTAATTGGATTGGAAGAAGCAGAAGGGAGTGTTCTCTGTCTTTATGACCTTGGTTTATCAAGAGTGGTTAAAGCAGTTGTTCTTCCTGGAAGGGTAGGTACTGCTTAAGATATGTGGACATTCTGCTTTCAAAACCGAACCCCTGCTGGTTACATGGGTGTGTTCACTTTGTGAAAATTCATTGAGCTATATACATTTGTAATTAGATTACTTTTATGGAAGTTTGTTGTTTTTCATTAAAAAGTTTAAAATAAAGAGGTTAAAAATATATTATCAAAGCAACATAACATTTAAAATAAAACTTTCCTTGGATAAAGATGTGGTGTGTGTGTGTGTATATATATATATATATATATATATATATATATATACACACACACACACACACACACAATGGAATATTACTCAGCCATCAAAAAGAATGAAATAATGCCATTTGCAGCAACACGGATGGACCTAGAGATTATCATACTAAGCAAAGTAAGTCAGAAATATTAGAAAGTCTAATATTTAGACTCTAAAATATTTTAGTGTATCATATTTTAGACTCCACATATGATATCACTTATATGTGGAGTCTAAAATATGATACAATTCAACATATCTATGAAACAAAAACAGACTCAGAGATAGAACAGACTGTGGTTGCCGCAGGTGGGGTGGGGGTGGGGGTGGGGAGGGGAGGGAAGGGATGGGAGCTACATATTCACAGAGGCAAGCTATTATGTACAGGATGGATAAACGACAGGGTCCTGCCATATGGCGCAGGGAACTGTATTCAATGTCCTGTGACAAACCATAATAGAAAAGAAAATATGTATATATATGTAAAGAATATATATCTATGTACATGTATAACTGAGTCACTTTGCTGTACAGAAGAAATTAACACAACGTAAATCAATGAAATTTTTAAAAAATTAAAATATAACTTCCTTATTCTTGGTTAGAAAATTACAAAGTAAAAATAGTGATGACATGTAGTGTTCTAATCTTTTATATGAAAAGTATCATCTGAATTTTGTTCTTACATCCAGTTGTGTTTTATGAGGGCACCAAAAGTTTATAAAAATATTATATTCATTACTATGGCATTTTTTCCTTGCCTCTGTTTTTTCTCTTTTAATTTGAGACTGTAGCCTTGTAGCAATATGTAAAATATGTCTTTATTACCATTTAAGATGTGAATAATATATTTAAATAGTGAGTTCATTTATATTCACCATTTATTAATTCTAACATATGTATGCCTTGATATGCCAGGCATCTTATCCAGTAGTAATTACAGAAGTTCTTTGAATTCAGGTTGTTTCTTCAGCAGATTTATTACTGCTCTTTTTACATGGTGAGAAAATGTATACACTTACAAATACAAAGACAAAAATCATGGAAGAGTAGAATTCTTTTTCTACCAGTGTGAAAGAAGTATGCACTTTACACACAAAAGTTTATGTAGGTATGTATGCATATATATGTATGTAATGTATATCATCATAGAATAGAATTTTTAAAGTTAAAAGGGGGCTTAATGACAAAATAATAATTTTTTATAGTGAGGAAACCAACCCAGTGGGCTAATGTGGGGTCTGAAGTAATTTATAGCCTGGTATCTTATATGTACTTGCCAGTGATGATGATTTTAAAGACAGAATTATTTGACAATTTATTGAGTGCTTACTGTAAATCAAGCTATGTGCTAGATTTTGGGGGTAAGTGGATGAATTGAACTTGGTCCATGCTGTCCAAAAAGGCTTGTAGTATAGTGGGAGAAGACAGATTATAGGATGATAGCATAAATATAATAAGTGCTTTGATAATTTTAGCACTTGGAACGTGGAGAACACCTGGATGATTTCTGTTCAAAAAGGTTGGACGTTTTAGGCAAAAAGGCCAACATGTAAGAAGTCATGGTGTATGGAACATTTGGAAAACTAGTCTTATTGAGAATGGCGGGAGAGAAGGGAAGGAGGAAGTGGGTGCCAGAAATGATGAGGACTGAGATTGTGAATGGCCTTATTTGCAGTTAGGGGCCTCCTCCTAAAGTCTGTGGTGAAATCATTTTAAATTTAAAGTGGAATTGTAGTGTAAAAAGCTATTTGGTTGGGGTAGTTCAGGTAAATAAGGATGATGGACTGAACCGAGGAAGTGACATAAGAAATGGAGAAGATGGGACAGATTCAAAGTAGATTCCAGAGGTAACATGGACAGGACTTGTTGATCATTTGGATAAGAGTAATTGAGAAGGAATAAGAGTTAGATAAATTATTGGTTGCTTAATTGGATGAATGGTTGATATCACGTGGAATATAGGGGAAAGAAAAGATTGGGAGGGAGAGGAGTGATAGATACCTTCAAAAGGAGTTCAGTCAACTAGCTCTTTTTTTTTAAATTTATTTATTTTATTTATTTATTTTTGGCTGCGTTGGGTCTTCGTTTCTGCGCGCGGGCTTTCTCTAGTTGCGGCGAGCGGGGGCTAGTCTTTGTTGCAGTGTGCGGGCTTCTCATTGCGGTGGTTTCTCTTGTTGAGGAGCACGGGCTCTAGGCGCGTGGGCTTCAGTAGTTGTGGCACACAGGCTCAGTAGTTGTGGCTCGCAGGCTCTAGAGTGCAGGCTCAGTAGTTGTGGCGCACGGGCTTAGTTGCTCCGCAGCATGTGGGATCTTCCTGGCCCAGGGCTCGAACCCGTGTCCCCTGAGTTGGCAGGCGGATTCTTAACCACTGCGCCACCAGGGAAGCCCCCACTAGCTCTTTTTTGACTAGGGCACAGTATCCCCTCTTAAATTTGCTTTTAACTGCCTCACTTTAAAATTAATTAAGGTAGCATTGTCGATAACTTCATGTATAGTATTTATATGAGGAATGCAAACAGATCCCT
Source organism: Eschrichtius robustus (assembly GCF_028021215.1). Lineage (NCBI taxonomy): Eukaryota > Metazoa > Chordata > Mammalia > Artiodactyla > Eschrichtiidae > Eschrichtius > Eschrichtius robustus. The sequence continues at coordinate 164,504,861 of NC_090826.1, read as the reverse complement.
TACCCGTCACTGAAGGAATTAAAGAGAACATGCTTTAGTATTTATAGACATTATTACATAATTTAGAAAAGGAAGACAATCCATGAAATTACAGCTTTCAGAATTAGAAACACTAAGGAATGTTTTGTGTACTAATGAAATATTGAGAAAGCCAGGGTTTTGCCTGTAATAATAAATTACAGCCTGAAACAAACTTTAACCTTACATTAACACATAAACCATTGATAGCAAATTTCCTCTTTTCTTTCTAGGATATTCATCAGTGTTATAGTAGAAATCACCAAATACTTAATTATCAAATATCATACCTAATTAATTTTTGTGAATTAATAAGAAACAGAAGGAAAGCTAAGTGTAAACTAAAATACAGACTGTTAGGTACAGACATTTAAAATTTGACTCATGAGATGAAGAGGAAGAATACAACTCCATGATGTAGCTACAGTATGATTTTCTTTAACTAATTTCAGTCCTTGTTAAATGTCAGTGATCCAGTTACTGCCAAAGCTTTTTGTGAAGTCCATTATAATGTAGCCCTTTTAAAGAAGGTTAGACCTCTTCAGGCTTTAGGGCATAAAAAGGACCTTTTTAAAAAAGTGTAAACAGTAAATTTTTCTGGAATGATTTATTTTTACTCCTCTTTAGAGGAGAGGCTATATACTTATACAGTAGCTGGTTAAGAGTTTTAAAGTGAGAAAAATCTAGGTTTCAGTTTTATACTTAATGACTGTGTGACTTGAATAACTCAGCTATTCTAAGCCTCAGGGTGTTTCATCTTTAAACAGGGATAATTATATATAGTCTGATATCAAAGGGTTATTGTGAATTGATTAGCATAATGCCTGGAATATAGTAAAGTCTTGATAAACATGAGTTATTATTCCAACTGTATCATGTAATTCTTGTTATATCTGAACATTTCATTATGTTATTCCGATTTGCAAGTGTCAAATGCAGATTTGTGATTCCGTATTGGAAAATGTTAACATCTGTATAACTAATAACCTGCTTTAACCTCAGAATTTGTTGTGTTTTCTCACTTTGTATAAGAAAAGCAAATGATATATTCTGCTTTCTAGGTAACAGCTATTGAACCTATAATTAATCATGGAGGAGCCAGTGCAAGTACTCAGCATTTACACCCAAGTCTACGATGGCTTTTTGGTGTGGCAGCTGTGGTAACTGATGTTGGACAGATCCTTCTTATTGACCTGTGTTTGGATGAGTTGTCAGGCAATCAGAATGAAGTAGAGGCATCAGGTAATTAATTAGTCATTCTTTGCTTGAAACCAGAAATTAAGCACCTGAGTATTCTGATGCAATGGATTGATTTTTTTTTTTTTAAATAGTCAAAAAACGTTATATGGAAACTTCTTTATGTATCTGTTTTAAAAAAAATTGTTTGCTCCTCTTTTATTGTTTTGGGCACTATGGAGATGTTTTGCATGAGTTATTCTATTTTATTGATGAAGTGTTTATAGACTAAAGTAGGTCTTGAAAGAGATAGGGATATATTTCCAGATACACACTTGAATAATATATTCACGTTATTAAGTAAATGCCAGAAGAAGGGCTGAAAGGTATAATATCTTGATCCTTATCAAACAGTATAAAATTATCCAACTATGTAGGATCTAACATAGTGTTTTTGGCATACTGTTTATGTTCCTACAGTAAGCCCAAGATAGAAATAAAGCAATAAATAACAGTAATTTAAAAGTCTTCCCTCACAAAATAACATCCTAAAATAGAACTAAAGCTACTTAAGTGAAGAGAGAGAATTTTCCCCCTTTAATACTAATGCATATATTTATAAATCTACTTCTCAAGTGTTTTTTGTTTTGTTATTTTTGTGATTTATGAGACTCTTACTTGATTGGTTTATGTAGGGAGGAGAGCTAACCTAAAAACTTCTAAAAATGTGTGTATTACCAATAAAGTTTCAGGAAAGGACTATTCCTTGAGGACCTTCTTGATTTTTAAAATAGTCCTGTTGGGACTTCTGGTGGTTCAGTGGTAGAGAATCCGTCTTACAATGCAGGGGGCTCGGGTTTGATCCCTGGTCAGGAAACTAAGATCCCATGTGCTGCGGGTCAACTAAGCCCACACCCTGTAACAACTGAGCTCAGGCGCCTCAACTAGAGAGCCTGCGTGCTGCAAACTACAGAGCCCACGTTCCCTGGAGCCTGTGCGCCACAACTAGAGAAGAGAAAACCTGCACGCCACAACTAGAGGGAAGCCCGTGTGCCTCAATGAAGATCCCGCATGCCACAACTAAGACCCAACGCAGCCAAAGATAAATAATATAATAAATAAATCTTAAAAAAAAAATAGTCCTGTAATATTAGTGCAGATCTGTTTATTTATGGATCAGCTAAGAAATAGATACAAATAATCAGTATTTTGTCCCAATTTATAATGAGTATAACTAATAAGAACTGTTGGTATGTAATAAAACTGATTAAAACTGCAAGTGGTAAAAATTATGTTTGACCAGAAATTAACTGAGGAAACAGATTATCTGATCAAAATTTAAATCTGCAAAATATGACGTAAAAAAGTTTGATTTGGTAGAAATAATGGCCACACATGCACTTAAGGCAAAAAAAATTCTCGTAATGATGGAAACTATACCTGGAAATTTGATGTGTATTAAGATCTGATTGATCTTAATAAAATCCTGGGTAAAGTTTAAATGAAAAGAATTGATTAGTATAAATAACAGTAACTAAAAATGAATTTGTAGAATATTAGAAATGATTTAACTGCTCTTTGTAGAAAATTGATGAAGGAATTAGTCTTGATGGAGTTTTGTTCCAGAGTGGCTTGTAGATGATATCGCTGTAGGTCTAAGGCTAATTAAAATACCTGTATTCATAATTAAAACTCTTCAGATCAAAATAGTAGAGTTGAAACATGCTTTATTTCAGGAGTCAATAGTTAGTAGTTAAATTCAACACAAGGGTAATTTTATAGTGAAACTCTCTGGATTGTAATCAAAGATCAGAATCTGTTTCTCAATTATGAGAATTAGGAAGCCATTGAATTTTATAGCATACAAAAAGTTGAGTTTTGGGGTTTAATGCAAAATTAATTTTTTGTTTACAGAAGTAATTTATAATTACAGCTATTTAGACTTCACTGAAACACACACAACATAAAAAATGAAGTTCCTAACATGATAAACATACTATAAATACTATTTTGCAACTTTTCCAAACTTAACAGTATTCCTTATACATCTTTCCATATCAGTGCATATAGAGTCTACTTTATTCTCTTAAATAAGTTTACAGTATTCCATTTATTAACTAGTTATTTTGGCAAAATGTAATCACTTGCTGTTTTCTGGGGGGGAAAAATCAAGCAGAATGGATTAGGAGGGTAATCATTCAAGTACAATGTGATAGGATTTTTTTCCCCCTTCATAACAGCGTTGAAGGAATCTGCTCTTGCACAACAGTTATATCAATGAATGGGCCTGAATTTTTTTTTATTTAAACGTTTCAAACATCTTCAAGTAGAATAGACCAGTATAAAAATTCCCACAAACCTGTTACCTAAATTCAAGTTAGTTTTCAAAATTTACCCATATGTGCATCTGTTCTCTTTTATTTCCCTTTTCCCCCCTTCTCTCTCTCTCTTTCTTTTTTTTTTTTTTATTTTTATTTTTGGCTGCACCGTGTGGCATGCGGGATCTTAGTTCCCAGACCAGGGATCGAACCCTTGCCCCCTGCATTGGGAGCACGGAGTCTTAACCACTGGACCACTAGGGAAGTCACCCTTCTCTCTTTTTTACTCTGTACTAATCTAAAGCAAATAACGGTTATTTTACTACATAATCATGATGCCGTTTACCACTGTTAACGACATTAAACATGGACTTACATTTGACGGTTTGCCTCTCATGTCTATTTGAATTTAGAGCAGTCCTCCCTCTGTCCTCTCCTTATTCATTTATTTATTTTTAGTGCCACGGACTTGCTGAAGATGTTAGTTATCTGGTAAAATGCCCCACATTTTGGAATTATCTGTGTGTCTTCATGTGATGTCATTCACATTTTGTATTTTCTGCAATTGTAAGTTAGCTCTGATTAGATTGATTTAACACTTGACAAGTATACTTCAGAAGTGCTGGGTATTTCATAATGTATCACAGCAGGAGGCACATGGTGTCTTGTTTCATATTTAGTGATCAGTGAGTTCAGATGACGACAGCATGATCCATCAACCTTTGTACCAGTGGTTCTCAACTGGGGGTGATTTTTTGCCCTCTAGATTTTTGGTCATATCTGGAGACATTTTTGGCCATTAATACTGGAGGGAGATGATGCTACTTGGCGTCTGGTAGAAAGAAGCCAAGGATGCTGTGAACATCCTATAAAGCACAAGACAGCCCCCACAGCAAAGAAATATCTGACCCAAGATGTCAGTGGAGCCAAGGTTGAAAAACCATACTTTGTTGCATCCATTGAGATTGTTGCCTAGGTCTCTTGTGTCATTAGGGCTGCAAAAAAAAGATGACTTTAAAGTTCTGTTAATCTAAAGAATAATTTTCTGATTAACTAGGGCTATTTGTTCACCTTGAAGTACAGTTTGTACAGAAAAGGGAGAATAAATGCTTATATTACTATTTAAGTACTAATTTTCAGAGTAAGAAGCTGGTACTCAGCTACTTTCAGTGTTTCAATTCAGTAAGGTCTCTTGTGAGTAAGGAGGGCAGGAACTCATGGGGTTTTATATTATTGTACTTAATGTGTTTTATTCATTTTCATTATTGTCTTATGCTCAAAAATGTTCTGTTTTTACTAACGAAGGCACCTTCATGTAGTCTGACACATCCCCTCAGATTTTGATAGCTTCCTAGATTTCTGGCACAGGATGTGCCAGGCTCATCTTATATATTTTCTGCTTCTGACTTGGAACCAGCCATTCTCCAAGGGGAATATTTAGGTTGTTAGTTCTAAATTTGAGTAAAGAAACCATCAGCTTTATTTATGATTGTTAAGGAAATTGTTTAATTCTTTTAAAATAAAGTCTACTTTAGATAATATTTGATGTGTACTATGAGATTTTTAAGAAATCATACAATTAAATGTACTTTGAAAATTATAGCATTTAAAATAAAGGTGGTTATTTTATAGTTCAGTATGCTTTGTTATCACTAATCTTATTTTAATTGACCCCAGTAGTTTTCAGTTGCTGCTTGAATAATGGGCGACACACTTGCTTTTATGCTGTTTATAGTTTGTTAATCTTACTTGTCTTACTTATTTACTTATCAGACCTTGAAGTTATAACTGGTATCCCAGCTGAAGTACCACACATCAGAGAAAATGTGATGCGAGAGGGACGCCATCTGTGTTTTCAATTAGTAAGCCCATCAGGAACAGCCGTTTCAACCCTTAGTTACATAAACCGGACAAATCAGCTTGCTGTTGGTTTTTCTGATGGGTATCTAGCACTTTGGAATATGAAAAGCATGAAAAGAGAGTAAGTACAACTTTTTCTCTTTGATTATGTGATTATTGGTAATTTCTTTGTGAATGTAACTTGTTCTCAATTACTAATATTTAAAAATTAGCATAAACAGGAAAAGATAGGATAATGATTGAATGACTATGTAATTTTCCATTGCATTAAATCATAACTTGGTATAATAAAGGAGTGACCTAGCACATGAATTTAGGTTGATTCAGTGTATTTAAAAGGCATTTCAGGGAATTTCCTGGTGGTCCAGTGATTAGGACCCTGCTTTCACTGCTGTGGCCCGGATTCAGTCCCTGGTCGGGGAACTAAGGTCCTGCAAGCAGTGTGGCTCGGCCAGGGGAAAAAAAGGCATTGCAGTCATTGTGGTGTTCAATTTGCCAGTAACTATGACTCTGTTAAGATAAACTACGTATTTGTATAGTATGAATTCCTTCAGAAGTACTTTTCTACATAACCATATGTGTAAGGTAGTTTAATAATAGTAGTTCTCAGTTGACAGAAAAACAAAAGCTTTTTTAAAAAGTTACAAAATACTGTGTTTAAAATTTTTTATGCTGTCAAAAACTTCCCCCAAGTATAATTATATTGATACTTTTTATTAATCTTTATGTTGTTAAAATTGCTGAGGAATTGACTCTTTATTGAGGGAGGTAAGGCACTATAGGTTTTAAGTCTAATCTCTGTTAAGAGTTAAGTAGATACCTATTTGTCTCTTAAGTTGTCAATTTAACATTTATTTCTTCTTTTTTCTTCCAAGTAATATTGGAATATTTTCTTGAGTAATTTGTCTTGCAAATGAGTCAACAAAATAGTCACCCTTCCAAACTTTCTGCTCAGTTCGTCTCACCAACAAATTGGTACCTACTTGGCTGTGTTTGGTTATAAATATTTGCCAAGTTTGAAGTGAAGGAAAAAGAGAGAGGTAGAAAATAAAAAGATTCTCATCTATACCCATTTTTTACTGTTGGGTTCTTTGATGATATTAGTGTTACTAGCCCCTTAAGTAAACATTGACTGTCCTTGCACTTCCTCAAAGTCAAATTTTTCTGCAAAGTGCCAGTGATGAAGTGGCAATGCTATTGCCTAGTAGCTCCCTATGGGAAGTCCATCTCAACTCTCTTTGTTGATACCTTTTTATCAGCTCTTGTTTTTGAATAGCTCCCAAAGGAGTGCCTGGAGAACCTGGCTTTTACAGTGTTTTCTTTAGCGCTATCATCTCTTCACTGATTATGCTTTTCCAAAGGGTTTGTGAGAACTCCTCAGATTCTAACTCATTCTGTTGTTGTCATGGGGAAATTGACTCTAAACCCAAGCAGCTGAAATAGAGTGTTGTGGCAGTATTTCATCTCTTTCTAGAGTACCTGTTATTGGGGAACAGTACATCATGGCATACGTTTACACGCCTGGAAGGACTAGTTCACGCATGTGTATATGCATGTGCTTTAGTAATTTTAACCCTTCCCAGTTCTACCTGGGAGATGGGGTGCCATGCTCATTGTCTTGATGTCTTGTACCCTGTGTATTTTTGAAGATAAGACGATTGTATGAACAGCAGCTGCTCTAACCCAAATTCTTACATGAGGCATCTTCTTCCTTTTCACGAAATTATAACTTAAAAGTATGAAGTGTACTGATTTTTGTGCCTATTATAGATACTACACACAGTTGGAAGGTGGAAGAGTTCCTGTATATGCTGTCACTTTTCAAGAACCTGAGAATGATCCTCGTAATTGCTGTTACTTGTGGGCTGTTCAGTCTACACAAGATAGGTAAGTGTGATACATATGGTTTTAAATATGTGTCAGGAATGGAGTAGCAGTTAATTTCTTTTGCAAAGCTTTGTACTGTGTTGTCTCTTTTTAGTGAAAGCGACATAAATTCAGTGAATTAGAAAGTGGTAGTTGAAATGACTTTAAAAGGTAAATGATTGTTTCTGCATGTTTGAGTAATTCTGAGATATCAGTAAGAAGAAATGGTGCTTGCTTGACCTGTTTAGGTGTTATTTCAGAGAGTAAGCCAATACACATGAGTAGGCAACCTCTTATTCCTTAGGCAATTTTTATGGCCTTCTATGTTCTCTCATAAGAACATTTTTTCTCTTTTATAATCTCATTCCTTTTTTCTCTTTGTTGTGTATGCCTCTCTCATTTTTATGTATCTGTACTGTGTTCTCTAGTCCCTCTACTTGCCTTTTGCAGTATATTCCTAGGGTTAATTCAGTTAATTTTTCTGTTTTTCATAAGCTTTAATTTTATTCCAGCTATAGCTTGTGAGAAATCTTTCCTTTCAATTTAATTTCAAACTGGTTAAGCTTGTTCATTTCCAATGCTAGGACAGTGTAAGTATTGATTTTCTCTTATTTTTCATTGGTGTTTAGTACTTTCTTTGATGATCAATGAAACAATTAAGTCTGTGGTATAAATGACATGATCTTGATAACTGCTCCTAATACTTTCTCTTCCCAAGTCCGTACATGAATTGTGGTCAACTTGGGTTTTGGTGTTAGATGTCCTCACTTTGAGGTTTTGTCTTACGCTTTAGTGAGTAAGTCAGTGAAGGAAGAGTTGATTTGTCACTTTTTCAATCCTGGAGGAAAATAGAAATAAAAATATAGAGACAGCTATTGGGATATTCCTCATTAAGTGAAATCCGTATTTCCATCCATCTGAGTGTAATGTGGGCTGGCAGCAGCTTGAGTAATGTGCCTTGTGAAGGCTCCATGTGGTGAATGAGAAGGGACGTTTATCTGAACAATTTTTGTATCCCATTTATTTTTTCTTCCAATATTGCCTAAGTAAAGCACACCTATTGAAGAAAGGGAGAAGGAATATTGGGTAAATAGTTATAGTCTCAGCCACATAAGATGTCACCTAAAATATGCAAGCAACATAAGCTTTAGTTAATTAGAATCAATAAAGAATTAAATCAGTTATTATTTCAAAGGACTACATTTTGTGAAAACAACCAAGTAAAACTAAATTCTTTACAGTGACCTCAGTTTTGTCACATGCACTCAATATTGTATGCAGATTAAATTTATTTGGACAATAAAAGGTACTTAATGCATTAATACGATATTATTTCTCCTTAGCTAATTTCTGTTTCTTTCAGTGAAGGGGATGTTTTGAGTTTGCATCTGCTTCAGCTGGCCTTTGGTGACAGAAAGTGTTTGGCATCAGGACAAATTTTATATGAGGTAAATGGTAATGGTAGTATGGGTTCAGAGTACCATTTTGTTCATTGTTTGCCTGTTTTAAGTCTTTGTTTTAAGATACTGAGATATTGAAATGTTATTCTTCTATTCAAGTTAATACTGTATTCGTAATGTAATGGAAAAAGTATTAGATTAGGGATCAGGAGACTGGTGTTTTACCAAGGTAGCAATCTTAAAATCTTCTGGTGTCATTTTCCTCTAAAATGAGGGGATTAGACAAGGCTCAAACTTGTGGCCTAATTGGTAGCCAGGAAAAATAACCCCACTTTCTTGCTCTAAGATAACAAGCAGTAAGCCATGGGGTGACTTTATAGTCTTGTCACTTGCAATTGTAAAAGAGGATAAATGCATCTAGCGTTTTAGATGACTATTTTTCTGGCTGAATTCTTGAGGAAATAGTGGGGTGCTGCTAGTAGCCGTATTTGGTTAGCCATCACATTAACTTCTCTAGAACAGGCTTTCTTAACCTAGTATTTGAGGGTATGTGGTTGGGTTTTAGGGAATTTGTGAAGCCCCTGAATTATGTGTGGCATCTTTATGATCACAGTGTCCTCGTCGTCCCTCCCCCCGCCCCCCAATCCTCCAGTTCCACATCTGTGGATTCAACCAATCTTGGATCAAAAATATGCAGGGCGGGGCGGGGCGGGGCGGGGGGGGGGGGGAATTCCACAGGGTTCCAAAAAGCAAAACTTGACTTTTCCGTGCCACAGCAACTATTTACGTAGCATTCACATTGTATTAGGTATTATAAGTAATCTAGAAATGATTTAAAGTATATGGGAGGATGTGCGTAGGTTATATGCAAATATTACTCCATTTTATATGAGGGACTTGAGCATCCACAGATTTTGGTATCCTAAGAGGGTCCTGGAACCAATCCCCCATGGACAGCAAGGGACAACTGTATGCATTTTTCTGGGGAAAAATTCATAGCTTTTGTCAGATTGTTACAGGGATCAGTGAACAAAAATTTTAAGAACTACTGTTTTAGAGCAAGAACTTCAGTGAAAACACAGAAGTAGGTTTGCTGGTCTAGAGTATACGTATATATAATTTTAATGCTTAGGTCCAGTTTACACCCCAACCAGTAGTGCATGAAGGTTCCCGTGTTCGGTAACAGCTTTAGAAGATTTCTTGGTAATTATTTTTGAGAGACTAAATTTAGTCTTTTTATTTGTGTTTTATGCTATATAAAATTTTAGAACCCTTTTCAATAATTTGTTCTCTTCAGTCTTTTAACTTTTTTTTCTTTGTATTGTAAGAAAACTCTTTTAGAGAACATTTAATTTTAGAATGACTTTTTCCTAGAATCCTATTAGGATATAGATTGCTGTACGTTTTCTATTTCAGGGGTTAGAGTACTGTGAAGAAAGATATACACTGGACCTCACAGGTGGCATGTTTCCTTTGAGGGGCCAGACTGGTAATACCAAACTTTTGGGATGTCAAACTGTAGAGAAATTTCGATCTCATGGTGACAGGGAGGAAGGCATGAATGAAGGTTGGTTAAAAGTACTCTTATTATATATCATGTGAATACTTGATTTAAGATTTATCTTGATTTAAGATATATGACAGGTATTGTTTTCTATAGTTCATTGGAATACTAATTGTGGAATTTATTCAGATCTGTATGAGATATGAGGTATGTCCTGCTCTCCAGATTGCCATGTGTAGAACTCAAGAATTGAATAGATTAAGAAAATGAAGAACCCTTGTATTTTGATCCAGCTCTCAAAACAGACAGACATACAAAAAAAGGTCTCTAGTTGTAACTAGTATGAATAATCTGAATAGTCTCTGAATAATGTTTACCTCTGTATTTTTTGAGACGTATACGGCAAACATGCTTTGGTTGCCTTGAATTTTTTGTCTCCTTTAGTGTTATTCCTTCTTCCTGGTAAACATCCTGGCATAGTGAAAATTGCATAGATCTTAGAATCCAACCAACATGGATTCAAGTCCCAGCTCTGTCACTAGTTGTAACCTTTCATAAATTATTTAACATTTGTGACTGAGCCTCTTGTTTCCTTACCTGTGAGGGGAATAATACATTTATACCTTCTGCAAAGGGTCGGTTGTGAGGATTGAATGTGATAATGGGATAGGTTTATTCAGTTCTGGGAATGCTCAGTGGGGCCCTGATTTTGTTTGTTCTTATTGGGATTCATTCTCATGGTTAGCTCATTCATTCCAGAGATTGCCTCTGTCCTAGTCCCTGCATCTGTATTTGTGATCCATTCTTCACATCCAACTAAACACGTCAAAACAGAACTTATCAAACCCTGTCTCTTAGTCCCCACTCACATCTTCTTTTTTGTATTGCCTATTAGTTGTGCCTCAGATTTTTACTTTCCTCTTTCCTTCTATTGATCTCTTAACTTTGTTCCTATCCTTCTAGGCCAGCCACCATCCAGGTACCTATCTCCCCCCACCCCACCCGTTACCATATAGCTGGATCAATCCTTCTCAACTAGAATTCTTCTAAAGAATTAAGCCCTAAAGCCTAAAGGCATCCATTTTAAGTATTGATATTCTCTGGTAGCAGTGACATATTCATGGGAGAATTTTCATTCAAATTGTTTTCTACTTTTCTACCTACAATACCTCAAAGTTGCCAATGAGTACTTTTTAATAAGGTCTTCCTGACATAGAAAAACAGTCAACATACAAGTGAATGAATCTCTTCTTACAGAATAAATGATAGAAATGTGTCTTGAGAAATCAAATCAAATATGAATTAAGCCTCTTAATTTATGAGAAAGTCTTGCTCTAATTTTATTTGGGGGATTTATTTTGAGATTATTTATTCTATTTTTTAAAATTATCTTCTTTTCTTTTAGCTCTGTCTCCTGACACCAGTGTTTCAGTCTTTACCTGGCAGGTGAATATATATGGACAGGGAAAGCCTTCTATATATTTGGGGCTTTTCGACATAAATCGTTGGTATCATGCACAAATGCCAGATTCGTTAAGGTACGATTTTTCTCTCTCTCTCTATGTATATATGTATGTATTTATTTATATATACATATATAGGAATTTTTATGTGTAGCAGTTCATTGACTTAATAATTGTGTAAAATTTTCTTTTAGATCAGGAGAATATCTACATAATTGCTCTTATTTTGCATTGTGGTCACTGGATTCTGTTGTAAGTAGGACTTCTTCACATTACATCTTGGATATATTAGTACATGAGAGAAGTTTAAGTCGAGGAGTTCCTCCTTCATATCCACCTCCTGAGCAGTTTTTTAACCCAAGTACTTACAACTTTGGTATGTATTTCTTTAACATTACCTTTTGAGAAAAATAACATGCAGGAGTATGTGTTTGTATTTGTGCTGTGTGTATGTGTATGTATAGTGTATTGTTCATTTCTCATTGTTATTAGTTAATATATGGATAAGTTAGGAAGTTAACTTGATATATGCACACAAGAAGTTTAGTGTTTATATGTTTTATAGAGAAATTATCAGTATTTTGAATTTGCTAGAAAAGATACTAACTTTCATATTAAGTGCACTTGTGATAAGGTTTGGTATCTTGTTAGGATAGAAATACGTGGACAAATTACTTAAAAATTTATTGTATATAGTAATTCCATACCTTGCCTAGGAATCTGTAATTAGGATAAATTTTATTGTATTAATACCATCCCAAATATAATATGTAAGTGGATTTTTTTTTAATCTTTTTTTTTTTTTTTTAGATGCCACTTGTTTGTTAAACTCAGGAGTTGTTCATATAACTTGTAGTGGTTTTCAGAAGGAGGTAGGTAACAAATAACAATTTGGACAGAGAGTTTCTTCTTGAACTGAAGTCAGATCATGGATTTAAACTTTACTTAGTGTTATTTATATAAACTTTTGTTTCGTCTTAAAAGGTAGCTTCTGCTAGGTTTGTGAGATTAGCAGCTAGTAGCATCAGTTACTGATGGCAGCCTTCTAGGCTCTAAGGTATTGGGATGTTTTTAGCAGCTTTAAATGGATGTTAGCTCCTGAACCTCAAGCAAAAGTAAATCAGTGCTTTACTGCATCCCTTTTTATCCATCCTCTTAATTCTCTTCCTTCTCAGAAAGCTTATGGGTAAATAAAGTAATGCAAAGAAGGTACCTAGCACAGTGGCACAGTGACTGGCCCAGAGTGGGTTATGACTGTATGTTGAAAATACTTTTCCAGGAAAACACAAAGTAGCAGACCCTTTAAATGATAATCAGCTAGATGTGGATGAATGCCATATTTATACTTCATATCAGATCTCTTTCACATTAGGCCAAGAGGAATAAACTGCAAGATTTTTCCTTTGTGTATTAAGTTTGTTAAGATCTGTTACCAAGTCTGTCAGCTTTATAGAAGGTAACAGGGTTACCTTACATATAAACAACTTAAAATATCCTTATCAGTAGTATTATTTGAAACTAGCAAGCATTGGTTACCTCAAGAACCTATTAGCACTTTTCCCTGCAAGAAGTACAGAAATGTAGTCTTCCACAATTTTCATTCAGTGCCTTCTAGTTTTATTCAAAAGGTTAAGTGTAAAGTTGGGTGATGAGTTTATTAGTTGTTCTTAAATGTGATTATTTGAATTGAATAGTGACTGATATTAATCAATCTATTATAGACTTTGACTTTTTTAAAGAAATCAGGACCATCTCTCAATGAAGTCATTCCTGATAGTTACAATCGATGTCTTGTGGCTGGCCTTCTCTCACCAAGACTTATTGATATTCAACCTTCCAGTTTAAGTCAGGTGAGAGATTTTTAACTCTGTTGTTTCTTTTGGATCACATGTTATTAGCTTTCTATTATAACAAAAATCTATTAGATAATTTCTAAAAAGGTAGATTAAGTAGTATAATGCCAACTCTGCAAGTCAGTAGCTGTGGTTCTTGGGTTTGGCTTGAAATTCATACCTGCAGGACCCAATAGGCCTAACTTGCCACCAGGTCTATAGGCTAGGAAACACATCATGGCTGCATCAGGCATGTCATGAGTAGAAGTCATTATAACAGTCAAGGGGCCGTTTTCTAGCCCCCAGAGAGAACAGCATAAGTGCAAGAGAATAAGACCACATGAGTGGAAACCATCTTGACTTAGGTGAATCTCACAGTCTATAGCCACAAATTAGGGTTCCCACTATCAGCTTCCCTGGGAACTTGTTAGAAATGCAAGTTCTTCGTTCCTGCCCTAGAGCTACTGAATCAGAAACTCCAAGAGTAGAGCCCAGCAGTCCGTATTTTGATAAGCCTTGAGGTGATTTTGTGGTGGTTTGAGAACCACTGCTCTATAGAAACAAGTGTCTTGTGAAAGCCTCTTAGTGAAGATTCCAAGTTCCTGCAAAACACAAGACAGTTATGGGGGTCAGACTTAGTCATGGAAGCCAAAATCTTAATTTCCTAATGGACATATAAATTAAAATATTGTAAAATCCACTCACAGTTTTTATAGTCCCAATACATTTTACCAGTCAGATGACATTCTTAAACAGTGTTGCCTGGTGACAACTTATAATTCACATTTATTTTAACTTGGTGTTTGCTAGTAAAATGTGCTTAAAGAAAGTAAACCAATCCCAGGTCATTTTCCTGTGGGGAAGGAGAAAATGTTTTATTAACTTTCCCCTCAAGTAGTGTTTGAATTAAGTTATTTAAATAATTGCAGGTATGTAACATAATGAATTGTTAGGGAAAGAGCCTTTTAAATATCAGATGAAATGTAAATATTGCTGCTGGCGATTTAACACCTGCAGTTGGAATTTAATACCTAATTTCATAGAAATAAGAGAAATATTCAATACTATTATCATCAGGAGATTTTTTTTTCCTTTCTCTCCCCCCTCTCCTTTTATATTACTGTACTGAGCAAATATTCACTGTGCGGTCATGTACAGTCATCCCTCTGTATCCATGAGGGATTGGTTCCTGGACCCCCACAGATACCAGATTTCAAGGATGCTCTAGTACCTTATGTAAAATGGCATAGTATATGCATGTAACCTATGCACACCCACCCAAGTACTTTAAATCATCTCTAGATTAAAGTACTTACTACAGTGTACATGCTATATAAACAGTTGCTGGCACATGAGAAATTCAAGTTTTGTTTTTTGGAACTTTCTGGAATTTTTTTTCCCCTGAGTGTTTTCTGTCTGCAGTTGGTTGAATCGTGGATGAGGAACTGACTGTGGATATCTACATAAACATTTTCTTCTTATATAACTTTTGTTTTTTCCTGGAGTTTCCAGATGGCCTTAACAAAAAATCAGAAACCCTTGCCTAGCCTGTCATTCACACAACCTTAATTTTTTCTTTTCAGTTTGTTTTTGCTCTTTGTAGAACCCCATTAGACAAATGTTGACTGTCTGAGTTGATCTTAGGTTAGCTTATCTTTGCTTTCCAACTGTTTGTCTCATTTGCCTCTGATTTTATTTTCTGGGAGATTTCTTCATCTTCCTTTCTATCTTTTAGATTTTAAAAATTTAGCCCCAATTTAAAATTTCTGTGAGCTCTTACTCTTTGATCATCCTTTTTTCATAGTATTCTGTTCTATTTTATGGATGAAATATCTTCTCCTAGCTATGTATGTTTCAGGTTTTATTTAGTTCCATGTATTATCTCTATTTTCTCTGGAGTTATTTTTATTATTGTAGTCTTTCTGATCTGGTGGCTATCCTTAAATGTTTGGTGGTTCTTAGTTACCTTTTCATATGTTAAGTGAGTCAGTAACAGATTATAAACTGTCTTTTGTGTGTTTTGTGTGGATAGAGTTCATCCAGAGGTTTCTTTTACTTTAGGATGATAGATTGGATGTGCACCATTTTAGTTGAGAAACGCAGATTTTTTTTCTGGGGCTATTCTGTGTCTCCAGGGATCTATCAGGCTGGCTCCACAGTTCTTTGCTGCAGGGTAACAGAAGGGTGGGGACTGTCTGTTCTACATACTAAGTTTGAACCCGTTGCCTGTTTTCAGTCCCATGTTTGATCACTCTTTCACCCACTTTCCTCTGTACCTGGATTCTCCAAGAACTTAACCTGATAGGATTCTGAGAGCCAAACTGGCTCTATTCTCATCTATAGTTCCCCTCTGTGGGGACTCTAGGACGTGGTTTCCTTCACACTACTAAGTCAGTCACCTTTCCTCTGCTTAGTACTGCTTTTCAAAAATTTTGTTGAGCTGTCTTATCCCATGATGCCTTCCCTTCTCTTTTCTTTGTCCTTGTTGATTTATACCTTTTTTGACTCTTTACCATCATTTTAGTGAGACCCAGTGATGATGTCGGGGTAGGAGATAAAGGCTGTGGTGTGATGTTCCATTTTTAGCCACAAGTAACAAGAATTTTTTTTTTAAGAGAAGCCTATTTGGAGACTGGAGCACTTTACAAGAAAGCCTCATTCTTCCATCAGCCGGATCACATCCAAAACATTTCATCTGAATTTCTTGGCCAAATTCTAATCCTAAAGCAGTGGGATGTTTAATCTTCCGTTGATCATGTTGTGTGTTATGAAGTAGTACTGTAGTCATATTTGGAAATAGTTTAACCATTACTCCAGTGTCTCTGATTTCAGTTATTGTGGCGGTGTACACTGCTCCAGTTTCTAACTGCTGCTCTTGATCATCTTCGCAGATTTTGGTAATGAAGTCTCTTGCTTCATGCGTAGCACTGGGTGTTGGTACAAAGACAGAAAATGTTTCTTCATCCACCTGACTAATAGTTACTCCTGTTTCAGCCTGAAGTTATTTTTAGTTGATATCCACCTGGTCCAACAAATTTTGTTCACTTTAGTAATGGAACCTGAACAGTTTCTACAACAGGTCCACTTTCTTTTCTAGATGCTCGAGGTTTTGAAATAGTTTTGTTCATAATCTTCTTTTGTTCATTGCGAATAGTATGATCTTTTTAGCCCATCTATTTGGTGCATGTTCTAGAAGAATTGTTAATATATTGTGCAGAAGAAATCTCTTCTGTCTAATGGTCCCTGGATAATCTATGGGCTGGGCATTTGCATTTAAGCTAGTGGGCTTCCATTCCCCTCCCCTCCAAGAAAACAACAAAATTGAAAACACAAGATTCAAAATGGCTTTATGCAGCTCTGAATTAGATTTATTAAAAGACCTCAGGTAAATTTTGCCCTGGTGGCCCTGCTCATAGGGCCCTTTGGTCAGGAAATGAAACTGACTATCCTTCCCTGCCAAAGGCTCCAAATTAGTATTGTGTGGGAACTGTTCATCATCCTTAAGGAGTTGGACACTTTAAGTGCTCTATTTAAGTTTTTTACTTTAGGGAATTAATACTGATTCCTCCCCACCCCCACTGCCATTATACATTATCAAGTTTAGTTAAAGCAATGATATCTAAGTTTTAAAAAGAAAAGTGAAACTAGAAAAATACTTATAATTCAACCATGTTAATGAAACAGCATTTAATGTTTTCTGTGATCATTTTGAATCTGTTAATCCAACCCTTGTTGTTTTTTCCATTTATGTAGATAATACATGAATAATTTGAATTCAGAAAATTGACTAAAGTATATGGAAGTATGCAAATATTGACATTTTGTTGACTTTTTTCATGTATCTTCTTTAAAACTTTATTCCTAGAATAGACCAAATTGAGCTGAATTGGTTAGTGATGCGTACACAGAGGTAAAACAAAAAGAAAAGCAAGAGAGTGATTCCTAGGGCTTCCCTGGTGGCGCAGTGGTTAAGAATCCGCCTGCCAATGCAGGGGACACGGGTTTGAGCCCTGGTCCGGGAAGATCCCACATGCCGCCGAGCGACTAATAAGCCTGTGTGCCACAACTACTGAGGCTGCGCTCTAGAGCCCGAGTGCCACAGCTGCTGAAGCCCACCCGCCTAGAGCCCATGCTCTGCAACTAGAGAAGCCACCGTGATGAGAAGCCCGCGCACCGCAATGAAGAGTAGCCCCCGCTCGCCGCAACTAGAGAATGCCCGCGTGCAGCAAAAAGACCCAGCGTGGTCAAAAAAAAAAAAAAAAAAAAAAGTGATTGCTACAAAAGGCTGGAGAGTGGTTACCATGGGGGATGGGAGGAGTAAGTGGGATTTGCTTTTGATCAGGTAGGAGGAGACAGGGCTTCTGGGAAGTATTCTCAATCTAGACTTGGGCCATAGTTTCATCAGTGTCCACTTGCTAATTATTTGTTAGTTGTATGTATGGTATATGGACTTTTTGATATGTATACTTTCCTGTATCTCTTTATCCCTCCATATACATGAAAAGGATGATATCGTATATGCAATTTCATATATTGTCAGGATTTGTTCTTCTATTGATTACATATTTGTAGGTTTTACCTTTTCTCTTACTGGGTTGTCTTTATAGAAATTCTTTATTAAAATATGTAGGTATTTATCCTGTCGTAAATCTTACAGATATTTCCCCCATCATTTGCTCTTCACTGTTTTATGGTATCTCTTACCACATTCAAAATAATATTTTTATAGTCAAATGCATTTTATAGCTCTGGCTTAAAAAAATTTTCCTAACACCTAAATGTTTCTTTAACATTTAAGGCTATAATTCATTTTTGTGTGTCATATAAGGTAAAGGTACATTTTTCTTTTTGCCAGATGATTAGTCCAGCTGTGCTATATCATTTGTGAAACAGGACCCATAATATCCTTTTATCATGCTACTGAAATACCACCTTTATCTGATATTATATGTCCATATCTACTGGGTTCTATTTCTGGGTTTTTATCTTGTTTCGTAAATCTAGTTATCTATTTCTATACCATTTTAATATATTGCTTTGATATTTGGTAATGCAGTCTCTTTTTAATCTATAATTTTTGGAAGTTCATAGGCAATTCTTTTTTATTAATTATAAGATGGTTTTATCCAGTGCTCCTGTTGGAATTCTTTTGGGAATTTTATTATATTCATGTTAATTTGGGGGAGAATTGGCATTTTGATAATCATCTAGGTATAAATGGTATATCTTCCCAATTATTTAGGGTTTGTTTTACATCTGTCAGTAAGAGTTTATGATTATTTTCTAGTGGGTTTCTTTCTATTTTTATCCCTAAGTGTTTTGTAGTATTTTTATGAGTAGACCATTTTCCCTATATTCATTTCTAGATGGAGTTGATTTTTGTATATTCATTTGGTATCTACTTAACTAAATTAGAACCTCTTAGATTTTCAAGGTATGCAGTCATCAGCAAATATAGGCTTTCCGCGCGCCCCCCCCCCCCACCCCGTTTCTGTTTATTACTTTATTTTCTCATGGCATTTGGTAGAACCTCTACCAACTATAGAAAAATAATTGTACTAGCAGACATCCTTGTTTTGTCCCTGATTTTAATGTAAATTGTTCTGATGAATCTCCATTTAGAATCATGCTGTTTTTAGTTTTGGGGAATCTTTATCATATTGTAGCTCCCTCTTCCTGTTTAACTTATCTATTTGTTCATATGATCCCTTTTTAAAAAAGTCTTTGCTGCTGTAGTGAATGAAATTCATAGATTCTTAAACGAGATATATAATGCTTTTTTAAAAAACAGTGTTGTTGAGATTTAATTCATATACCATTCAGTTCAGTGGTTTTTAGTATATTTATGGAGTTGTACAACTATCACAACATTAAATTTTAGAGCATTTTTATCACCTTCCCCCAAACCCCATACCCATTAGCAGTCAATTCCTTTTCCTCCTGTCTCTCTCTCCTAGCCTTTGGTAACTACTAATCTACTCTCTGTCTATAGATTACCTGTACTAGACGTTTCATACAAATGGAATCAAATAATATATGGCCTTTTGTGACTGTTTTCTTTGACTTAGCACAGTGTTTTTCAAGGTTCATCCATATTGGAGCATGTATCAGTACTTCATCCCATTTTCTGGCTGTGTAATATTCCACTGTACGATATACTGCATTTTATTTATCCATTCTTCAGTTGAAGGGCATTTTAGTTATTCTCATTTTTGGCTGTTATGAATAATGCTGCTTCATATACACTTTTTGTGTGGACATGTGTTTTCATTTCTCTTGCGTGTGTACCTAGGTGTGGAATTGCTAGGTCATTTGGTAACTCTATGTTTAAGATTTTGAGGAACTACCAGACCATCTTCCAAAGTGGCTGTCCCATTTTACATTCCCACCAGCAGTGTATGAGGATTTTCTGCACCATCACCAATGCTTGTTACCTTGTATATAGCCATCCTAGTGAATCATAATGATTTTTAATCCTTTTAAAATTTGTGTTCTGAACTAGAACTTGCCACCTCTGTCTCTGATCACATATCCTTTCTTTTCTTTCTTTCCTTTTTTTTTTTTTTTTAACACATGGTTTAGGAAGAACAGTTAGAAGCTATATTGTCAGCAGCAATCCAGACAAGTTCTCTGGGACTTTTGACTGGATGTATCAAAAGGTGGATAACAGAAGGTAAGATTATGATTTTTAACAATTAAAAAAACTACTTTCGTATTTTTAAAACTATCAATTCACTGTTTTGCGGGGGGTTAAGTTAAACTTTACTTTGAGATAATTGTAGGTTCACGTGCAGTTGTAAGACATTTACAGTGTACCCTTACCTCCATGAATGATAAGATCTGGCAAGTCTCTAATATTATATCACACCCAGGACCTCTCTTGTTGCCCTTTCATAGCCATGCCTACTACCCCCGGCCGCCACCCCATTCCTAATGCCTGGCACCCATTCATTTTGTCTATTTCTATAATTCTGTCATTTCAAAAATGTTCATAAATGGAATCCTACAGTATGTAACCTTTTAGGATTGGCTCTTTATCACTCAGAAAAATTTTCTGGGGATTCATTCAAGTTGTGCGTATTACTCTCTTTATAAACACACACTTCACACACACACATTGTTTTTGTTCTGACCGTTTGAGAATAAGTTGAAGGCATCATGCTTCTTTACTGAAATACTTCAATATATTCCTTTAAGAACAAGGATATTCACTTAAAAAAACACTTTTTAGTTATAAAAATCAAGAAAGCTAATATTGGTGCATGCTGTTGTCTATAATCTGTAGACCTTATTGGAATCTCACTAATTGCCCTAATGTCCTTCGTAACATTTTTAGGGAGGGGGAATTCAGAATCCAATCCAGAATGTATTTTGTATTTAGTTTTCAGGTCTTTTTAACTCTCTCTTAATCTTGTATAATTCTTAAGCGATTGTCTTTGAAGAAATTTACATTTTTAAAGAATATGGGCAGTATTATTTTGTAGCCTGCCTATCAGTTTGTGTTTGTTGATCTTTCCTCATGATTAGATTCACATTTTACAGTTTTACCATAGCGTTACATAAATTGATGTGCTCCCTGAAGTGATACCCTGAAGGTACATGTTACCAGTTTGTCTCCATTAATGTTGATGTTAAGGTCGCTCACTTGGTTAGGGTGGTTTCTGTCAGGTTTCTCCACTGAAAAGTTTCTAATTTTTTTTTTTTTGTAATTAATAATCATTCTCTATTTTTCCCTTTCATATTTACAAATAAGAACAACCAAATTCTGCTGCTAATTTGCGCTTTGTTCTTGAATGGACATGGAATAAAGCGGTTCTCACAAAAGAGGAATTTGACAGACTATGTAAGTAGTATATTAAAAAACTAATCTTGGTTTATGTTTTGAGTATATAACAATAATAATTTTTAATCATTTTGAAGTTGCAAACTCTTTAAAGAAGTCCCAGAAGGAAACTATTTCTTTTTACATTAGCGTGACAAGATTTTTCAACAGATCGTTTATTTTTTGTTTGTTTATTTATTTATTTATTTTTTAAATGAGCATGTATTAGCTTTAATAAAACAATAAAAATATCCCACATTGAAAAATGTCAATTTCATATTACTTATTCATGTAATCCTTTGCAATCATCATGGATAATTTGAGATGGACTCTCCTTAAATTCAACAGATCATTTAAATTGGCAGCATGTTAGGTATGTCCACAATAGCAAGTTTCAGAATTATAGCTTAATTATCTTTTGATCTTAGGCATTTAATTTATAAAATATGCTAATGATGGAGTAGAGAATATGCTAGTTAACTTCTGAGCTTTATTCATTTTCCATTTAAAATATTTATGAAGCTAAATAGAAGGGCAAAAACTCAATCACCTGTCTTCTACTAACAGATGTCATTAGTCATTATCTAGTCTTGTTTATTAGTGAATTGTACGCTTTGAGTTTTCTTGTATTCTGTGAATATTAAAAACCCATTATGCCCAACTAGTGCAAAAATAATGTTAAAGGTGTAATATATGATTGCCCTGTACATGAAAGTAAAATTTAAGTTTATTTAGAAGTATATATGTATTTGTTATTAGTATTATTATGTCATGATGAATGAACACATTGGACTTATTTAAAAAGTTATTCTTAGTAGAGGATTTTTAAACCAACAAAATTTGATAGGAGTACATGGGGTTCTGTATAGTATTTTTAAGGTGTACTTAAAGGAAATTGTAAACATGAAATAAGTAATTTTAAATATTTCAGTAATCATTGTACATTTGAAGTGTGGAACACCTGATAATTCAGAATCAGGGTGAAAAAAATATTTTTTTGAGAGGAAAATGTTTTCAGGGCTGATTATGTAAGTTATGTAAAAAAAATTCAACTTGGGGATTCCCTGGTGGTCCAGTGGTTAGGACTCAGTGCTTTTACTGCGGGGGCCTGAGTTTGATCCCTGGTCAGGGAACTAAGATCCCCCAAGCCACGTGGCATGGCCAAAAAAAAAAATTCAACTCAATTCATAAATTGTATGCTTTTATTATGCTTTGAGCATAATGTGGTGTTTCAGGGTTGAACTTGGTAGCTCAACCATTATTACTACTGCTTTGTGCTTTATTACTGGTTAATTTTTTTTTTTTTTAACTAAGAATAATTAAAATACAAAGCATAATAGTTTTTTAAATGTACTGGAAGTAAAGCAAATGATTTTAGGAAGTATTCAGAATTAAGGTATTTGTTTTCTGGTCAAATAACACATAATTATTAATGTAATTAAATCTTATCTAAAAAGATGTAACCAATAGCTGCTAAAATAGCTTCTCCCAAAAGTGCATTTGTAAACTCAACCTTGAGTTTGAAATGAGAGGACAACCGAGTCTACAGTGCATTCATTGTAGGAAGCATGAAATTATATTGTAATAGGTCTCTATCTGAGTCTTAATTTCATTGTCTCACTTTTGAAGACTGGAGGTGAAAGAAAGAGTTCTTATCAAATTATAATCACAAAACAACATAGTACATAAAAGATCTGATATAAAAGATTTATTTGAAGGAGAAGCATTTAATGAATATAACTGATTTCTAGTGAATCTGAAGTTGAATCTATATCACTTTCCTCTGTGCTCACCTATTGCTTACCTCATTCTACATTTTTATTTTATTTTATTATTATTATTTTTTTTGGCTGCATTGGGTCTTCGTCGCTGCGCGCGGGCTTTCTCTAGTTGCGGCAAGTGGGGGCTACTCTTCGTTGCGGTGCACAGGCTTCTTGTTGTGGTGGCTTCTCTTGTGGAGCACGGGCTCTAGGCGTGCGGGCTTCAGTAGTTGTGGCTTGTGGGCTTCAGTAGTTGTGGCTCGCGGGCTTTACAGCGCAGGCTCAGTTGTGGCACACGGGCTTAGTTGCTTCGCAGCATGTGGGATCCTCCCGGACCAGGGCTTGAACCCTTGTCCCCTGCATTGGCAGGCGGATTCTTAACCACTGCGCCACCAGGGAAGTCTCATTCTACATTTTTAAAAAATAAAAACTTGTATTTGTATCTGCCCTTCTAGATTCCTTGAGGGTATTTGTCATTTGAAGCTTGTCTTTGTAGATCTCATATAGAATAATTCTCTTGCTAATTGGAATTTGATATGTTTTGCATTTGTGGCTTTAGTTAATTCAGATGTACTGTGTCAAAACTAATCTTACATTTTATCCTTGAAAGGTGCACCATTATTTGATGGTTCGTGTCGTTTCATCGATCCACAAACTGTACAGTCTCTCCAGCAGTGCCATTTACTTCTTAGCAACCTTAATATAGTCTTAAGCTGTTTTGCAGCTGAGGCCCAAGAGATCACCGAGAGAGGTGTGCTCTTTGTCTTATATAAATGAGTGTTTCATTGACTTTTACTTCTTGACTTCGAGAAAGAATACATTTCCTATGTATTAGATGGATTACTGGGCAAACAGGCCATCATTTCTCAAATGCTGGAAATTTTTTTTTTTTTTTTTTAATGAAAAGCTACAGAATGTTATTAGATGTGCCATGAGCCGATGATTAAATAAGGTTGGGAAATTTTGGGATTAAGGATTGTTAAGATAGTGTACTAATGGTAGAATTTCAGATTTTTAAATTATATGTAAGTTTTTATTCATAGAGTTGGTCATTGTAATTTTTCTCCTCTGTTTTGCCATTTAAGCAAAATAGCCAGTTTCATCAAAAGGCCTGGTTTGAACAGCCTGTATAATGATACTGTACTAGTTTGTTTTAATATAAAAATCTGACTACTGAAATTAGATAAATGGAAGTATAGCTAATATAGAAGCATACTTACCTGAAGTGTCTATTTTAGTCAATGAGTTAGTTTAGCATTTTGGAGATTATTTGTTCAAGCTAAGTTTGTTTAAAAATACATACGTATTGCTTAAAATCACCAAGTAATTAATTACTTTTTTTGAAAACTATTGAGTGCCTTGATTTTTCATTTGTGGTTGATAAATTGAAAGCTAACAACAGATTTTAACTCTTTGCAGGTCTTATGGATTTAAGCAATAAGTATATGGTTACCCAGCTCATCTGTCAATATGCACAAGTGGTTCTTTGGTTCTCTCATTCTGGGCTTTTACCAGAGGGCTTAGGTAAAATATTTACCTAATCTATAAATATTAACATTGGAACATTCTTAAATCTTTATAATTTTGTTGTTCTGTTGTTGTAGGATTCCTTTCTTATACCACCTCAGTTATGTTTTCTTGTATTCTTCTTTTCTTACATTCTTCCCTACTTTGTACCTTCAGTGCTTCATCCCATGCCTGATACACATGTGTTCCATACATGTTTATTGGGTTAAAAGGAAAGAACATTTGCTGAAACATGGCTTCTGAAGATGGGTTCAGTGATATCACCGGCTATAATTTAGAGCCATAGAACTATGAATTTTATAATCTAATTTGTCCATCTTTTTCTCTTAAGGGTTCTTTTAATATGTTTAATAACCAATATTATTAGCCATCAGTTAAATACCCTCTTTATCTAGTAACTCATCGAACACCAAGAATTAGAGAATTTGACTTACTATATTTGTTTAGAACAAAAGTCTCCAACTTCTCGCATTTCCAGGATACACGGACTTAGAAGTGCTTCTGCCACTGTGCATACTTACTGTTGATCTTATTCTTTCATAATTCTCTTAGAGTTTTACTTGAACAGATAGTGAACTTGCTTGCTTTTAAATTATCATTTGTGCCTAAGGGAGTAAAATCATTTTCTAGAATAGCTTTTCCATGGTTTTAAGCCAGGATCCTTTTGTTACAAGACTTTTATGAGAGACTCAGTTTTCTCATTTGTGCATCTATTAATAAAGGTGTGCAGTGTTCTTTTATTACTTTAAGAAGCCTGCAAATTGAACAACATTACAAAATTATAGTAAAATATCAATGTATGTAACTTTAAGTATTTTGGGGATATTTTGGAAATATTACTAGCTTTTCTTCTAACTCTTAAAAAACATCTAGATGATGCTGTGCAGTTGTCAAGGTTATGCTACAACTACCCTGTAATTCAGAACTACTACACCAGTCGTCGACAGAAGTGTGAGCGTTCATCAAGGTATAGTGCATCCAGAACCTTCAAAAACTATTTTAGAAGTTACTTGTGTAAGAAGTTAAAGCTGTCTCAGAACAGAATTCATCATGTTATAAAACGATTAAATGGATGGACTTCTCAGTGAAGTATATGAATTTGTCACCAGCATTACTATTTTAGTTGTAATGTTTGCCTTGACCTAATGGTTACACCTTTATTTTAGAACTTGAGTATAGCTATTTATTATTTCCTAAATAAAACTATTTACCACATGATTGATTTATTGGAGGAGATTCTATAATTTAAGCATGTATTTTTCCTGAGAATTCTTACACAGAAAAAGACTAGAAGCAACTGTTTATTAAAGCATAAAATATATATCACGTTAGTTATTTTACATTATTTTTCCATTACCATTTGCATTTCAGCACTTCAACCACTTTTTTCTTTATTTCCTTTATCCCTCTTTTCTTTAAATACATACTCCCCTCTTCCCTTTAAATACATGTGTAGTTGGTTCCTTTGAAATAAATATATAGAAGTAATAGAAGAAAAAAGAGTAGTGTTTAGAGCCTTGGCTCTACCTTGGGATTATAAAGAGCCTTCTTCTTCAGGTTGGAATGACAGAATTGTAGAGCAGCTTAGAACCTTTAGAGCAGTGATTCACAAACCTTGGTTCTGGGTTTGTTGTGTCAGACTCACTTGGAAATCTGTATAAGGCTGTGCATGGCAAGTTGGGGGATCCAGTACTTTAGAGTAACTGATCTGCGATAGTGAGCATTGACTTGGGAGATTTATTAGGCATATTGAAAATTTCTAGATCTGTTATTTCCAGAGTGTATGTCCTTGAGCAGATTGGCTAAGCTTTCTAATCCTATTTTTTCACAGAAATTATAAAGTCAATATAAAGATGAAATAAAATATTATATGCAAGGTACCTCTTACAGTGCCTTACTCATAAGAAAATTTCGTTCAGTAATTAGTAACTGCTCCTGCTGTTATTAATATTAGATGAGGAAACAGACAAGGTCCATATCTGCTTATCCCCTTGTAGGTGCTCAGTAATATATATTGTCAGGGAATTAATGAGTTAAAAGACTAGTCCAAGTGATGAAACTGAAAATATTGACATTGAACTGCAGTATTATTTTCTCTATACTGAGCTGCCATGCTCTTTGGTAATTTGCTCAAGATGGTAAAAAGTAAGCCTCAGGCATTTTGCTGGCTAGACCACATTCTTCCCTGGAATCTGACCTTCACTGACTGACCTGCTGATGACAAAACTTGAAGCTTCTTCAGGGTTTATCTGACTAATTTTCCTTGATGTCTGGACTTCTCATGATGGGATCCTGTCCTCGAATCTCTTCTGCCTTTGATAGTTGAGATCATTACTTTTAAGAGTTTGGTGCTTATTGTTTTGATAATAATAATTTAACACTAACGCTAAATATCCATAATGTTGCCCTTATTGCAGAGGGAAGTGGAACCCTGATTGCTTGATGATTGATGGAATGGTTTCTCGGTTAGGAGATCGAGTAGAGAAGTTGTGGAAACGGGATGAAGGAGGCACAGGAAAATATCCTCCTACTAGTCTACATGTAGGTTTGCAATAACATGATATCATTTAGTCTCCAAAGTTGGGGCGGGATTTTTCATACCGGGCACGGGCTCGGGAAAACAAGGAGCATAAATGAACGAATATATACAAGGCACTAAATTTTGTTTTAATAGGCATTACTTGACATATACCTACTGGACAACGTTACTGAAGCAAGCAAGCATTCTGTTGTATCCTTTAACATTTTATCAAATAATTTATGTATTACCAAAATCATTCAGTGTCAGACTAGTGGGAACCTTATGCATCTCATCCAATCTCAATTTCACATTTGGATTTGTTTTAAAGGAAAGATTCTTAATCCAGGACCTGTTGGTTGGGTTCAGATGGTCTATGGTTAACCTTGAATCTATGCAAAATTTTGTTTTAAGTTTATTTTCCTAGGGATAGGGTTCATGGCTTTTATCAGACTCTCAAATGTGTCCAAGACACTCCCAAAGTTAAGGACAGCTGCTCTAAAACATTGCTAGCAAGTGGTCATTCTCTGAGGTTAATTCACGTTCTGAATATGAATGCATTATAAGTTAGCTTAAATTACTTAGGCGTTGTGTTTGAGCCTTGTGGTCTCTTAAATAAGACTTTTATACTAATGTCAGTTTCTTAGTCAAAATGCGTAGTTTTATTAATAATTTATAAAATAAGTGATGTGTTTGCTTAAAGGCTGCCAGGTTTTGCTGGATAACTGGAATTTCGTCTATAGCTTTCTTAAATTTGCTAAGCTACTAACTTCATGAAGAAAGTATGCTTCAGTTCATCTCCTTTGTGGTGGTACTTACTATTGAGAATGAATGAAGTCGGTTGTGGGATTGGCTGTAGCCACGTTGAATAAAACTATACTTCTGTAGCTGGACATCCATAATGGCTTTCTGAACACTTAAAGAAGTGTCTTAAGCCTTTTTTCTGATATCTTCTGTTGCTACCTATTGCAAATATATACGTAGGAGTTTTTCTTTTTGTTTATTGTCCTTAATTCTCTTTTTTAAAGACTATTTATTTGCTACTTGATATTATGTATTCCTTTCCAAACAAAACGGATACTTCCATTGAATCATTTCCAACTGCCTTTGCCATTTCTTGGGGCCAGGTTAAACTTATTCAAGGGTTTTGGCTGATAGATCATAATGACTATGAGGTAAGTCTGTAGTTCACTTATAATGTAAGCTTTTGTAAATTATTAGAATTTTAGAGAAAATACATAACTGGATTTAAATTTGATATTAAAGATATGACACAGTCTACTTCCAGAGGTAATTTAAGGATTCAATTTAATCAGTACCTTCACCAAGCACCATCTTAGGCAGTACAAAGATAAAATAGTTTGGAACCCCAGGTTCCTTATTGTCTAAAGAAGGAAGGAAACAAATAAACAATTACTAATAGTGCAAATATAGTGATTGATATGTTAGAGATATGGTTGGTGTGTTGCGTGAACTAGAGAAGGCAGAATTTGGCATTGATGTATGAAACTGGTGATGGAAAGATTCTATATACTAGCTTAACAGGGTCTCAAAAGTATGAGGCTTTTGATAAGGCTTTTATTTAAAATAAAATATATCAATATCATAGATTAAAGTAGATATTTTCAGATATATTTAAATTGGTTTTATCTTGGTTTGTGTAGGTTTAGTATATTGCCTTTTTTTTTTTCTTTCTAAAAGCAAAACATTATATTTGTATTTACCAATTTTTATGTCATTTTTGCAGAGTGGTTTGGATCTTCTGTTTCACCCAGCTACTGTAAAACCTGTGTCATGGCAACATTCAAAGATTATTGAAGCCTTCATGAGTCAGGGTGAGCACAGACAAGCCCTCAGATATATTCAAACAATGAAGCCAACAGTGTCCAGTGGTAGTGATGTTATCCTTCACCTCACCGTTTTGCTCTTTAATAGGTAAGTACCTATTTTGAAAGTACAGTCAAACTCTTGGTCATGTGTTAATAAAGTGGAATTGATGAAATAGACAGTAGCAATGTATATTTTGATTTGGTTGCATTACACAATATTCTTATGTTCTTCATATTTTCATCATTAAGAAAAATGTAAAGCACCTTTTATCTAAAATAAGATGAAGAGGGGCTTCCCTGGTGGCTCAGTGGTTGGGAGTCTGCCTGCCAATGCAGGGGACACGGGTTCGAGCCCTGGTCTGGGAGGATCCCACATGCCGCGGAGCAACGAAGCCCGTGAGCCACAACTACTGAGCCTGCGCGTCTGGAGCCTGTGCTCCGCAACAAGAGAGGCCGCGATAGTGAGAGACCCGCACACCGCGATGAAGAGTGGCCCCTGCTTGCCGCAACTAGAGAAAGCCCTCGCACAGGAACGAAGACCCAACGCAGCCAAAAATAAATAAATTAATTAAAAAAAATAAAATAAGATGAAGAAAAGAAGTACCTTGAGTAAAAGGGGAAATCAAACTGAGGTTTAAAAATTGTATTTGTTTCTACCTGGCAATATTGACAGTCTCCTGCATGGACAGTTGAAGTTTGATTATGCTGAAAAGCAGCCAGAAATATGTTGAGTTGATAAATTATGCTCTTTGAGGGTGTATTCCAGTGATGGTACTCTGATATTTTTGTTAGTCTTGGTTGCTTGGGTGTTGCAGTTCTTTGATTTTTGTTGTTGCATTATAGCAATACACTGTTGCTATAATTATATTTGTCATGTATATAATAACTGACAAGTTAAATGGCATGATTGGAAATATATTAATCTGGTTTTTGTGTTTTCTTAATACCTAGTTAGTTGGGAAACTCGTTTGGGGCTGAAATTTCTTAGATTGTAACTATTTTTTTCAACTTGTATTGGTTTTTTTTCAATCTTATTGGTTGGGTCATTTTTTTATATATTTTAAAATTGGTCACTTTACTCATCCCAGATTGTCATTTATGAACCATACAGCACTTCAGTGTCAGCACTCTGAAAGTTGTTTTCTTTGTTCTCTTTGGTTAAACAGGATGTATTTCTGAGGAGAGAGGGTTGAATCTTTACATTTCAGACAGACTTTCAGTTTAATAATAGACTCGTTAGACATACTGAAACTTACAGTGTCCTCAGAAGTAATGAACTAAGAAGTGCTTGTTGAAATAATTTTGGTTAGCAAAAGTATTTGGCTAAGCTGAATAAATTAAGAATGAATATAAGAACAAAAATTTAAAGAAGCTAAAGGAGGTAAATGTTTAATAAATGGGTTAAGAGTCCTAGTACTTGGTAGGCAAGCAGCATGTAAATTTTTTTCAGTTGCATGTAAACTTCTCACTCTTAAGTGACTTTAAAGAGGTGGTACTTGCACACTAATGCTTTTACATCAGAAAAGCAGATGTTGGAACATTGAGGGAAAAAAACTTTGAAAGGTTGGTGGTTTTTCCTCTTTTTCATTCCATTGTCCTTTGATTCATCCAGAGTATGTTTCTCTGTTTTGCTAGATTCTCATTTCCTCTCCCTTAGCCATAGCAAACATTATGTAATAATGTTTATAATGATACAAACTTTATATAGTATAATTTCAAAACCTTATTTCTCAAGTACAGTAAAGCCTCAGTTATCTAGTCTCCAGAAAACTAGCATTATTAAGTGTCCTTTACAGTAAGTGCAGGAGTGAAAACAAAGGACCACTCAACATGCCATTTGTGAGATAGCATGTTTTCAGATTCAGTAAATGTTTAAGATAATTACTGGTTCTATAACTGGAGAATGACTCGAATGTTAGAGAGGCAGAAGACAACTGTTAAGATAAGTAAAAGTAGCAGGGGAGTTTTTTGTTTGTTTTTGTTTTTAAATTGAGGTATAGTTGACATACAATATTATATTAGTTTCAAGTGTACAACATAATGGTTTGAATTTGTATGTATTGTTAAATGATCACCACAATAGGTCTAGTTAACATCTGTTACCATACCTAGTTATAGAATTTTTTTTCTTGTGATGAGAACTTTAAAGGTTTACTTTCAAATATGCAACTTTTAAATATGCAATACAGTATTATTTACCATGACTTAACTTATTTTATAACGGGAAGTTTGTACCTTTTGACCCTTCATCCATTTCACCCACTCCCCACCCCCCTCCTCTGGTAACCACAAATCTGATCTCTTTTTTCTTGAGTTTTTGATAGATTCCACATTGAAGTGAGGTTATATGGTATTTGTCTTTGTCTGACTTAGCTTAACACCCTCAAGATCCATCCGTGTTGTTCAAATGGCAAGATTTCATCCTTTTTTGTTGTTTTTATTGAAAGTAAGAAAACAATGTAGGGAGAGACTGCTTTAGTTTTTGAACTGATACTTGTGCAGAAAGGCAGCCATGTTTCATTGCTCAGGAGGTCATGCAGCTACATACATATTCTGCACTCCACTTTTATTAGAAAGAAGTACATGACAAGAAAACAAGCTGATTTTTAGGGACTGATTCAAGAAAGCAAAGTTCTGAGGTTATGTCCCATGTTTAGCACATAATCACCTAATTTCCCGAAATGCCTACATCTCTAATCCAACAGAATGATTAACCACAATGTGCTTGAAACATGGAAAAAAGCTAAGCTTGGGAAGTTTGAACTAAAAGTAAATCAGGCTACATAGCGGTCTTGCTAACATCCGTATGCCATGATTGCATAGCGATAGTTGAAATAGCTGAAAAAATTTTGATACTTCAACCATCAGAATACTAACCCTTTCCCCAAACTCACCCCATGCTAGATAAGTGAGGTGTTGTTTGGTTTTCCAGCTATTGTTTGAATTTATATTAATGATGATATTATTTATTAATCTATATCTTTAAAAAAATAACAATACTGTAACAGCTACTGATGGTAGCAAAGATGTTAAAAGCACAATCTTTGGACTCAAATAGATCTGAATTTATACCTGAACCCTGCTACATTCTAAAATATGATCAAAAGCAGTTAAATTATCCTTTCCAAGCCCAGGTTTCCTCATGGGTTGATAATGACCACCTTGCAACATTTCGAGGGTTAAATTTTGCAAGCACTATTATAGTCGCAGGTAGTAAGTCATTAGTAAATGGTGGTAGATTGAATTTTTTTAAAGTTAACCGTCACTGCCATCATTTATTTAACTTCCCAACCTGACTCCTGACTCTAGCCTCTACCACCTCTTCTTTATTAAGATCATCTTTCTTTAAAACCATTATGATGGTAGCTTTTCAGTTGTATGAACTTTATTTATAGACATACCATCACAATTATGGCTTGGCAAATAGGTTTACCTGCAAAGTAATCATGATGCACAGTACACGATAGCCTCAGAGTAACAGCTTTAGATTTTCAGCTGTTAACATTGAGTATTCAGTCTTAGTAACATAAAAGTACAATAGAGCTGGAAAACCTTTTTGTATAGGTGCAATCATTGTCTTTATTCTTTTCTTCCCACTTTCTGTGGGTTTTATTCTGCTGTGCTTTTTTTTTTTTTAATTTTTTTAAAATTTATTTTTATTTTTGGCTGCGTTGGGTCTTCGTTGCTGTGCGCGGGCTTTTCTCTAGTTCCGGCAAGCGGGGGCTACTCTTCGTTGTGGTGCACGGGCTTCTCATTGTGGTGGCTTCTCTTGTTGTGGAGCACGGGCTCTAGGCGTGCAGGTTTCAGTAGTTGTGGCACGTGGGCTCAGTAGTTGTGGCTCACAGGCTCTAGAGCGCAGGCTCAGTAGTTGTGGCTCACAGGCTCTAGAGCGCAGGCTCAGTAGTTGTGGTGCACGGGCTTAGTTGCTCCGCGGCATGTGGGATCTTCCCGGACCAGGGCTCAAACCCGTGTTCCCCGCATTGGCAGGCGGATTCCTAACCACTGCGCCACCAGGGAAGTCCTCTGCTGTGCTTTTTAACTCAAGTTGGATGATTTCTCATTCTCAACCCTTTATCTTTACTAATATAAAAACATAAATCTGAATGTTCTGTCTATTGCTGTGGCGTCATCCCACAATTTTAATTATCTTTCTGTTCTAAGTATTTTAAAATTTTCATTATGATTTTTTTCTCCTCCTATCAGGTATTTAGAAGTTTCACTTTACAAATGTGGGTTTAAAAATTATCTTGTTCTTTTCTATCTTAATTGCATCGTGACTACATAATGTGATCAGTGTGGTAGCCATCCTCTAAAATTTATTAAGACTTGTTGTATTCACAAGTAGTCAGTGTGTTGCTCATTTATTAGGTGAGGTGTCAAGTGTATTTGTCTAAAAGATCAAGTTTGTTCATTGTGTGGTTTTAATCCTTGTGTGTCCTTAATGATGTGTGTGTGTGTGTGTGTGTGTGTGTGGTCTGCTTAATTATTAAGAAAGGTTTGCGGGAGTTCCCTGATGGTCCAGTGGTTAAGACTCTGCACTTCCACTTCAGCTGGACATGGGTTTGATCCCTGGTTGGGGAACTAAGATCCTGCATGCTGTGCGGTGCAGAGATAGATAGATAGGTAGATAGATAGATAGATAGATAGATAGATAGATAGATAGATAGATAGATAGAAAGGAAGGTCTGCAAGTTGCCTACTCTAATGAAGGATGTGTTCATTCCTCATAATACTGCTAACTTTTTGTATTTCGAATATTAGGTACATAAGAGTTTTTTAAAATGACTTTAACCTTTTATTATTATAGAGTAACCTTCATCATGAGTAACTGTTAATGTAGCTATACCAATATTCTGTTATTTATGATATATCTTTTCCTAATATTTTAACTTACACTAATCACTGGAAACCAGTAGTTGCTTGTTTACCTCTCTGGAGTTTCTTTTTTCATTGTGATCTCCATGATGCATTTCAAAAGATTGTTTATATTCAATCTAGCATTTTTAGAGCTTGTCACAGGAGTGTTTTTCAGGCTGTCTTCTTGCTGTATCGCCAAGAACCCGCATACATTTCTTATTGAAATAACTTTTACTATCAACATGCTAGTTTAGCCTTTCATCAGTTGAAGTGATTTTCTTACTGCTTTTCCTGGCATCATGCCTTTCTGCCATAGGAAGCAGGAGAGAGTCGGAATTTGAGACTTAACTTATTTTAAAATTTATGCAAGTGTTGGCCCAAAATGGTGTATCAGTTTCTTGTAGTTGAAGGTAACTGTGTCTTCTCCTGCTAGGGGAGAAACTGGGAAAAAACATTATCATTTGTCTTTTGCTTTCAGGTATGCTCACTGTTACTAGATTAATATTTAATAAGTCATAAATAAATTAATCTTACTCCTACTAGTATGTCTGCTCAACTGGGAGTAGATATCGTACTTTAAAGTGGAAAACTTAAAACATATATCCATGGGCTGGGGGAAGAGGGGCAAGAATATGGCTCTTTCTGTTTTTGAATAGTAAGATATTTACATGCTTTTTTCTAAAGGTACAAAAGGATACACAGTGAATTCCCAGCCTCCTAAGCTTCCTCCCACTACCCAAACAATGTTAATAATTTCTAGTGTATCCTTCCTAAGCCGTTCTGGACCTACTAAGCAAATGCGTATATATGTCATTGCCACCCCTCTCTCCCTTTTTAAAAAAATACAGACAGCATACTGTACATCCTTCTGCAATATACTTTTAAAGCTAATTTGGAATTCATTTCATAATAGTACATAAAGAGCTTCATTGTGTGGATGTACCAGTATTTATTTAACTGGCTTCCCTTAGTGAGCATTTAGGTGGTTTTAATGTTGTACCATTTTAAACACTGCTGTGTATGAGTAACCACCCATTTTACACAAGTGCAAATTTATTTTGTAAGGTAAAATCCTGGAAGTGGAATTACTGGGTGAAAGGATATTTGCAATTGTAATTTTGATAATGGCATGTTGCTTTCCATGAATGTCATGCCAGTTTAACCCCCTGCATTTATCCATCTGATAGGTGAAAATGGTAATATTAATATGATCTCACTATAATAATTGAACGCATCTTTTCATAAAGAGCTATTTTATGAAGTCAGAATGACCAATATTTTTATGACTTTTGTGTCTTTTCCACTTCAATATTATTATTTAATCCTCTCACTGTTTCTATTACCATTCTATGTTTTTTGTTTTATCATTTAAATTTTTGATGGATCTGAAATTTATTTTGGTGTAAGCATTTTGTAAGAAGATTCCAGAATACACAAAAAGTAGAATAGTGCAATGACTATTCCATACACCCATCCTAAATCAAATTCAACAGATACCAAGATTGTATTATACCCACTTCATCTATTTCTTTATATTAAAATTAATGGTGAGATGTTCATTCATCCTCATTAGCTATTTTTCTTTCTACAAAAATGGTGTGCTCATTTTAACATTCCCAGATTTTTGATTTAGGAAAAAAATTACTCCTCTTAGATACTCAGGTTATAACAACTACACTGTCATGCCTGTCCTGGTAGAAACAGAAGTGGAAGGCAATTTCAGATGCAGATTTTTAGGGAATACACCACAAATGTTTTACTTATTTGGGTCGTTAGTTTTATAAGTTCTGTGGAATACGTTAAAATATTCTAGTCCCCAAACAATAAAATTAACAGGGCCCTGAACTGCCAACAGTGGGATTTGCTTCCCCAAGAAACTTTGTGTCTAGCGGGAGTCTGGGACAGTGCTGCCAGAATTTCCTCAGATGCATTTTCATTATGAATACTAATTGCTGTAACTTTGTTCACACATTCTGTATTTCTTACGAAACACAGGGTCAGTTATTTATTTATAAGGGTCAGTTACGAGGGTCAGTTATTTATTTATAAGTCCTTCTTTCAGTTTTTGTTTTTATTTCAATAAAAACTATAGCTAAAGCTTTTTAATTAAGATGCCTATTAAAATCAAAATTATTCACTTAAAATTAGGAATGATGATTTTTTTTTTTAGAAAATTATTCCTATCTGCTTGCCATTTTTTATTCTACCCCTGCTTCTGACTTGACAGTTATCAGCCCTTCCAAAAATTCTACCTGTCAGATTAATCATTGTTGATCTTAGTGTATATTTTTCAAGACATTTTGTTATCTAAATAAATACATAAACATTTATAGGCTTTGTTTATTGATTAATTTTTGGAAATTATAATTATTCATGCTGTTTTAAGCTTATTTCTACTTAACAGTATATCATGAGAAACACTGCTTCATTTAACACTTTATTGCCCACAGAAGGATGTTTCAGCAGCCCCACATGGTATCTAAAACTAATTTGACCCAAGTTCTCCAGTCAGCTCTTGCTGTAGATCAGCCAAAATCGTCTGTTACTAAGCTAAGTCCTTTATTTTCCCATAAATACAATATGCTGTTTCTGTCTGTAGGTCTTTGCTCACTTTCTTTTCCACTCTTCTCATGGTGAGTGTCACCTCCTTAAGAACCTCGCTTTAATCTTTCAGTACTGTGCAGACCACATTAGTTTTTTGTCTTCTTGAACTCTTGGGTACAGACGGTCCCTGACTTAAAATGGTTCGACTTGCAATTTTTCAACTTTAAAATGGTGCAAAGCAATATACTTGTATGAAGTAGAAACCATACTTCGAATTTTGAATTTTGATCTTCTCCTGAGCTAATGATATGCAGTGTGATTCTCTCTAATGATGCTGAGCAGCGACAGCAAGCTGCAGCTCCCAGTCAGCCACGTGATCACGAGGGTAAATAACTCATATGCTTAGAACCGTTCTCTACCCATAGAACAATTCTGTTTCTTACTTTCAGTGCAGTATTCAATAAATTACATGAAATATTCAACATTTTATTATAATATAGAGTCTTTAGAGATGCCTTATCTTCTTGTTGACAACTTCGTTATGCAGTAATTAGTACTCAATAAAATTTTAAAGTACTTTTAAATTACATGTACAAAGTATCTTTGGGATTCTTCAGGTGGATTACTTGTTTTGAACATGTTAAATAGCTTTTCTAAAACTAAACTTTGATAAATATTGATTTCAGGTGCATGGTTGAAGCCTGGAGTTTACTGCGACAGCATTCTAATAGGTTGGATATAGAGGAGTTGCTCAAGCACACATATGAAGTCTGTCAGGAAGTGGGCCTAATGGAGGATTTACTGAAGCTGCCATTCACAGACACTGAACAGGTAATGACTTATCAGTATAAACTTATATCCAGAAACTCAGGATAAGTTAGTAGCTTACAAATCTATCTTGTTCTTTCTAGGAGTGTTTGGTGAGATTCTTACAGTCCAGTGCCAGTGTTCAGAATCATGAATTCCTTTTAGTTCACCATTTGCAGCGTGCCAATTATATTCCTGCCTTGAAGCTGAACCAAACTCTGAAGATAAATCTTATGGTACAGTTAAACTTGT
Organism: Eschrichtius robustus; assembly: GCF_028021215.1. Classification (NCBI taxonomy): domain Eukaryota; kingdom Metazoa; phylum Chordata; class Mammalia; order Artiodactyla; family Eschrichtiidae; genus Eschrichtius; species Eschrichtius robustus. The sequence continues at coordinate 164,467,508 of NC_090826.1, read as the reverse complement.
TTTATTATGGGGGACAAGAGAATAGGGAAAACAGGTGACTTCATTATATAAGAGCTTGTAGTTTGGTAGCCACTGAGCTTTGTATAATCTTGAGTTTAGGAAGTCCTCTTCTTGGCTTCTGTAGCAGAATTGAGAAACAGGGTATTGTTACTTATCTAATTCTTTCATATATGCCATTTCTGTTTAGATATCTGCCCACAGTCTTGCCAGACTAACTGCTTCACTCGGAAAACAAGAGGAATTGGTAGAGGATAGCAGTAGGAAATAAATAGTGCAACAAGTATGGACTGTAGGGGTTGGGCTAATTGTTCATTTGCTCTGTGTGAACAAATGAGCACACTCTCTGAACCCTGGTTTCCTCAATTGTAAAATGACAGTATCTCTTTGTGAAGATGCACAGAGGTGTGTGTGAATATGTTGCTTAGTAAATGATAACGATTGCTTTCATTGTGAATAATCAAGGCTGGGAAGGAGAGGCTTGGAATTTAGTGACAGGTAAGGACTGATGAAGCAGTTAGGTGTGTGTATGAGGTCCTTGGTTTGGAAGAATGGATATGTAGGAAGGATGAAGATATTCTTGCGTATTCATAATTATATTTTAAGTGGTAAATATATAAACATAGCACTAACATTTTTGAAGATTAAATTTTTACCAGTTCTGATATGTTCAATAGAACGATCGTGATCCTCGTTTGCGAGAGAGATCAATGGCTCGAAATTCTATATTAGACCAATATGGGAAAATTCTTCCTAGAGTTCAGCGAAAATTAGCCACTGAGCGAGCTAAGCCTTACCATCTGTCAGCATCATCAGTTCTTCGAGAAGGTAAGATATCATTGAAAAATGTGATAAAGTATTGGGCTAGAAAAGATACTGAATGATTGATTATCTTCTGAAACCATCATTATCTTCTATTTAGCTCAATTTTGCTTTGATTCATCACAGTGGTACTTTCTTTTTTTAGTGGCTACTCTACCCCAAGAAGTCAAAAGCTTTCTTGGAACTTTTTACAGTTTATTTAATACAAAATGACGGAACTCTTTTTATTTCATTTGAAGACTCCTATCTAACTTCTAGAAAACATGTAGAATAATTATTTTACCATCTCCTAAAAGCCCAAATTGTTAAATTTCTGCATAGATGTTGCTAAACCAAATATAATTTTAACTGCTCTTATGTTGTGTTTCGTTTTCTCCAATCTTTCATATTAATCTACTATTAAAATTCTGGTGTTAAGAGATGAAATTAAATCCTACCTTTTTCATTTTACAGTTTCTAGGCCAAAACCATTATCAGCAGTTCCAAAGCAAGCTGTAACAGGGACTGTGTTAACAAGATCTACTTTCATCAGTAATGTGTTATCTAAAATTGGAGAGGTCTGGGCAAGTAATGAACCTAAAAATAGCGTCTCTGTCTACAATAGGTATGTTTTTCTTACACCTTTTATAGTCATGCTACTTGTTAATCTTTCCTGGATATCAGCTGCATTCATAAACAATCCAGCCTTAGAGCTTATTAATGTATGTAAAAAGGAAAACTCTTTTTTATGTTGTCTACTTTTCTTGCAAGAAGAATGTTCTTTGTCTTTAAATTTAAAACCAAATTATGTTCATCGTTATTTGTAAATAAGCAGAAATGCCCTAAGGAAAAAAATGAAAGCCCCCTTCTCCCATCTAATCTCACCTTCTTATAGCCTTTGTAATTTAATCCTCCTCATGATACATAATCAAAAGTTAAATTTTTATTTTCTTTGTAGTCCTAAAATAGAGGAACCATCTCCTATAGTATATTCCCTCCCAGATCCAGAGCTGCCTGAGGCATTTGTTGGAACACCAATTTCAAAAGCATCACAAAAAATTTCTAGGTAAGAATTTATTAAATCACTTTTAAAAGACAATGTTAGATAAGAATTACACTGTGATATAAAATTTGTCTTTCTCTATCTGACTTACTTCACTTAGTATGGTATTCTCTAGGTCCATCCATGTTGCTGCAAATGACAACATTTCATTCTTTTTTTATGACTAATTCCATTATATATATACCACATTTTCTTAAACCAATTGTCTGTTGATTGGCACTGGGTTGTTTCCATGTCTTGGCTATTGTAAATAGTGCTGCTATGAACATTGGGGCGCAAGTATCTTTTCGAATTAGAATTTTCTTCATTTCTGGATATGTGCCTAGGAATGGGATTGCTGGGTCATGTGGTCACTCTATTTTTAGTTTTTTAAGGAACCTCCATACTGTTCTCCATAGTGGCTGCACCAATTTACATTCCCAACAACAGTGTAGGAGGGTTCCTGTTTCTCTACACCCTCTCCAGCATTTGTTATTTGTAGACTTTTTGATGATAGCCATTTCTGACCAGTGTGAGGTGATACACTTAATAATTACACTGTAATTTTTAAATTGTCTTTAAAATTTTTATAAATACTGTTTTAAATTCTTGAATGAGTTTTTAATGCTTGTTGTAAATAAATAATTTGGGCAGCATTATAGTAATTTTAAGAAACTTTGCATCAGCTGATTGTCTACTTAGAATTTTTGCTTAATGATTTCAGACTGCCTAGGGAAAAGAAGCAAACTTTGTTTTATTAAAATCATGAGCAAAATAAACTGTTAACTTGCTTTCTTTAATCTCATTGTTGATTGACCCATGAATAAAGCTTATTTTCATAAATCCCAGCTAATCTCAGTTGGCTTCTTAAAACTTGTTCCTGTGTAACAGAGCCTACTAAAATGTCTTAAGTGGCTTCAGATGCAATAATATTTTATTTCTTAACCTGTGGTATTAGAAAAGTAAATAGTTAAATTGAAATTTTGCATCCAACATGAAATTGTGATTGTGTTTATTTTATTTAAGAACATTGGAGAGTTGAGAAGTGTTCATAATCATCAATAGCAGAGAACAAACAAGTGTCTCAATGTAATGATTCTCTTCAATAATATGACCATAATTGTTGGAAATTTTTGATTGTTTACATTTTATCAATGACAGAATGACATAATTTTATGGGAATAAAGTTATCTGAATCTATGATACTAAGAATAAAGTACTCAGAATAAGTTAATAACTTAAAAGCAATTGGGGCCAAAGCTGTTTGTAGTGTACATAATGGATATATTTTCAAATCGTGAAAGGATTTTCCCTTTCTTGGATTAGATTTTATTAGATTGAGGTTCTTTTCCTTTAATTACCCTCAGGAGATGGTAAGAAGATTGCTTCAAATGGATGTCATTATCACTGGCATTCTGTTTTCCTACCAGTAGTTTCGATATTTTTCCCACAAGTCACTTTTTCTCAGTTCCTTTGTATTTTAATAGATCTGGGGTTCAAGAAAGGAGCGATAATAAAAGTGTTAAGGCTCTCTCTCCTATCATTTGATATGATAAAAATGTCCAGGGCACTATAGAAAGCCATTTAGTAGAATCCTGGGATTCTCTTTTGCCACTAACCTCATTAATTTGAGAAAATTAACTTTTTTTTTGGTTGGTAAGTCTAGTCTTTATTGTGATCAGAACCATAAAGGTAAATAAACCAGTATTCATTATGTACCTCACATGTGGGTGAAAGGAATTTTTATGTTGTGAAAGTGAATTGTAGCAAATGGATTGCTAGGGAAACATTGCCTTGTTTTCTTGAGTATTTAAATCATTAGCAGTTCATCTTCATTTGAAAATAATGCCTGGCACATAGTAGGGGCTCAGTAAATATTGGTAAAAGGGAGGGAGGAGGGCTAGAACTCCTTTTCAGGGTTGCAGGGGGATGACCAAATTGTTGTTATCTAGAATTCATAATTCTCTTTTTTGCTACTGAATTAATTTTGATTTCTGGAACTAAGGGTGGCATTACAGTAATATACTTGTCTGAATTTATATTTTCATATGGTTATATTTACCAGTGAATGTAGAAGTCTGTGTTATTAAATGGGATACTAATTCTTTTGTTTCTTCAGTATAACTCAAGTGTGTTACCAGGACTTTTCTATTGATATGTATACTGTGATTACAGGCTGCTGGATTTGGTTGTTCATCCTGTCCCCCAGCCTGCTCAGTGTTTGGGATTTATTCAGCAAAGCCCCACAAGATCTCCTTTGTCCCTGGCATCCACCTCATTGCCAGTAAATTCACAGTCAAACGGATCACGTCACAATGCTTCCAGGGCTTCAGAATTACATTTACTTGAAACTCCTCTTGTAGTTAAGGTAAGTATTAACATGTCTAGCATTCCTAGTGAAGCTAGGAAGTTCTTACTTTTCAAGTAGCAGAGAGAAATAAGCTGTTTATAATTGATATCTCTGGGTAATAAGGGGCTTTAAGCCTTTATTTTCCTTTTTTCTTTTCTGTGGATATATTTCCACAATGCTTACTGTATTTTTATGTTTTCAGAAACAGACTTTATTAAATTTACCCTTTGTGGTTAACTGGCATTATGCTCAAGGTTAACAGTTGCATTGCTCTGAAAGTAATGCAAGCCTCTGTGGTTATTATAAACAGGCCTTTTTCCTTTGAAAAATGCTTTCATATTCTTGGGTTTGCTTTTTTTTTTTTTTTTTAAATTCAGTTTCTGATAGCATTTTGCCATTATTTCTTTCCTTTATCAAATACTTTTTAATTCTTAATATTTTTAGAAAAATTTATTTTAAAATTCTGGCGCCTTCAATAAAATTATAAACTGTTACTCTTTCCTATTATCAGTAGGGAATTGCTTTTTCCTTCACCCTCTCTGGTAAATTATTAGCTGAGAAACCACAAAACTAAACTTGTGATGACTGGTAACAGTGGACTTCTACCCTCCCATTGTCGAAATGTTTTCACGTATGTTATCCACAAGCTCGTTGTCCAGTGTTCTGGATTCAGTCCCAGAAGGTTTCCTTTTTTGTTGTTGTTTTTTCTTAATTGTTTCTGGATATCCAGCATTTAGAGTGAAGCCAGGGAATTCTTATTTTTCAAGTTGGATAAAAGATACTTTAGTAAATGCTAGACCTAAAATAGTTATTAAAAGAAGTGGAAAAGAAGCTTGCTAAGATTACTGAGTTCCTGACATTTAATATCCAGTATAGTATTTCTAACTTTTTTTCTTCTATAGAAAAACATTCACATTTTATTCTCTAGGGCTAAGTTCAAATGAAATTAAATGAGGGAATAATTTTGTACTTGCTACCAAAGTGAATCTAGGAGGGCTTCCCTGGTGGTGCAGTGGTTGAGAATCTGCCTGCCAATGCAGGGGACACGGGTTCGAGCCCTGGTCTGGGAAGATCCCACATGCCGCGGAGCAACTGGGCCCGTGAGCCACAATTACTGAGCCTGCGCATCTGGAGCCTGTGCTCCGCAACAAGAGAGGCCGCGATAGTGAGAGGCCCGCGCACCACGATGAAGAGTGGCCCCCGCTTGCCACAACTAGAGAAAGCCCTCGCACAGAAACGAAGACCCAACACAGCCGTAAATTAATTAATTAATTAATTTTTTTTTAAAAATGAGTCTAGGAAGAAATTCAATATAACCTTGTAACAGTTCTAATGGAATTTAATAATCTAATAGGATCCAATAATCTGTTTACTAGTCCTTTGGAAGAGAGGTTAAGTGAAGGAATTATCAATATTTCTACTAACTAGTTCCTATGCTAATTATTTGTATTCATTATAGTAAACCAGTCAGAATTCTTATAAGTAATTCAGTTACTATTGGAGTCATGTGATGCAATTGTATTTTTTCTAAAACAGTCTTAAAATCAGTCTAATTTAGATTAGCTTGCTATAATTAAACTAGGTTCTGTTCATCACACACTATCATCTCTTTCACCTAACTAAAGTTTTCTAAGCAGTAGTTAAATTATCTTATCTCAGCACTTTATAAAGTTGAACTTAAACCTGGGAATAACCAAGGTCTTTAGAATGATTATGGATGCAGCTTTATGTTTTATTTTTATAGCCTTATATATAGAAAGCCCTGAGCAGAATTTTGTATTTCCAGTAATGTGTAATACAACTTTTTATTGATATTTTTATTGGAGATGAGAATATAGCCACCATTGTGACTCGCTTGGCCCTGTCTGTCCTTATGTAGGTGCCTTTTACAAACACTAATGGTGAATTCCATTTGCCCTTTGTCATAGAAAGCTAAGACTTTGGCTATGTCAGTTACTTCCCCTGGATTTGCCGAGTTCACTCCTCAATCCATCCTAAGGTCTGGTCTTCGAACAACACCTTTAGCGTCTCCCTCTTTGTCACCTGGAAGGTCTCTTACTCCTCCTTTACGACTTAAAGAAACTAGAATTTCATTCATGGAAGAAGGCATAACCACAAAATGGACTGCTGGAGTAAGTTTGATAATAGTTGGAACAAAAGGATTTAATAAGAATATATTAGCTCTTATAAGTAAAAAGTTAGATAAATTGATTTGTATAATATCACTACAGATTTTTATATACAGTCTTGCAGGTAGTCATAAAATCAGAAGACATTAGTTCAGAAGGCAACTTTAGGGCCTTGGCTAAGCCAAACCCGTCACTTACAGGTGAAGAAAATAGGGCTAGAAGCACCAAGTCAAATTATCTATAACCAAATAGCTATTTGATGGTAGAAATGGGACTAGAATTGTTTTGTTTTGTTTTTTTAAATTTCTTTGTTTTTTAACCCGTATTGTACTGCTTCTCTTATTAAGTTCCTAGTTTGTTGTCTATTTAGGGAGGGTATGTCTTCAGAGCTCCAGTGTAGGTTAATAGGAACTCATTGGTGCTTCTTGGGCATCTTGCCTCTTCTGTGTTTTAGTCTTTTGGGAATAGTGATCTATCACCAGTTAGAGAACCATTAACAGTCATTAACTTTTAATCAGCAATCTGAAGAGAATGGATTTAGAATAAGTGAATTTTGGTGGAGAAAAGAATTTGGAGAAAAATGGGACGTGGAGAGGGTGGGTATGATTGGGATGGATAGCTTAGACGTGACTGATTTTTACTAGTAAAGTTATTTTTCTCCAAACCTTTTCCTTAACAGGCTGCAGATGACAGCAAAACAAAAGCATTTATTACTGCACCATTCCATGAATGTGCAGTTCCAGCAGAAACTGAATGGCTGAAGAATAAAGATAAGGCAACATCTTTTCCCCTGAATAGCCCTGAAAAGGACCATCAAGAAATGAATGTGAGGTCACAGGATACAACTTCACAAAGTTTGGAGAAACTGGATGTGAGCATAGAAAATAGCAATACTTCAACCAGATCAGACCAGACTACCTTGGAGTATCAGGATGCTCCATCGCCAGGAGACTTTGAACGTATTTTCATGGCCTCTAAGCCAGTGACACGCTCTTCCACTGAACAAATGACTAATTTAACTGAACAGACTGAGAACAGTGATGAAGATACATTTGAATCGGAAGTAACTCCTCCAGACCTGGAGAAACAAATGGGTAAGAACTCATCCCAAATATTCAAAATGGCCATTGATACTCTTCAGTAAAATTTGTGATAGAGGTTTTTCTGTCATAAGAGAAGCATCAGGGTTAAATAATTATATGATCACAGCACAGTAGGTTCTAGACATGATACACATATCTTAATTCTTTCCACTTACAAATATGGCTTACTTATATTGTTATATTCATTATAAGTAGGTGTGCGATTTGAGGAGAGGAGAACTTAATGTGTGTTCTGTTTTCATTTGGAAATGAAATTTGGAAAAGAACAGTAATGGTTAAGGAAGAAATGCCGGGTATCAGTGTGACTTAAAGTCTTCCTATAGCTATGAGAAATAATAATACTGCCTTTACAGACTAGATTAACTCATCCATACAGCAGCCTCAACTTTCTAGAAAGCTGCTCAGAAAACAGGAAGTTCATTCTACTCTCCATCCCTACCTCCAGAATAATCACTGGAAACTGAAAAGTAATGTCCAAAGACCCATGAATTTATTGTCTTTATATTCATTTGTCAAAAAAATTTTGAGCCTCTAATTTACGTGCAACAGGTGGGCTCCGGCTTTGTGTGTGCTAGGTGTTAAGTGATAAAGTAATAAGTAGACATAGCACCTGCCCACATGTAATTTTGAACCTAGTGGATTATATCAAACAAGCATGTTCAATGTAGTTTGATAAGTGCTACACTGGGGAACGTAGAAGGGACCAGTAGAACACCAGGAAGGGGAGAGATTTGGCTTAGAATTGGTGGATCAGAAAACTTACTCTATTTTTATGTTTCTTACCCCTGCATAGATTTAAAGGTAATTCCTAACTTTAAATATGTAAAACCCAATACTTATATAAAAATCTGTGTCATGGTGGTTTCTTTGGGGAAATACGTTCTGCCTAAGCTGAACTAAAGGTTTCTTAAAATGTGAATGCGGTGAAGTTGGGGCTATGATGTCTTTATTTAATAAACATACACATTATTAATTGCTCTAAGAATTTAGGACTCTCTTCATAAATAGCATATGTTTAGAAGTTTATGTTATTCTTTTGATGTGCTGTGTTCCACTAAAATATTTGAATGGTAAATGTTCGACAAGGATGTTCATGGCAATATCTTCATTGATTAGTCCTAAAATGATTAGACAGTCTCAAATGGAAATTTTTATCGTTTTTGTAGGGGATTATGTAGCACAGACTTTAGAGTGAAATAAGCTAGATTTGAATCTTACTAGCTCAGCTAGTTGCTAGGTTTGTGATCTGGGATAAGCAGTGTAACCATATGCTTCTGTTTTCTCATCTGTAAAATGGGAGTAATAGTACTACCTCTTTGGATGTTGAGGATTAAGAGAGTTGTTAAATGTAAAACACTTGCAACAGTGCCTGTTAAGCCAAAAGTGTGAGTGGTAGATGAAAGAGAGGGGGTTGGGAGGGGGGCTCTTGGCCTAGGCTCAGAGAATTAGAAGGAACTTGCAGTCTGATGCCAATGGAGTAAATCTAAAAGTACAAAAAGCAGACCCAACAACTTATTAAAAAGTAATAGGCCAAGACCATGAGTAATCACTAAACATTTAACATAAATAATTATGAATGTTCTTAACTGTGTGATTTATAGGCACTTTAGAAGATGCAGAAACAAAGGATCTCTCAGTTGCACAGGGGGCACTTTCAGAATTAAATAACTTAAGCCCCATTCAAGGAGTTGAAGCTTCTTTTTGTGTGCCATCAGTCTGTGAAGGGTAAGTTTATAGAGGAAATTTCAAATATTAATAAAGTTTAATGAAACTGTGAAGCAGTAGTAAATATTGATATTTGTTCTATGCATAGATTAGCTTTTATTTTGATCTTCGGCATTTCCATTTTGGTAATGTTTCCTGTTATGAAAGAAGTTAATTTGTACAACTGTGTGTTATTTCGTAGTTATTATGAAATCTGAGAATGATACCAGATGTTTCCTGAATATATAGAGACATGATAAATTGAGACAGAACTCTTTAATATTCTTTGGTGATTCTATTTTTGTTGAAAACCAAAAGTGTCACTCAGAGCCACACATCCGTCCGGTGCTCTCCCATTTTCAGTGGTTTCAGGGTGATCAGGTATGTATCCTATAGCACCAAGGCAGAGCGTAAGGGAGATGGTTCAGAGGCAGTAGTGTTCCCTGCCATTTGATTGATACAAGACTCTGGCAGTTTTTGTTTTTCAGTGACTGCTTGAACTGTTATGCTCCCAATTATTCCGTTTCATTTAGCACTTAACACATTTAGCCAGTGTACTAGATGATGTATGGCAGTGCTACTTAAAGTGCAGTCTAATAAGATTGATGCCAGTTCCCAGTTTATGGTCTACAACAAGATAGCAGCTTCTGTTAGAATATATATCAGTAGCCTTTTTTGAAAGTCAGCTGAGCTAATCATTGAAGTAATTGATTGACCTTCTGGCATAAACTCCTTATCTCATTGCAAGACTGAACACATTGTATATCAGCACTTTGAGTAACACTGTTGCAGAGCAGGGGTCTCCAACCCCCGGGCTGCGGACGGGTACCGGTTAGGAACCGGGCCGCACAGCAGGAGGTGAGTGGCGGGCGAGCAAGTGAAGCTTCATCTGTCGCTCCCCATCGCTCACATTACTGCCTGAACCATCCCCCCTCATCCGTGGAAAAATTGTCTTCCACGAAACTGGTCCCTGGTGCCAAAAAGGTTGGGGACCTCTGTGGTAGAGAATACCAAAAAAGTTGCAGCTTCAGTTATCAAGAAGTAGTAAGGGTAATTTACTAAGATTAGCCCACATAAAATGTGATAATTTAAGGCGTTGTAAATGGTTCATTACTTTATGAGTCTTGAGAGTGACTTCACAAACCACCCAGAAAAATCAGTGTCATAATAGTCACCTCTCATACATTGAACTCAATCAGATGCTTCACTTCTGAGAAGAGAAATCCTGATTAACTGTGATCTTTGCCAGGCCTTCATGGAAAAAGAGGGAGAAACAGTACAAAAGGATTATCAAGATTGTTTTGTTGTTTAATTCTAAGGTTTTTAAAATTTTAATGAAAACTAATATTTATTTTAGTGGGTTTGATGGATAATTACAACAATGGCAAATCAAAAGAGCATTCACTTGACCAGAAACTTTGTGGTCATCAGTAACAATCTAGGTGAATATTCACCATCCTTGGCAAGCTAGTTCCTTTTTGAATGTAAACTTATTTGGTTGTGGGTTCTTAGTTATCCTTACTATAAATCTTGTGATTGAGGTAAGTCTTACAAATATACCTACAAATAAATGTGTGTATTTTCCAATTACATACTTTTTCTTGAATTTACTTTACAGTTTGTCCAGTTTAAAAAATCAGCATGCTGTAGTTGGCTTTAGGGAAAGGCCAGCTCAGAATAGAAAGGGACCACTGTCAACATCTTTCCAGAACACTTATCAAGTGGATTAATGCAGGTCACACTGGTCGCCGATTTTGAGTCATTTATCATGTGCTTTCCAGTTAGCATTAAAATATTGAATCTGGGGCTTCCCTGGTGGCGCGGTGGTTGAGAGTCTGCCTGCCAATGCAGGGGACACGGGTTCGAGCCCTGGTCTGGGAAGATCCCACATGCCGCAGAGCGGCTAGGCCTGTGAGCCACAACTACTGCGCCTGCGCGTCTGGAGCCTGTGCTCCACAATGGGAGAGGCCGCGACAGTGAGAGGCCCGCACACCGCGATGAAGAGTGGCCCCCGCTCGCCGGAACTAGAGAAAGCCCTCGCACAGAAACGAAGACCCAACACACCCAAAATAAATAAATAAATTTATAAAAAAAAAAAAATATATTGAATCTGATTCTACTGAGTATAAGGGGGAAATGTCCATAATATTTGATAGATTTATTTGAAGAATATGGCCACAGATAATTAAAAATTGGCCTAAGTGTAATTTATACTGACCAGCATTTTAAAATCATTTTATTTGTAGTTTAAGGTCATGCCATTGTATTCAACAACAAAAAATTAGAAAATAGGAAAAACAAATACAGCATTACTTGTTTCTAAATTCACTTGTAAATTATTTAGTATTATTCTGGATGAAGTTGCATGATATTTTCTCTGAACCTCAGTTTTCATGAACAAAATGAAAAGTAAGAATTGGGTAAAGCAGGTTAGAGCAGATGAAATCTTCTTACACACTAAAGTATATATTTCTATTTCTAAAGGAAAATCCTCACCCCGAAGTCCAAGGTACCTGTTTTAGACGAAGGACTAGTATCTGTTGAAACCTGTACCTCTACAATTAGAGCAGGTAACAGTAAATGTATGTATTATTTTGACTTTAGAATTATTTCATTTTAGTGTTGTGTCTAAAGAGTGTTCTATTCTTAGGACAAAAGAATCTGGATAATCAGACTTTCTTATCTCAGTTATTCTCCAGTTGTGTCCCCAGCTAAAAATAGAATTCTGAGGAGGTGTGTCAGCTACCAAACAGTGGGTTGCTTATAAAACACTCTATGGTTCTCATAGTGGAAGTCTTAGAATGGTTTTTGTGGACATATTTAAAGAAGAGCAAAGTAAATTACCAGTCCCCAGCCAGGCTGCACACCTGCTTTTTGATCTTCTGAGATTCAGTTATATATACAGGGAAACTTCCATATTTATTCTGTGTTTGTGGTAACATATAGCCAAGATTGGCTTATTATTATTAGAAAATAATCTCAAATGACTGAATTTGCTCCAGGGAAAATGAACAGATACATGGAATTTGTTTTGTATTTTTTTTTCTTTTTGAGTGCCTCCTCTCAGTTAGACCCTGGCTATACAGAGATGAGGAAGATATATTTTCTTCATTGAACTCACAGTTGGGTTTAGGGAAAGCAGACACCTTGAATGCCTGTGTCTAGAACTTGTCTAAGCATTTCACATACAATGTTGACACTGTCTGACTCTAGAGCTCACACTCTTAACCGTTATATCCTTCTGCCTGTCAGATTATGAATAGGGCTTAGGACAAGCTTGAGTAGACCTGTTCTCCCCCACCCCGCCCCCCATTAAGAATGTAATACATATTTACTGTAAAATAATCAGGAAATCATAGTCTCACATATAAAGTAAAAATCCCCATAACCCGGTTACCCAGTTTAAGAATCTATTATTAAGAAAGTGTCTTTTCCCTGAGTTTTTTTCCTGTGCATTTTTCCCCAATATGTTGAAAGAGGAGGTAAGTGCAGTGGATAGAGAATACCAAGGATTTAAACAGACTGCTTGGGTTCATAACCCTGTTCTGCACTTACTATGTATAAGACTATGAGCTATACCTCTGTTTCTTTGTCTATAAAATTTAATAGCTTTCACTGTTAATAAAAGCTCAATAAATGTTAGCTATTATAAATTATTAACAATTAAATTTATTATAATCAAAAACAACTTTCTTTTTCACTTAACAGTATATTTAAGATATTTTCCCATGTCATTAATACAGATTAATTCTGTTCTTTTTAGTGGCTGTAATAGTATTTCATAGTATGGATGTTCTGTGGTATGCTTAACTAATTGCTGATTGGTGAACAGTTTGAGCTGATGACCATTTTTGTTTGTTTTGCTATCTCATTTCTGCAATGAATATTATTGTGTATGCATCTTTGCACAGTCTGTGTCAGTGTTTCTTTTGAGCAGATTCCTAAACATGGCCTTGCTGGGTCAAGGAGTGTGCACAGATTTTTAATATTTTATTGTTTTCGCCAATAAAGGTTGTTTAAAGAGGAAGGTGAAAGATAAGGAGAAATTTTTCTTTATGATCCCCCCCACCCCAGTTTATTTAAGTGGTAGAATATGTGGCCATTTGGATGCTTTCTGCCAAAAGGGAAATATCTAGTCCTTTTCACAGCCAGATCAAAGCCCAGATTGCATGTCCCTCATGTAATTCTGTAATGGCTCAACAAGGATAGCTGGTTGTCTAGTAGTCACCTGGTGAACATAATTTTCAGATTAATAAGGAACAAACATCTGAGCTCCTCGAGCAGTTTATCATCATATTGAAGTTTCACAGTAAGGGCAAGAATTATATTCTAGTTGAGAAAAACCAAAGTTGTCATTTTTAAATGTAAAATTTATCTTCTGTGTTTTATTTTTGTAGAAAGCAAATATGTATTGTTTAAACTGAGTGATTGGATACTGATGAAACAGGAGTGACATGTAAATCCTCATAGGCTTTTCCTCTTTTAAGATGTTAGAAATTTTTTGGCACTATGACAGTTTTTCAAGGAAACATTAAGTGCAATGCAGCCTTTTCCCTTCTGTTTGCTTCCCCAGTTGTGTATATATCTTTTTCTGTTTTTAGCTTAAAATATGGAAGATTAACTCTCATTTTTCTTTCAGCTATGGCTGATGTTCTTGGTGATAGTGGAAGCTCTGGGCTTGTTACCTCTGAAGGCCCTATTATCTCTGAACATAGGCTTGACCAGGAAACAGCACTGAACTTAAAAGAAGATCATGAAATAGAAGTTGATGTACTAAAAGCAAGTGTTGACTTACCAGAAGAAAAGCCTCCAGTTTCTGATGATTCTCCTGATACTCAAGAAATTCATGTAAAAAAAATAATTTTTTATTTCTCTGTCAGTCTTTCAGTTTTGGTTTAGTTAGGTTTCAAACCATAGTTCAAATCTAATGTATTCATTTATTTGACTGCTATATGAAAACCTCTTTATAAAAATCTGTGTTCAAAAAAGTATATAAATATATTGTGGAATTATAGAGCACATCCTTTAAGTAAGAAATTGTTTTTCATGAAAACCAAAAGGCTGTGTTAAAGAAGTCACAATTTTAATAATTTAATTTTTGCTCAGTATCCGGTTCAAATGAAAGTTCTTTTAGCCATAAGAAAACAGACATTGGTTACTCTAGAGACATGTATGACATCGAAACTATCCAGAGCGTATATTTGAGAATAATTGAGTACAGTTAACTAGGGTTCTTTCCCACCCACCACCCCACCACCCCCCCATTCATACTTGTGGGAAAATGCTGTTCTGCTGGCTGGGGGTTAACTTCTTAGACACTCCAGAAAGGTGGGGGCTTTTTTATGTGGGGGGGGGGGTTTTGGTATTTAATATGACTTACATTTCCTAAAATTCCACCAAATCTCTTTTATTATCAACAGGCAACTTTTATATGATACATGAATTTAAGATGAAGAAAAATCACCTCTTCTAATTATTTATAGAGATGTGATTGTATAATATTTGGGAGGCTTAACTCAGAAATGTCATGGTTATCCATATTCAATTTCATGAGTATTCTCACTGTGAGTTAGATGGATAAAGTCCCTGTTCCTTCAGCTGGGGAGCTAACACAATTTGTGGGCATGATGTAAATGGGAATCCTCATTTCTGGGTATTTCCAGTCTTTCATTTCACTGAATGTTTGGGGAGTGGGAAAATGTCATTGTTTAGGTGGGTGGTAATGTTCTACCTTCTTGGTCAGGAGATCTCTCTGTTACTTTCTGCCTCCTCCTTTTTCTCCCCTTCCCTTACCAAAAGGTAAATGCAAGGAGCATTCCTTCTTCCACCAAACCCTTGCAAGAGAGGTACTGAACTTGAAAGCCTTAGGAATTTCATGGTTTATGCAGCCCCAGCAAAGGGAAGAGGATTGAGTCTAGCCCAAGGGAGCTTATGTAGGTGAATTCTTCTTCAACCTTATGGGGATCATGCTGTTTAGAAAAAGTGTGGTTAGTTAGGTAATGTGGGGATTATCATTAAAACACAGTTTGGGGGTTGTTTCTTTTTCTCCGGTTAATTTTTCTTTCCTTGGGTGAGAATAGAATAAGTCCTTAATTATCACAACTGTTGGCATCATAATAATTTTTAAGGTTTTGTTAAGACTGTCTTTTTTTAGCCAGGGAAATGTAGAATTCTACTTTTAATTCCATTCAGAATCTCAATCTTTTTCTATCTAGTTATTTTGACTGAGTGAGAAAGTCTGATTGCTTAAATGGATATTTTATAAAGTAAACCCATAAGTATATGCCATATCAAATGTAGTTTATGTTTAACAATTCATACACCAAGGGAGAGGTGGTCATGAAAAAAATTTATGCTTTAGGTTAAAATAAATGTATACATTAACAGTCTCTTATCTTTAATTCATTTTAGGTAATTGAACATGAAAAGCTTGAAGTTCAAGATTCAGGACAAGAGGCTAGGAATCTTTCATTTAATGAGTTGTATCCCTCAGGAACTCTTAAGCTTCGATACAATTTTGATACCATTGAGCAACAGTTTTGTGACTTACCTGATAACAAAGACTCTGCTGAGTGTGACATTGCTGAAGTAGATGGGGAACTTTTTGTGCCACAGAGCAACTTTACCTTGATTTTGGAAGGTGAAGAAGGAGAAGTAGAGACAGGTGATTCTGCAGCATCTAATGTACTAGCTAAAGCAGCTAATGCAGCCACTGAGGAAAAACATGTATACAGTGGGGAAAATGATAATCACGGACATGTTGCAAATTTGCCATCTGTCATAACTAGTGATCAGGAGTCCCAAAGGGTAGAGACATTACCATATGTGCCTGAACCAATTAAAGTAGCAATCGCAGAAAATTTATTAGATGTAATTAAAGACACAAGAAGTAAAGAAATTACTTCAGATACAATGGAACAGTCCATTCAAGAAAACATACCTTTAATAAGCCAAAAGGTAATGTGTTCCACCAAGTTAGCCAAATCTACATTTAAGACTGTTCAGGAAACAAGTACGGTGACTATAAATGTCAGCGAGGTTAATGACATGATTTCCTCCAGAACTCGCAACAGAGGACGTGTCCAAAACCTGAATGTCAAATCGGCACAACAGGAAGAGTCAGCAGATGTTGCTACTCCTGAGATGCTGGGACTTTCAGTTACGAAGAGAACTAGGAAAACAAAAGAAATTTCGGGGGCTTTTGAAAGTGTCTGTTCTGATGATAAAGGAATATCTCATAACCAGCAAATACCTCAAAATTCTATTACTCCTAGGAGAGGAAGGAGAAAAAAAGAAATTAATCAAGACATTTTAGAAAATATTAATTCTGTGGAACAAGAATTACAGGTTACTCCAGGTAGGGAATTAAGAAGGTTAAAATCATCTCAGCTGTTGGAACCAGCAACTGAAGAAACTTCTCTTAGAAAAGAAGTTAAGCTTTCATCTGTTACAAAAAGGACTCCTAAACGAATTAAAAAATCTGTCGAAAATCAGGAAAGTGTTGAAGTTATAAATGATCTGAAAATCAGTAAAGTAGCAAGTCCTAGCAGAAGTACCAGGAAATTGAGAAGTGCTAATTTGGAAACTTCTAAAAATACAGGATATAAACAAGATGGGGAGTCCATCGAAGAGCAACTGCCTATTCAACATAGTGAAAGGGTTAAAAACAAAGAAGTTAGTGCATCAGATGTAACAGAAGATTCCAAACTTGGTTCATCCCAGTTGACTCTTCAAGCAGAATTTGATACTCCTGCTACACCTAGGAAACGTGGTAGACCAAGAAAAATTAATCCATCTGAAGATGTAGAATCTAAGGCTGTTAAGGAAGCAAGAAGTCTCAAGAAGAGAGAAGGTCTCAGCATCCAAAGGAGATCTACAAGAAACACCCCAGCTAAAAGTGAAAATACTGATGTTGGAAAACCAGCTTTAGAAAAATCAGTTTTAGTGCCAAATGAGGAACTTGTTACAGCAATGAGCTCTAAGAAGAAGCTTACAAAAAGGACTGAAAACCAAAGCCAAAAACGTTTATTACGCTCAATATCAGAAAAATGCATAGATGAAGAAATGACAGACAAAGAACCGAATGACCAAGAAGAAAAATTGCTTGCCACAGTTGCTTTGACTAAATCTTCCCGTAGCACAAGGACTAGATCTAGCAAGGCCATCTTGTTGCCGGACCTTTCTGAACCAAAAAATGAGTCTTTTTTATTTTCTCCTCCTGTGTCAAAGGTTCCAAGGAAAGAGAAAGGTACTTTTATTTCTTTTCAAAGCATAATTTTCATCTCATTCGAAGTCTTCAGTTTAAAAAAAATTCTGTTGGTTCAAACATGATTAGATTTTGTGTTAAGGCACTTACGGATTATTTCTTCTAAAACTGATTTGTAGTTACAGGGAATTCCTCCCCCTTCAAAAAACATAAACAAAAACCAATTTTGATCTTTTGATAGTAAAATTTAAATATTTTATATTTTAAAGTTTATTTTTAGATTCAAGAATTTCTGTTTCACCATGACTTTTTAAATCCTATAATTCACTTGACATAGGTTTAATTTTTTAGAATAGTATTATTTCTCTTCATTCTGCCCTTATATCATGTGACTTAATTTTGGTTTCTCCCCAGATAGAACCATCATTTTTGGCTCATATCCCAGCTGGTGTCCACAACTTTAAATTGTTTTGAAGGGAAACAGCAGTAGAATTCTATTGATTACAATACAGAAATTATTTAAATCCATATTCCCTATTGTCTATGAACTGGCAAGGCTACATGCCCAACCTCCCTCACTGACGATAAATGAGCTAATGATTGTACTGTTTGGTTGGTATAGTTCATACCTTCTCAACAGGAGTGATGTCTCTCCCAAAAGGGTGAAAATATCTTACTCTTTTTTATGTATAAAGCAGAGATATACATAAAGTATGTAAACAGATATACAGTATCATCTGTGCTATTAAGATTTCTTGTGGGGGGGGGAATTCAGTGAGGGAGACAATTAAGGAAAAAGGTCTAAAAAGGTGCTGATAAAGATTAGGGACTTGTAAGTGAAGTAGGTGTCTTTGTTGTTCTACTAAACTTTTTTATTAAACTGTTGCATGCATTTTTAAATGCGTTAGTGAACATCCTATACAGTTGCTTCCTGACTTGGGGAAGGCCAAGAGGAAGATAAGTCATTTAAAAATCTGCAAACTGAAATTTTCTGCCTTCAACATTCACTGCGTAAAAACCTCTTTAAGTATATTGTATTCATGAAGTCCAGTTGTTATATTTACATAGCACAAGCCCAGGAAAGGGCCCTTTGCCATTGAATTGATCATTTGACCAAAAAATGATCTGTAGTTATAGGAGATTTTGGTAGTACTGTATAATCCAGTTTCTTCTTGCTGTTGGGAAAGTGTGGTTATGCTTATACTTGGCATGGAGGAAAAGGAAATGACCAAATGTGAGATTTTAGCTGACTTTACTAAGCTGCTATTTTAGGTAAAAGTTAAAATGAAAAAGAACAGTGAGTGGTAGAAGAATGTCATTAACAATTCTTTTATACTTTTCTAATGACTTTTAGAGTATAGTAAACGCAAAATTTGGGGGTTCTTTTGGTAGAGCATAGCCAAACATCTCAATAATTCTGATATTTGTTATCTTTACATAGTCGTCATCTGTATACATGTTACCTGTAACTTTTTTCTGTAATAAAAATAATATATGCCTGCCACAGAAAATTAGAAATTAAAAGTATTTAATCTAGTCAACTAGAGGACCAGTAACCACTGTTCACATTTTCTTTTATATCCTTCTAGTTAAATATATAGTTTGTTTTTTATAAAACCCAACAAACTACGGTTTGTGTATAGATATATATACTGCTCCCACCACCTCCTACTTATTTCTTGAGCATTTTTCCTCAAAACCCTGAGTGTTCGTGGTTTTGTATTTTTGTTTGTTTGTTTTTTACACATTGATAGAGTCCACGTGTGGCATTTCATCTCACTTATGTGCTGCAGATCACTCAAGCATTCTCCTGCCAGGTATTTGAATTGTCTTCAGATTTTCTGGTATTAACAATAAGCATCTTCTAGTATGAGGTTAGAGGTGATAAGAAATTTGGGACTGAGATTTCCCACTTCTGCCACTAACTAGCTGGGCAGAAAATCATTTAACCTTTCTGAATCGTGTTTTCTCATCTTTACAATGTGGGTAATAATGCCTACTACGTAGGGTTCTTGTGAGTATTGAGTGTTCACTACTTTAACAAAGCAATTAACTCCATCGTTAGTTTCCTTTCTTATTTTGCCCTCAGATTATAGTTTCTGCACTCTTACAATACCTTCTGTCCCTTGTGCCTATTTAACTTGCATTTTTTTAAAAAAAATCTCCTTCAGGGAGGGGTGGGAGGTACAGAGAAGAGTGGATACAGAAATATTATATGATTAGAAAGCTGGAGGCCATCCTCAATTTAATTGAAACATGTCAAAGAAACAGATATCGTAGAATCACTAACTAAAAAGAATGTAAAGCTTTACATTTCAACAGATTTTCTCAAATTCCATTACTCAGCAGCAGATATTTAAGAAGGGTTTGCTGTATACCTGAGGCCATACTAGGGTATACATTCACCAGTTCATTTGATTCTCAGTATAACCCAGTGTAGTACAGGTACTATTACTCCTTCTTTCCACAATGAGGAAATTGAAATTCAGTGAAACTGAGCACCCACATCACCCAGGTAATGAATAAATAGTGATGTCTTGGAGCCGATTCCTGCTGGCTAGTGAGAGCCAATTGTTAAATATTCAGGAATTTTGTGAGCCAGCCATGGAACATTTATAGCACAGAAATAAGCAAATGCTATAAATCAGAGTTGTGGGTTTTTTTGTTGTTGTTGTCTTTTCCTTCCCAGAAAGCTGTTTACCAGTACGTTATTGGGTTTGAATCTATAGGACTTTCGAACTTCTTAGGCCTTAAGTAGCATTGGCCACCAAAACTTACCCTCAGAAAGCTTACCGAAGTACGCAAGGAATTGAAAGTATAATAAAGTCTTGTCTGGCTAATAGAAGCGTATGGAAGGAATGGTGGGGCTGAACATTTTTGCACGTGATAATGTATTTTTGTATTTCCTTCTTTATTCCTTTGGGTGCAGTGGGGAACTGTAGGTGAAAAATATGAGCTGGTCTTTGAAAAGCCAAAGAAGCTCTTGTTCCTGGTAGCCTGGAAAAAGAAAAATAGAATGTATCATTTTCCCAGAGCATAGATTTCTTTGTCTGTATCTTAACTGCAAAAGAGAGGAGTTAACCACCAGTGCCACTTATGCCACTTATCAGCTGGTAGCGGAGATGACTTTTATTTCTGACCCTCACCCCTTTTTTCTTTTGTTAAAAATCACATGCTTTACAGAATTTGACATCTTATAGAACTCTTGATTGTCCCAGTAGGTGAAATATCATTGAACTATAATTTGGGAATTTTATTCCAAAGATTTGTAAATTATATTCTTGAAATAATAACATTATAACATGCAAACAGCCGTAAAGCACTAACATTATTCTAATCTTTAATCTCCACAGTAACTTTAAAGGTGCCATTTTGAATCTCATTTTATAGAAACTGAGGCACAGAGAGGTTTAGGTAACTTGCTTTTTGTCCCACAGCTAATAAATCCAGAAGCTAGGATTTAATTTCTGGCAGACTGGTTCAACTGCACCATGCCACTTCCATAATTACATTGCTAACTGCCATTAATATGGAGACCCTATAGTAAAAAACAGGGAAAAAATCTGAGATGAAGTGTGTGATAAATATTTTTAATTACATACACTTTCAAGTAATTCTTAATTAAACCATTTCTATTTGTCTATGGAAAATCTTCCTATCGGCCTGTTTTTCTATATTGTTACTTTCTCTGCTTGCTATTTTTCTTTTATGCTGTGGACTTTTCTATTGTTCCCCTTGCATGGAACAACTGGCTCAGAATAAGCTGAAAGGAAAGAGGGTTTGAGTCTCTTCTTTGTAAATAAAATTGCTTTTTAAAATAAAAACCTTGCCTCTGGAAAAGTAGGAATTATGAAGCAAAGTAGCTCAGGTTACACAGGGCAGGCATACCTGGGAGATATTTGCAGATTAGGTTCCTTACTATCACAGTAAAGCAAATATCACGATAAAGCAGGTCATGCAAATTTTTTGGTTTCCCAGTGCATGTAAAAGTTACGTTTACACTATACTGTAGTCTTTTAAGTGTGCAATAGTATTTTTAAAATGTTCATACTTTAATTATAAAATACTTTATTGCTAAAAAATGCTAACCATCATCTGAGCTTTAAGCGAGCCTAATCTTTTTGCGATAGTAACATCAAAGATCACTGATTACTGTAACAAATACAATAATAATGAGAAAGTTTGAAATATTGGGAGAATTACCAAAAATGTGACACAGAGACATGAAGTGAACAAATGCTATTGGAAAAATGGCACAGATAGACTTGCCACAAACCTTCATTTTGCCATACCATATTTCAAACCTTCAAATATGCCATACCTCTTTTTATGGTGCTTTGCGTTATTGCCCTTAACTGCACTTCACAGATCTTGCTTTTTGTTGCAAGTTGAATTTATACGTCTATATATATAAAATAGATATATATATATAAATAGATATACAGTGTTTTGTTCTTTCTTTCTACCTTTCTTTAGCTAAAAAAATAGAGGCTCCTGTGCAGCTGCAAGAATTAGTTTCGGATTTACCTTCTCAATTTGTCTTCTCACCTCCTACTTTAAGGACCAGGCGGAAAAACACATCTAATACATCCAAACTTGTAGATGAACTGGTAAGAAATGCATGATTTTACTTGTATGTGTATTTAAACATGCTTTTTATTTTTTTAAGCAATGCTTCCTAGATAAACTTCTTTTAAAAAGAGCAGACATTTATACTGTAAGTCCAAAATTGTCTTTTCTGCACTTTTGGGGATACTACCTTTAAGACAGATTGGTATGTTACTCATGGTTTATTATTGGCAGCTGCAGTTTAAATTACCTATTAGGGGAAGGGTTTTTAAATTGTAGTGTCCCACCATAATTATCTGGATGTATTTATTTAAAATGTAGGTCCCTGACCCCCTGGAGTGTCATCCACAGACCACACTTGGAGAGAGAGTGTTTCAGAGCTGACTAGTTGCATGTAACTCTAAAATAAAAATAGTTCAGGGATTGAATGTGAGCATGAGACCCTTATATTTACCAGTCTTAATTCATAAGCATGTCTTGAATTATCTGCTGTGAGCCAGTTACTATGCAAGGAAAAAGGCAGAAAAATAATTCAGGCAGATTCCTTGTTTTTCAGGAGTTCAGTTTAATTGAAGAGGCAAAAATACAGATAATTATTTCACAGCATGATAAGAATCATTTATACCCAGATAACCCTGTAGACCGTGTAGGTAAAGGAGACAGGCATTGCTGGAAGAGAAGATAGCAGATGCAAAGGCGCAGGAGCCTGGCGATGCATGAGGAAGGGGGTGGGGCTGTTCACAAACTAGCAAATAGCCATGTGCATGCTTTAAGTAGTTTCGGTGAAAAGGGAATTCTAGGGAGGAAAAATGGTCACTGGTGGCCTAATTCTTATGCCGCAAGAGCCTGGATTTGGACAGAGTCAATAGAACAAAAGGGCAGGGGACAATGGAAACATTCCAGAATAAAGTTGATAAGACTTGGAGATAACTGAATGTGTGGGGATAAGGGATAATGAGCTGTCCTAGATGACCAAGGTTTCTACCAAAAAATATAAGGAGTCCATTTGATATTTGTTAAGTTTAAATTCATTTAGCACTGTCTGGCTATATTCCTTGACTCAGGATGGAACTTTTTAGTTTAGATTTCAATTGTTTAATTACTTAAGGTTCATCTTTTAAAATTTTTAACCCATAGGAAGATGATGCTCAATCAGTTGAAACTGTGGGAAAGCAACAAGTGAAAAGAACCAGGACTGCAAAAACAAAACAAGCAAGCAAGTAAGACTTTTCTATGCTGTTATTTTTTTTCTGTTTTGTTTCTTAAAATTAGAGAAGACTCAACTTAAAAAGAGAAATTAAGCTCATCAGAAAAGGGTAATTTTTAGGGGCATTTATATGCACTGGCTCTGTGTAATTGTTAGATTTCACTGCAGAAGGTGGCTTTCTTATATAGCATGAAAGCCCATTCATTCATCCTTTTTAAAGAAGGGTATCACCTCACACCAGTCAGAATGGCTGTCATCAAAAAACCTACAAACAATAAACGCTGGAGAGGGTGTAGAGAAAAGGGAACCCTCTTACACTGTTGGTGGGAATGTAAATTGATACAGCCACTATGGAAAACGGTGTGGAGGTTCCTTAAAAAACTAAAAAGGAACTACATATGACCCAGCAATCCCACTACTGGGCCATATACCCAGAGAAAACCATAATTCAAAAAGACACACGCACCCCAATGTTCATCGCAGCACTATTTACAATAGGCAGGTCATGGAGGCAACCTAAATGCACATCAACAGAGGAATGGATAAAGAAGATGGGGTACATATATACAACAGAATATTACTCAGCCATAAAAAGAAATGAAATTGAGTCATTTGTAGTGAGGTGGATGGACCTGGAGTCTGTCATACAGAGTGAAGTAAGTCAGAAAGAGAAAAACAAATATCGTATATTAACGCATGTATGTGGAATCTAGGAAGATGATATAGATGACCTTAATTGCCAAGCAGAAATAGAGACACAGACGTAGAGAACAAATGTATGGACACCAAGGGGGAAAGGGGGGGAGTGGGAGGAATTGGGAGATTGGGATTGATGTATGGCTGATTTATTTTGCTCTGCAGTAGAAGCTAACACAACATTGTAAAGCAACTATACTCCAATAAAAATTAATTACGAAGAAAAAAGGGTAGCAGGGTGGGGGTAGTTGAATACCCACTGAATCTTTGTTTTTACAATGAGCTGGGGGAGGGGAGTGGGATGTTTCACCTTTTCCTTAGTAAAGATAGATAACTATCAGTAAAAATCGTTAAAAACTTTTAAAAATCCTGTGATTATTTCACTATTAGCAATTAAAATTTCATCCGTGGGGAAATTACTCCATTTCAGATATATTTTGCTTAAGTTGAATTTCATAAAAGTACCAAATAATCCATTTTATCTTACTTTAAAAACTGATTTAACAAGAGATTTTGACTATAATAACACTACATATAAATTGGCTTTGTGTATATGTGGAAAACTACTTCATATTATGAAAATATATACACAGTTGCTAATTGCTGGTATTTGGGAATTGCCATTTCTCATACAACTCATTATGGGCCTGCTGGGCTCTCATTCCATGGACTGGCTACTGGTACTTGACCCTTCCTTGTAACCCAGCAGTATTTATTAATACATATGAAACATTTAAATGAAAATTCAACAGTAATTGTTTTGAGTATCCCAATCATAAAGAACATTTCTGTCATGTGAAACCTTAACTCTGCCTCTGATTAGTTTATTTGACTGAAATTTTATTTCACTTCTCCTTTATAAAATAAAGCACTAGAAAAGACTAATCCCTAAGGTTTCTTTCAATATATTGGGAAGCCAATTACATTTTATATTATAACATGTTTATTGTTACTTAAATCTTTATTTCAGAAACACAGAAAAAGAAAGTTGGTCACCTCCTCCAGTAGAAATTAAGCTGATTTCCCCCTTGGCAAGCCCAGTTGATGGAGGAAAGAGCAAACCGAGAAAGACTATAGAAGTAACAGGAAAAAGTCTTGGAAGGAGCAGGAAGAAATTGTCTTCTTTTCCAAAGCAAGTTCTACGCAGAAAAATGCTGTAATTTTTTTCCAGTTTTTAATGTACACCTATTTGTAAAGTCATCAGAATTGTGTGGATTATTAAAAATCATCTAATTTGGAAGAAAATAATTTATATAAATTATTGTAAATTTTTGTAAACAGAATGTCTTCAACAAGTAAAGTAACTCCACATGGAGTGTGATTCTTTTAGTCCAGGCAGTTTTTTCTATTTTATATTAAGACTTCATACATTTATATAATATGTAAATATGGCTTATTATTGGAATGTTAAATAAAGTGTATACTTCACAGTAGTCTGTGTGTCTGTTAGATTTTTGAGAGGGGATTTCTGTTTTAATAATGATTTTATATGCTAGTAGGTATTGGTTCCATTTTCTTTCTCTGTGGTTAAAAGTATTAGACCAATTTTAAAATGAAGATGATTGAACTGTGTTTTTTAAGTTGCCGTTTTATAATGTATGCACTTTGCTTCTGTGATTAAGATTTCTAAGCATAAATTGGGAAGGCTGTTACTGTGTTGAAATTGAATTATGGGCATGTAATTTTGCCACTTTTTTGTAGTTTAACATATTTTGTGCATTCTACCTCAAATTAGTAATTTTCCAAGTAATGCATTGGTTAAATATAATGTTGGCATTTCTTGTTCAGCAAGCTTAAAGGCTGTTATCCTTAAAGTCTCTTAATTATTCAGAGACTGATTATCCAGGTTAGACTGACCGGTTCACTGCTCACTAGCAACTTCTTAAAAGGGTTAGAGTAGTCAGAAAGGAAATGTAAAATGCATCTGTTTCGTGGCTATTCAGTGCACCTTGTTTGTGCCCGATATTCATAGAATGAGAAGTCTGATCAAATTTTATAAATATTCTTGCTGTGAAGGAGCTTGCTACTGAATCGCAGAAATCCCTTAATATTCAGGTTTTTAAATGACAAATTCTCATAGGACCTCAGGCACAGAATATTGAGGATGGGTAAAGAGTGTGAGTAAATGTGGAAAAAGGAAAAGAAACACCACTGTTCTCTGCAATGTGACTGTGTACAATTAAGTGGTGATACTTGATGTGGGCTATAAAATTCATCGATAAATAAGTATTGTAAAATTATAACAGGTAATTGATAGTGTGTAATGAATGCTCCATTAATAATTGATTGTCTAGAAACAGACTGCTTCTGTTGGCTAAGCTTTCAGTGTTTCAGTGTGAAGCATAAGCAGTGTACTTTCTACATTATTTTTCTACCAAATAACAATACGAATAATGGGAAAATGATGAAAATGCCTATGCCAAGTATTGACAGTGTGAAAGTGGCAGTACGAGTGCGGCCTTTTAGTCAGGTTAGTGATAAATGTTACATTGCCTTGTTGAAAGTTTGACTATGACTTTCACTTTATTAATTTTTTTAATAATAATTATCAAACTTGTATTTAAGCTGCTTGTCATTTACCGAATATTAAGTTTATTTAAATTAACTTGTTAAATGGGTAATTTAAAGATCTAAACATAATTCAGAAAACACTTCATTTCATTCGTTTGAGCAAATAGCACAATAAAAAAATTGACAAGAAAAACGTATTGTCAAGTTAATAATTTTTTAAATCAGTGCAGTTTGGTGAATATAGACATGTGCTATGTATTTTTAATAATGTACTTTTTGCCCCTCAGAAACAATAGATCATAAGCAAACAAATTGCCAGTTCTGAATGAACTCTGCATTTTACATGCTTTTTTGTATAATTGTATTTATATAACTTTACAGAAACACCAGTCGTTAAACAATTTATGGATTATACTCATTCTGGGACCTTTAGCAATTGGCCTGTCTTTGATTTTCAATGGAGTAGTTGAATCTTAAGATAACTGTTAACAATTGACCCCTTCAGCAGAGTTTTGATTGTTTGTTGTGGCTCAAACGCTGAACTAGAAACTGAGGATACCGTGTACCGTCTATGTATGTTAATAATTTATAGCAGTATGTACCATGGTAAGGTAAACCA
This sequence comes from Eschrichtius robustus, assembly GCF_028021215.1. Classification (NCBI taxonomy): domain Eukaryota; kingdom Metazoa; phylum Chordata; class Mammalia; order Artiodactyla; family Eschrichtiidae; genus Eschrichtius; species Eschrichtius robustus. The sequence goes on along the minus strand of NC_090826.1, from coordinate 164,440,574 downwards.
TCTTGGCACCCAGAGAAAGATCAGGTATAGTTCATTCTGCCTGCACAGAACTTGAAGACTTCTGGAGCTAGAAGCATTTGTGATGACCATAAAGGATAAGTAAGATTTGGATAAGAGTATGCTAGAACGGCATGCAAAGGTCTATTTGACAGTAATTAATTCTGAGTGGGATACAGTGTAATGATGACCTCATATTACATCTTTTTTCCCACTTGTACAACTTGCCGCTTTTTCTTTCTTGTCCATTAAAACAAAATACTGCTTTGCACATTTTCAGTTGGTATCAGTACTGTCCTGTCCCTTGACATTCCTCTATATTGCAGAAAATATTTTAGCAATCAGGCAGATACATGATTAGATAACTTTATAACTAGACAACTTCAAGTGTAGCAGATATTTAAGGTTTCTAAAGTGGCATAGTTTCTCAGGGAACTGATGCAGAAAATGTCAAAGAATTAACTTGTGATCAGTAAATTAAATGTTTTGTCCAAAAAAAAGGGAAATAAAACCATTTTATGACCTAACCCATCAACACATTGAAAGTTATTCCAGGGGTATTTTTCACTGGACTTTAATATCACTAAACTAACTGCAAGTTTTAAACAGTTAACAAGGATATAGAAATGGGCAGTAAAGCAGTTACATAATTATACAGCCTTTAGGTCCACTAAAAGTGATTGCATTTGATTCAAATCTACCACCAAAGTTGGTTATCTTAGACTAGAATAGTAGCAAGGAGGAAAGAGAATGAATACAAGAGGTGGTTTGGGGGTAAAGAGTTATGGATCACACCTGGACAACTGTTACACCGCCTTGGTGACCTAGAACCTGCCCAATTCTCTAACTTCATATCCAGTCTTTATCTTCACTGTGGGATCAGAGAACCAACTTTATGAGACTTCCTTTGTTGTAAGAAAAAGGCCGTCAGGAGCGTTTCAAGTCGGATGAACTTGGGTTCAAAACCTGACTTTATCACTTACCCACCGTGTAGCCTTCACGTTTTTAAGCTCTGAGCCGTGAATTCCTTACGTGTAAAATGGAGATACTGATACCTCACAGGGTCACTGTTACAAACACTGGATGAAATGATCTGTAAGTTAGCACTATTCTTAACAAGTAATGCTATAGTTTTTTTCACCATAATATCAATATCTTTAAATGATTTTATTGAAATTATAATTTACATTCTGTACATTTAACTCATTTACAGTGTATAATTCAATTATTTTTAATATATTCACAGATACATGCAACCATCACCATGGTCAGATTAATTGATAGAACATTTTTATCACCTCGAAGAAGAAAGTACTCTTTTTTTTCTTCTTTTTTTTTTTTTTTCCCCTGAGGAAATTCTTCAGAGTCAAACACAAAGACTAAAACAAATAAAAAACAAAAGATAATGCAGGTAGCAAACAAAAATCATTATCATCATAGTTAATATTGTCAGATAAGAGAAGATACTGAATCTGTGACCCAGAAGTAGAACGTAGGAACAAAGTTAATCAGAGAACAAAAGTGAGTTCCTACATATTTCTTCTTTTTTTTCAGGTTTGGTTTTATGCTTACCAAAGCAAAGACATTGATAAAGCAAATACAATCTGCAATAATAAATACATCTGCAATAGATGCTAAATATCACTAAATTATTATATAATTTAGACAGTAAATATGGCCTATTTTTGCTTCTTTCCAATAGAATACATTTGATCACATTTTTTTAAAATACAGCAGGTTCTTATTAGTCATCAATTTTATACACATCAGTGTATACATGTCAATCCCAATTGCCCAATACAGCACACCACCACCCCCCCGCGGCTTTCCCCCCTTGGTGTCCATACGTTTGTTCTCTACATCTGTGTAGAGATTTCTCAATTTCTCTCTCAATTTCTGCCCTGCAAACCGGTTCATCTGTACCATTTTTCTAGGTTCCACATATGTGCGTTAATATACGATATTTCTTTTTCTCTTTCTGACTTACTTCACTCTGTATGACAGTCTTTAGATCCATCCATGTCTCAACAAATGACCCAATTTCGTTCCTTTTTATGTCTGAGTAATATTCCATTGTATGCATGTACCACATCTTCTTTATCCATTCATCTGTCGGTGGGCATTTAGGTTGCTTCCATGACCTGGCTATTGTAAATAGTGCTGCCATGAACACTGGGGTGCATGTGTCTTTTTCAATTATGGTTTTCTCTAGGTATATGCCCAGTAGTGGGATTGCTGGATCATATGGTAATTCTATTTTTAGTTTTTTAAGGAACCTCCATACTGTTCTCCATAGTGGCTATATCAGTTTGCATTGCCACCAACAGTGCAAGAGGGTTCCCTTTTCTCCACACCCTCTCCAGCATTTGTTGTTTGTAGATTTTCTGATGATGCCCATTCTAACTGGTGTGAGATGATACCTCATTGTAGTTTTGATTTGCATTTCTCTAATAATTAATGATGTTGAGCAGCTTTTCATGTGCTCCTTGGCCATCTGTATGTCTTCTTTGGAGAAATGTCTATTTAGATCTTCTGCCCATTTTTGGATTGGGTTGTTTGTTTTTTTAATATCAAGCTGCATGAGCTGTTTATATATTTTGGAGATTAATCGCTTGTCCGTTGATTCATTTGCAAATATTTTCTCCCATTCTGAGGGTTGTCTTTTCGTCTTGTTTATGGTTTCCTTTGCTATGCAAAAGCTTTTAAGTTTCACTAGGTCCCATTTGTTTCTTTTTGTTTTTATTTCCATTACTCTAGGAGGTGGATGAAAAAAGATCTTGCTGTGATTTATGTTAAAGAGTGCTCTTCCTATGTTTTCCTCTAAGAGTTTTATAGTGTCCAGTCTTACATTTAGATCTCTAATCCATTTTGAGTTTATTTTTGTGTATGGTGTTAGGGAGTGTTCTAATTTCATTCTTTTACATGTAGCTGTCCAGTTTTTCCAGCACCACTTATTGAAGAGACTGTCTTTTCTCCACTGTATATCCTTGCATCCTTTGTCATAGATTAGTTGACCATAGGTGCGTGGGTTTATCTCTGGGCTTTCTGTCTTGTTCCATTGATCTATGTCTCTGTTTTTGTGTCAGTACCATATTGTCTTGATTACTATAGCTTTGTAGTATAGTCTGAAGTCAGGGAGTCTGATTCCTCCAGCTCCGTTTTTTTCCCTCAAGACTGCTTTGGCTATTCAGGGTCTTCTGTGTCTCCATACAAATTTTAAGTTTTTGTTCTAGTTCCCTAAAAATGCCAGTGGTAGTTTGATAGGGATTGCATTGAATCTGTAGATTGCTTTGGGTAGTATAGTCATTTTCACAATATTGATTCTTCCAATCCAAGAATGTGGTATATCTCTCCATCTGTTGCTATCATCTTTAATTTTTTTCATCAGTGTTGTAGTTTTCTGCATACAGCTATTTTGTCTCCCTGGGTAGGTTTATTCCTAGGTATTTTATTCTTTTTGTTGCAGTGGTAAATGGGAGTGTTTCCTTAATTTCTCTTTCAGATTTTTCATCATTAGTGTATAGGAATGCAAGAGATTTCTGTGCATTAATTTTGTATCCTGCAACTTTACCATATTCATTGATTAGCTCTAGTAGTTTTCTGGTAGCATCTTTAGGATGCTCTATGTATAGTCTCATGTCATCTGCAAACAGTGACAGTTTTACTTCTTCTTTTCCAATTCTATTCCTTTTATTTCTTTTTCTTCTCCGATTGCCGAGGCTAGGACTTCCAAACTATGTTGCATAATAGTGGTGAGAGAGGACATCCTTGTCTTGTTCCTGATCTTAGAGGAAATGCTTTCAGTTTTTCACCATTGAGAGTGATGTTTGCTGTGGGTTTGTCATATATGGCCTTTGTTATGTTGAGGTAGGTTCCCTCTATGCCCACTTTCTGGAGAGTTTTTATCATAAATGGGTGTTGAATTTAGTCAAAAGCTTTTTCTGCATCTATTGAGATGATCATATGGTTTTTATTCTTCAGTTTGTTAATATGGTGTATCACATTGATTGATTTGCGTATATTGAAGAATCCTTGCATCCCTGGGATAAATCCCACTTGATCATGGTGTGTGATCCTTTTAATGTGTTGTTGGATTCTGTTTGCTAGTATTTTGTTGAGGATTTTTGCATCTATATTCATCAGTGATATTGGTCTGTACTTTTCTTTTTTTGAGTATCTTTGTCTAGTTTTGGTATCAGGGTGATGGTGGCCTCATAGAATGAGTTTGGGAGTGTTCCTTCCTCTGCAGTTTTTTGGAAGAGTTTGAGAAGGATGGGTGTTAGCTCTTCTCTAAATGTTTGGTAGAATTCACTTGTGAAGCCATCTGGTCCTGGACTTTTGTTTGTTGGAAGATTTTTAATCACAGTTTCAATTTCATTACTTGGGATTGGTCTGTTCATATTTTCTATTTCTTCCTGGTTCAGTCGTGGGAGGTTATACCTTTCTAAGAATCTGTCCATTTCTTCCAGGTTGTCCATTTTATTGGCATAGTGTTGCTTGTAGTAGTCTCTTAGGATGCTTTGTATTTCTGTGGTGTCTGTTGTAACTTCTCCTTTTTCATTTCTAATTTTATTGATTTGAGTCCTCTCCCTCTTTTTCTTGATGAGTCTGGCTAATGGTTTATCAATTTTGTTTATCTTCTCAAAGAACCAGCTTTTAGTTTTATTGATCTCTGCTATTGTTTTCTTTGTTCCTATTTCATTTATTTCTGCTCTGGTCTTTATGATTTCTTTCCTTCTGCTAACTTTGGGTTTTGTTTGTCTTCTTTCTCTAGTTCCTTTAGATGTAAGGTTAGATAGTTTATTTGAGATTTTTCTTGTTTCTTGAGGTAGGCTTGTATAGCTATAAACTTCCCTCTTAGAACTGCTTTTGCTGTATCCCATAGGTTTCGGATTGTTGTGTTTTCATTGTCATTTGTCTCTAGGTATTTTTTGATTTGCTCTTTGATTTCTTCAGTGATCTCTTGGTTATTTAGTAACGAAGTGTTTAGCCTCCATGTGTTTGTGTTTTTTACGTTTTTTCCCCTGTAATTCATTTCTAATCTCATAGCATTGTGGTCAGTAAAGATGCTTGATATGATTTCAATTTTCTTAAATTTACTGAGGCTTGATTTGTGACCCAAGATGTGATGTACCCTGGAGCATGTTCCATGTGCACTTGAGAAGAAAGTGTAATCTGCTGTTTTTGGATGGAATGTCCTATAAATATCAATTAAATCTATCTGGTCTATTATGTCATTTAAAGCTTCTGTTTCCTTATTTATTTTCATTTTGGATGATCTGTCCATTGGTGTAAGTGAGGTGTTAAAGTCCCCCACTATTATTGTGTTACTGTCGATTTCCTCTTTTATAGCTGTTAGCAGTTGCCTTATGTATTGAGGTGCTCCTATGTTGGGTGCATATATATTTATACTTGTTATATCTTCTTCTTGGATTGATCCCTTGATCATTATGTAGTGTCCTTCCTTGTCTCTTGTAACCTTCTTTATTTTAAAGTCTATTTTATCTGATATGAGTATTGCTACTCCAGCTTTCTTTTGATTTCCATTTGCATGGAATATCTTTTTCCATCCTCTCACTTTCAGTCTGAATGTGTCCCTATGTCTAAAGTGGGTCTCTTGTAGACAGCATATATATGGGTCTTGTTTTTGTATCCATTCAGCAAGCCTGTGTCTTTTGGTGGGAGCATTTAATCCATTCACGTTTAAGGTAATTATCGATATGTATGTTCCTATCACCATTTTCTTAATTGTTTTGGGTTTGTTTTTGTACGTCCTTTTCTTCTCTTGTGTTTCCCAGTTAGAGAAGTTCCTTTAGCAATGTTGTAGAGCTGGTTTGGTGGTACTGAATTCTCTTAGCTTTTGTTTGTCTGTAAAGCTTTTGATTTCTCCATCGAATCTGAATGAGATCCTTGCCAGGTAGAGTAATCTTGGCTGTAGTTTCTTCCCTTTCATCACTTTAAGTATGTCCTGCCACTCCCTTCTGGCTTGTAGAGTTTCTGCTGAGAAAGCAGCTGTTAACCCTATGGGAGTTCCCTTGTATGTTATTTGTCATTTTTCCCTTGCTGCTTTCAATAGTTTTTCTTTGTCTTTAATTTTTGCCAATTTGATTACTATGTGTCTCGGCATGTTTCTCCTTGGGTTTATCCTGTATGGGACTCGCTGCGCTTCCTGGACTTGGGTGGCTATTTCCTTTCCCATGTTAGGGAAGTTTTCGACTATAATCTCTTGAAATATTTCCTCTGCTCCTTTCTCTCTCTCTTCTCCTTCTGGGACCCCTATAATGCGAATGTTGTTGTGTTTAATGTTGTTCCAGAGGTCTCTTAGGCTTTCTTCATTTCTTTTCATTCTTTCTTCTTTATTCTGTTCTGCAGCAGTGAATTCCACCGTTCTGTCTTCCAGGTCACTTATCCGTTCTTCTGCCTCAGTTATTCTGCTATTGATTCATTCTAGTGTAGTTTTCATTTCAGTTATTGTATTGTTCATCTCTGTTTGTTTGTTCTTTAATTCTTCTATGTCTTTGTTAAACATTTCTTGCTTCTTCTCGATCTTTGCCTCCATTCTTATTCCGAGGTCCTGGATCATCTTCACTATCATTATTCTGAATTCTTTTTCTGGAAGGTTTCCTATCTCCACTTCATTTAGTTGTTTATCTGGGATTTTATCTTGCTCCTTCATCTGATACATAGCCCTCTGCCTTTTCATCTCGTCTATCTATCTGTGAATGTGGTTTTCCTTCCACAGGCTGCAGGATTGTAGTTCTTCTTGCTTCTGCTTTCTACCCTCTGGTGGATGAGGCTATCTAAGAGGCTTGTGCAGGTTTCCTGATGGGAGGGACTGGTGGTGGGTAGAGCTGGGTGTTGCTCTGGTGGGCAGAGCTCAGTAAAAGTTTAATCCGCTTGACTGCTAATGGGTGGGGCTGGGTTCCCTCCCTGTTGGTTGTTTGGCCTGAGGCAACCCAACACTGGAGCCTACCTGGGCTCTTTGGTGGAGCTAATGGCAGACTCTGGGAGGGCTCACGCCAAGGCGTACTTCCCAGAACTTCTGCTGCCAGTGTCCTTGTCCCCATGGTGAGCCACAGCCACCCCCCGCCTCTTCAGGAGACCCTCCAACACTAGCAGGTAGGTCTGGTTCAGTCTCCCCTGGGTTCACTGCTCCATCCCCTGGGTCCCGATGCACACACTACTTTGTGTGTGCCCTCCAAGAGTGGAGTCTCTGTTTCCCCCAGTCCTGTCAAAGTCCTGCAATCAAATCCCACTAGCCTTCAAAGTCTGATTCTCTAGGAATTCCTCCTCCTGTTGCCAGACCCCCAGGTTGGGAAGCCTGACGTGGGACTCAGAACCTTCACTCCAGTGGATGGACTTCTGTGGTATAAGTGTTCTCCAGTCTGTGAGTCACCCACCCAGCAGTTATGGGATTTGATTTTGTTGTGATTGTGCCCCTCCTACCATCTCATTGTGGCTTCTCCTTTGTCTTTGGATGTGGGGTATCTTTTTTGGTGAGTTCCAGTGTCTTCCTTTCGATGATTGTCCAGCAGCTAGTTGTGATTCTGGTGTTCTCACAAGAAGGAGTAAGAGCACATCCTTTTCCTCTGCCATCTTGGTTCAGGCCCAGAATGTCTGTACTCTTTAGCTATCATCCTTATTCCCCCAGTCCTAAACAACCATTAAACTAATCCCTGTTTCTGCATATTTCCCTGTTCTGTACAATTTGTATAAGTGGAATTATATAGTCTTTTATGACTGGCTTCTTTCACTCAGCATAACGTTTTCAAGGTTTATCCATGTTATAGCATATGTCAAAAATTCATTTCTTTACGGCTGGATAATCCATTGTATGGATATACCACATTTTGTTCATCCATTCGTCAGTTATTTGGTGTCAGGGTTGTTTCCACCTGTTAGCTATTATGAATCATGTTGCTATAAACATTTGTTTATAAGTTTTTGTGTGGACACGTTTTCATTTGGTTATATACCTAGGCATGGAACTGCTGAGTCATATAGTAACTCTATGTTATCATTTGAGGAATTGCCAGACTTTTCCAAAGCAGATGCACCATTTTAAATTACTACTAGCAGTGTATGAGGGTTCCAGTTTCTCTAATCCAGGCTAACACTTGTTATCTTACTTCATTATAGCCATTCTAGTTGGTGTGAAGTGGTATCTCATGGTTTTGATGTGCATTTTCCTGATGACTAATGATGTCATGCATCTTTTCATGTACTATTGCCTATTAGTATATCTTCCTTGGGGAAATGTCTGTGCAGATCCTTTGCTCATTTTTATATTGGATTATCTTTTTATATTGAACTGTTCTTTACATATTCTAATACAATTTCTCACTAGATATATGATTTGCAAGTTTTCTCCCATTCAAAAGGTCATCTTTTCATCCTTTGAAATGCAAAAGTTTTAAATTTTGAAGTCCATTTTTTTAAATTGTGCTTTTGATGTTATATCTCTCTTTGCCCAATCCAATGTCATGAAGATTTATGTTTTCTTTTTTAGTTTTAGCTCTTACATTTAGGGCTTTGGTCCATTTTGAGTTGATTTTTATATATGATATGAGGTAAGGATCCAAGTTCATTCTTTTGCATGTGGCCATTGAGTTTTCCCAGCACCATTCCTTCTAAAGGCTATTCTTTCTCCATTTTGGCAGCCTTGTTGAAAATCAGTTGATCATATATGTTTGGGTTTATATCTGGATTCTCCACTTCATTACATTAGTCTGTATGTCTGTCATTGTGCCAGTACCACACACACTTGATCACTGTTGGTTGTACTGAATTGTGAAGTTGGTGTGAATCCTACTTTTTTCTTCTTTTTAAAGATTGTTTTGGCTATTCTGGTTGCCTGGCAGTTCCATATGAATTTTACAATAAGCTTGTCAATTTCTACAAAGAAGTCAGGTGGGATTCTGATAGAGATTGCATTGAATGTACATCAATTTGGGGAGCATTATCTTAATAATGCCAAGTCTTTTGATCTAAGAAATGAGGTGTTTTTCTAATTTTTAGAAACAATGTTTCTAAATTCCCACAATGTTTTGTAGTATTCAGAGTATATGTTTTGTACTTCTTTTGTTAACCTTATTCTTAAAGATTTTATTCTTTTTGGTAGTATTAGAAATGAAATTTTCTTAATTTCCTTTTCAGATTGTTCATTTAAAGTGTAGAGAAATACAGTTGATTATTGTATATTGATTTTACATCCTGCAAACTTAGTGAACTCATTCTAATAGCTTTTAGTGGATTCCTTAGGATTTTCTAAGATCAGGTCATCTGCAAAGAGCAATCATTTTACTTCTTCCTTTCCTATCTGGATGCCTTTTGTTTCTTTTTCCTGCCTAATTGCCCTAACTAGGACCTCCAATACAATATTGAATAGAGATGTCAAGAGTAGAAATCCTTGTCTTCGTCCTGATCTTAGGGGGTAATAGTCAGCCTTGACTATTAAGTGTGATATTAGTCGTGGGTTTTTCATAGATGCCCCTTATGTGATTGAAGAAGTTCCATTCTATTCCTGATTTGTTGAGTGTTTTTATCATGAAAGGGTGTTGGATTTTGTCAAATGCATTTTCTGCATCTTGAGATGTGTGATTTTTTTTGTTTTATTTTATTGATATGTAGTACATTAATCATTATTTTAAAGTGTACCCAAGATTTGTTTTAATCAGGTATAATAAGGTGACAGATTTAGTGACAATTGCCTTATAATTCTCAAGAGAAAGGAGCATTCCGCGCAGCCACATGGGGAAGTATCAAAGTTGGTCAGAAGGCTGGAGAAAAGAATTCATGGCCCACAGCCTTATGGTGGTTTCCACAGGAAGGAATGGGCAAGGCATGGTGGGCAAGTTTGAGCAATCTTAGGATTGGACAGTTTGAGTAGTTTCCACGCGTGCAGCCTACTTTTCAGGTACCTGGCCCTGAGTGATGTAAGGTGAGGAAAATATTGGCTTGGTGTGTGAGTTAGATAAAGGAGGTGTTTGGGATGTGGACTTTGGATTGGTTGGTTTGCATGAAAGGTAAGTTTTTTGCTATCTCTACGAATTCATTAACCCTGGGAGGGACAAGCTCTCCAGGCCCCAGGGATGTCAAAGTTCATAAATATAGAAAATAAAAAACATGGTCAATAGAATCATTTTCAGATGTTAAACCAACCTTGTATCCCTAGGATAAATCTCATTTTGTTACAGTGTATAATTCTTTTTATATGTTGCTGGATTCACGTTGGTAATAATTTGTCAGGGATTCTTGCATCCATATTTATAAGAGATATTGGTCTGTAGTTTTATTTTCTTGTGATGTCTTTATCTGGATTTGGTATCAGGGTAATACTGGCTTCATAAAAATAAGTTGGGGAGTATTCCCTCTTCTATATTTTAGAAGAGTTTATGAAGAATTGGTATTAATTCTGTAAATGTTTGATAGAATTAAGCAGTCAAGCCATTTCTTCATGAGTAGTTTTATTTGTTGTTTTTTTACTACCATCTCTTCATTTGTTATAGGTCTATTCAGATGATAGCCTATTTCTTCTTGAGTCTGTTTCAGTAGTTTGTGTCTAAGAATTTGTCCATTTCATCTAAATTATCTAATGTAATCAATTGTTTATACTATTCCTTTATAATCCTTCCTTTAGTTCTTTAATCTGGTTTCCTTTAGTTCTGTGAATATATTTATAATTGTTACTTTAAGTATTTTTCTGATAACTCTAGCATCTGGTTACTTCTGTTGCCTGCTTTTTTTCCAATGTGTAGGTCTTACTTTCCTATTTCTTTGTATGCCTCACAGTTTTTTAGGGAAACTGGACATTTTAGATAATATATTGTAACAAGTCTGGGTACTGGTCCTCCCGCCCCTCTGTAGCTTGGTATTGTTATTTGCTTGTTTATTTGTTTAGTGATTGGCTGGATTATTTTACTTAAGTCTTATCTCCCACCAGGTTCTAGGTACTTTTGCTGTAAACTTCTTTGCCGCAAACATTTTCACCATATAACTAGTTGGCCATAGGGTAGTTTTGCCATAAAAAAATAAAGTAATGAAAAAGAAAAGAAGAACATTAAAAGACTATTTCAAAATACAAAATATTTGATTGCATTTAAGTTATGTGTAGATTCTTAGCAATACTGCACAAATAACTGATTTTATTTTGTGGCTTGTACCTAAAGCACTTATCTTTGAAGTCTTTCATTTATAGTATCATGGTTTTTTTTTTTTTTTTTGCTTGTTGATTAGTCTCCTCATTTGGCATTGAACTTTTTTCTTTTTCACTAAAATTTTTTCCTTCATTAAGACAGGTATCAGTTCCCAAACACTAGGATATGTATTTGTAACTGAGCTTTGGTGTGTTGTGAAAGCCTCTACACTGTTGTTTGTTCTTGGCATATTGTCACATGTCCCTTGATGGGTGTTCCAAAGTTCTCTGGGGAATGTTTCAACTCTGTGCCTTTGAGGCCCTCAGCTTTTTTCTTCTCTAACGTAGTGTGTTTCAAAATAAGAAAACAGGGACTTTCCTGGTGGCACAGTGGTTAAGACTACGCACTCCCAATTCAGGGGGCCTGGGTTTGATCCCCGGTCAGGGAACTAGATCCCACATGCATGCCACAACTAAGGGTTCGCATGCCACAACTAAGGACCCCCCCCACCGCAATGAAGGAGCCAGCAAGCCACAACTAAGGAGCCCACCTGCCACAACTAAGACCCAGTGCAACGAAATAATTTTTTTTTAAAAGAGAAAATCAAAACCTAAAAAGGTGGGGGGAGCACAAAAAAATTTTTAAATACCTTATTAAAAAAAATAAGAAAACAACTCTTAGAACAAATAAATCATCATCACTGGCGGTTAAATCCATCAGTAACATGGATAACAGGAAGAAATGCTAATGCATTTAAACCAATTGAAAGCAAACCGTCAACCAGTTAATTTTATCTGGCATGGCAGAATTGCTTTATGGCCAGTTAGTTATGCACCAAAAATGTTTGTGGTGAAAATGTGTGCAGCAAATATGTTATGGCAAAGAAGCTTAATGGTGAAAATACCAAACACGCCCCCCAACCCCTACTTTTTTTGTTGCTCCTCAAGAAGACACAGCTTTGGGTATGCCCTGGTTACCCTGGGGTGGTAACAGGTTTTGTAGAGCTCCCTTTCCCTCTTAACCACACCACGCTGCAAACTCCACTGATTGTTGATTGATTGCTGTGTTGTTTTCAACAATGACCTTGGGCATAAATTGCTCTACAAACTAATTCAATCAAATTCTGGTTCTTTTGAAAAGTTTAACTTCTGAGATCAGTGTTTGATATTTTTTTCAGTGTCCAGGTGGGTTCCTCCCCTGTAAACTAGAGGGCCTGTACTTTAACCTGTTCCTTGAATCTCCCAATTGCCTTTCATCACAGCCGCCTCTGTTCTTAAGAGTGCCCTTAGGGTTGAACTTCTCTAAGGGGGCAAATGAAGTCAGTTCCTTTGGGAAGAGATTAGGTGCTATCTGCCCAGGCAAGATCTCTAAACCAGGACTCTGGATTTGTGGGTGGGGACAACAGCAAGCTACTCTGTATGACACCCCTGCTCTAGAAGCCCAGCACTTGGTGAATGTGGAACAGCAGCCTGTGACCCTCTCAGCTTGTCTCTTTTGGTATAGAACCACTACCTCAGGAGCCAGGGCAATGGTGATCAGCACCCCAGTATTCTCAGCATGCTGCAACCAAAGTAGAATCTCCGTTCCATGAGTGGAAACTGGGTAGAAGAATGAACTCTCACCTCTCACCTATACTTTCCTATACTTAGCCTCAGCCACAGGTAGATGGGGGCAGGGTGAGAAATGCTGATATTCTCCTCCTAGGAATAAATCCCTCCTACTGGGATCTGGGGAGAAAGGGAACCCTGTGTTCTTAGCTCCAGCAATCTGAAGTCATCTCTGCTTTGCTGAGCTGGCAATGGAGAGGGAAGGAATAGTCTTGCTTAAACAACACAGACTCTCCTTTCTTACCAAATTTTGATAGATTTTATTGAATAGATCTTTCTTCATTGGCTGTTTGCTTTTAGAACCATTTCCAGAGGCTTTAAATTTTTTCATTTTCATTTTTTTCATTAATAATTTTCACCAGTTTTGCTGGGGAGTGGGACAGTGGAGCTTCTTACATTGTCATGTTGGAAATGGATCTCTGATGCTATAGTTTATGCTATTAGTATAGCTGAGTGTTAGATATGCTATTCTCAGAAATTTAATATGACTAGAGACAAGCCTTTTAAAATTTCTGAGGAAGTATAAGAGAAACTGTTGTCATAATAGCTGCTAAGAATAACATAATTAGAGAACAAAATGAATAAATGATAAGTTATTGGCTTAATTTCTTACTAGATGTAAAGACCTGCAAAACAATCAGATGGCAGAAAAACTGTAATGATTGACTCTGAATTTGTAATTTGACTATAGAGAGAGAAGAATTCTGGGAGCAAATGTGTGATTTCCATGCATTCCAGGACCACTACCATTATACAAGACCCTAAGAATCCAGAACATACGAAGACATTTACTTTTGACCTGGCATATTGGTCTCACAATGGATTTCAAAAGGATAAAGATGGTGTGTTTATTTCAGCTGATCCTAGCAGTAAATTTGCAGGCCAGGTAAATTGCTTTAAAACAACTTCAATGGTAGTTTGTTTTTTTTTCAATAAAGTGTTAACAATATACTGGTAGAATTATTTTAATGCAAGCATACTACAATATATGCTTCCATATGAGAGTCTGGTTTTAAATTTATTCCTTTTCATGTTAAACATGAGGTCCAAAAGTACAGCTATTGCCTAAATAAATGTTTAGACACTCAAGTCAGTTATCTTCCAATGTACTGACATATTTTGAAAAAGGAATGTCAGTCAAGTCAATTATATTTCCTTCTCTGAGATAAGCAAAATTGCACGGCACTCAGCATTTGAGAACTTTGGTTTTATCATATGCCGTGCATTATTCAGCCTTAAAGTTGCTCACAATTTGCTGTAGGGAGACAGGCAAAAAAGTGCATTCAAATGTCACAGTTTCTGTGATAACAATATGTATGGGATACAACGGGGTACAAAGGAAAAGTGGTCATTTCAATCTGGACAGAGCTCATTAAGCTTCTTGGATCTGTGGGTTTGTGATTTCCATCAAATTTTGAAAAAATTTCAAACAAAATTTCTCCAAGTATTTTTGGTCTCTCCTATTCCTTCTGTGACTCTAGTTACATGTATGCTTGAAATTGTCCCATAGGTCACTGAGGTTCTTTTTTTTTTTTCTTTTTTTTTTTCTTTTTTAACATCTTTATTGGAGTATAATTGCTTTACAGTGGTGTGTTAGTTTCTGCTTTATAACAAAGTGAATCAGTTATACATATACATATGTTCCCATAGCTCTTCCCTCTTGCGTCTCCCTCCCTCCCACCCTCCCTATCCCACCCCTCTAGGTGGTCACAAAGCACCGAGCTGATCTCCCTGCGCTATGCGGCTGCTTCCCACTAGCTATCTATTTTATGTTTGGTAGTGTATATACGTCCATGCCACTCTCTCCCTTTGTCACTGCTTACCCTTCCCCCTCCCATATCCTCAAGTCCATTCTCTAGTAGGTCTGTGTCTTTATTCCCGTCTTGCCCCTAGGTTCTTCATGACTTTTTTTTTTCTCTTAGATTCCATATATATGTGTTAGCATACGGTATTTGTTTTTCTCTTTGTGACTTACTTCACTCTGTATGACAGACTCTAGGTCCATCCACCTCACTACAAATAACTCAATTTCGTTTCTTTCTTTGGCTGAGTAATATTCCATTGTATATATGTGCCATATCTTCTTTATCCATTCATCTGTTGAGGTTCCCCTCAAAATTAAAAATGGAACTACCATGTGATCCAGCAATCCCACTTCTGAGTGTTTATCCAAAGAAAATGAAATCACTATCTTGATAAGATATCTGCACCCCCATATTCATTGCAGTATTATTTACAATAGTCAAGACATGGAAACAACCTAAGTGTTCATCGACAGATGAATGGATAAAGAAAATGTATATATACATACATATACATACATACACAATGGAATATTATTCAGCCATAAAAAGAAGGAAATCCTGCCATTTGCAACACATGGATGGACCTTGGGGGCATTATGCCAAGTGAAATAAGTTGGACAGAAAAAGACAAATACTATATGATCTCACTTACATGTGGAATCTTTTTAAAAAATGAACTTTTAGATACCGAGAACAGATTGGTTGTTGCCAGAGGCAGGGGTTAATGTTGGGTGTCGGGTTTGAGGGGGGTGGGGGTGGGACACGGGTGAAATGGGTGAAGGTCATCAAAAGCTACGAACTCCCAGTAAGGTAAATAAGTCCTGGGGATGTAATGTACAGCATGGTGATATACAGACAGACCTCATTTTATTGTGCTTTGCTTTATTGCGCTTCGCAGATACAGTGTTGTTATTGCGGGGTTTTTTTCTTTTTCTTTTCTTTCTTTCTTTCTTTCTTTTTTTTTAAAACAAATTGAAGTTTTGTGGCAATCCTGTATCAAGCAAGTCTATTGGTGCCATTTTTCCAACGTTGCTCACTCTGTGTCTCTGTGTCACATTTTGGTAACTCTCCCAATATTTCAAATTTTTCTATTTCTCATGGTGATCTGTGATCAGTGATCTTTGATGTTACTATTGCAAAAAGATTATGAAGGCTCAGATGATGGTTAGCATTGTTGAGCAGTAAAATATTTCTAAATTATGATGTATACATTGTCTTTTTAGACATCATGCTATTGCACACTTAATAAATTACAGTGTAGTGTAAACACAACTTTTATATGCATTGGGAAAAACAAAAACTTTTTGTGACTCACTTTATTGCATTATTTGCTTTATTGTGATGGTTTGGAACTGAACCCGCAGTATCTCTGAGGTATGCCTGTAGTTAACAATACAGTATTGTATATTTGACAGTTGCTGAGAGAGTAGATCTTAAAAGTTCTCATCACAAGAAAAAAAATTGGGGGAATTCCCTTGTGGTCCAGTGGTTAGGACTCTGTGCTCTCACTGCTGAGGGCCCGGGTTCGATCCCTGGTCAGGGAACTAAGATCCCACAAGCCACACTGCATGGCCAAAAAATAAAAAAACAAACAAACAAAAACTCTGTGAACTAAATTTATTCTGGTAATCATTTCTCAATATATACATATATCAAATCATTATGCTGTACATTTGAAACTAGTATAATGTTATATGTCAATTCTCAGTTTTTTAAAAGATAGTTTTAAAAGACTGCAAAAACTGTGCTGTAAAGAGACTTGATTAACTTTGTCAACAGCTTTCCCTCTCATCCTCCCTATCTTTTGTTGACCACCTATTAAGATACTGCAGAATTATAGCTTTACATACCGTAGTGTAGGAAAATGTTTCGTATAGTTGATTATAGGATGAAGAATAGGAAGGAACTAGAAATGTAGCTCTGTGAATTCTTGGCTTACCTAATATGCAAATCACTGACATCCAAAAGAGATTTCAGTGGAAAACTATACAGAAAACTCTACAGCTAACAAAATTTACAGAATGATTCTATTCTCTAAGATTTTGTTTATTTAATAAAATTCTATGTTGCTTGTTTGAAGTTTTCAATTCATAAAAATTGGCAATAAAAGCATTTCCCCCAAATCTCCAAATAGCACAGAGGAAAAAATGATAGCAAAACCAGTTACTTTACTAAGCTTAGTGAGCACTCCTTAGGTTCAGCTAATATCTCCTAAGGTAGAGTGGATATCTATTACATAAATACATTTTTTCTGGTAAAAGTATGGTCTCAACGTTCTGGGAAACCACTGGCCAGATTCCACATTTTAAGCCTAGAGCTCCCCTAACACTTATAGTGTAATACTTTTTATTCCTTTCTCATGAGAAATGAGTAGTGTAAGAAAATTGGTTATTGCCTATTGTCCTTATATAAATCACACTACGTTGGTATGTGCATCTTTCTCAGAAATAAAAATTATATAAATTACACAAATGTATACATTGCAACAAATGGAGTGTATAATGCTTACTTACTATTTTATTGATATTAGAGAACAGAAAAGAATATACACTTTGAAACAGCCTCAAATAAGAGAATTATTCCTGGCTATGGCAATAACAGATAATATCTCTCATATTATAGATAACATAATAGATAATAATAGATAATCAGATGATAGATAATAAAAGCCAGACCGCATCTTCTCTTTCAAGCAATTGTGGGCACAAGCATCTGTGTCTGCCACTTAAAAAAAAAGGGTGCACATATATATGTGTGTGTTGGCTTCAGAACCACTAGGTCTTGTTAAAAAAGAAAGAAAGAAAGAAAGAAGGTTCAGGAGCGGCGAGTTAAAATTAGTGTAGGAATTTTGTAACGTTGTTTGGATTAAAGAATACAGAGAAAGTAGAAAACACTTTGACTGGTCTGTGTCCCTTGGTGCCTTGAAATTTTTGTCTAATTGATGAATTTTAAAGACCTAGCCCATGTTTTGTCAAGGCTATAAAATACTCAAATCCATTACTGACGAATACTGGCTAGTTGAATATCCATGGTGATTTGTGGTGATCAGCGTTTTCCAAACTGACAAATCCCTTTTTGGTTGCCAGCTTTATTTCACTGGTTCTAAGACAGCATCTGAGTTATATTTCAAGTAAGTCATATAATACTAATTAAGGTGGAACTCACTAAAACCAGAATATTAGATTTTAAGAGTACTGTGAAAAGTCAGTGCTGAACTTGATGCCTGTGGTCTTCTTTCCAGAGAGATGTTTTCCACGATCTTGGCAGGGGAATTCTGGACAGTACCTGGCAAGGCTATAATACTACTCTCCTGGCTTATGGCCAAACTGGCTCTGGAAAAAGCTATTCCATGATTGGGTTTGGGGCAAACAAGGGTATCATTCCAAATGTGTGTGAAGAGCTATTTCAAGCAATTGAGAACCGGGAGAAAAATCAAGAATACCAGGTATGTATTATTCTAGAATCCCTTATTTAAGGAATTTTTTTTTCATTTTGGAAATTCTCTGCACCCAATGAAAGTTATCAGCATCTCTATTTTAGGATAATGTTAATTTTCCATACCAAAACCTTTACATGATTACAAAATCAAGTTGTAGCTAAATAAAATGTTGAATTGTTCTGGTTCTATGGAGGCAAACCCAAGGAGATATTTTTAAAAGGCATTCTGAGTACCATAGAAACAGGAATGCTGACAATAGCAAGGGATCATTGTTGAGGCTTATAACACAAAACCTTAGCTAACTCAAGTCTCTGGTTCCCTTTGCTCCCCTCTCCTACCAAGGTTGTGGGTGTGTTATCATCTTAATTAATTTATTTTTACTTCTAAATAAAGAATGTTATTTTGTTTCTTAATTATCCCAGCATAGTTTCTTACGTGCCCTAGTATAGAAGGCCCAAGAAGGTGAAAGAGCTGTGCCTGAAAGCTATAAGACACTGATGAAAGAAATTGATGAAAACACAGATAAATGGATGTACATCCTGTGTTCATGAACTGGATGAATTAATATTGTTAAAATGTCCATATTACCCAAAGCAATCTACTGATTCAATACAATCTCTATCAAAATTCCAATGGCATATTTCACAGAAGTAGAACAATTCTAAAATTTGTATATAACCACAAAAGATCCCAAATAGCTAAAATAATCTTGAGAAAGAAGACCAAAGCTGGAAGCATCACACCCCCTGATTTCAAACTATACTACAGAGCTATAATAATAAAAAAAAGTATGGTACTGACACAAAAGCAGGCACAGAGATCAATAGAACAGAACTGAGAGGCCAGAAATAAACAAACACACATATGGATGATTAATTTATGACGAAGGAGCAAAGAACATGCAATGAGGAAAGGACAGTCTCTTCAATAAATGGTGTTGGGAAAACTGGACAGCCATATGCAAAAGAATGGAATTAGACCACTATATTACACTATACACAAAAATTTACTCAAAATGGATTAAAGACTTGAATGTAAGTTTTAAAACCATAAACGTCCTAGAAGAAAACATAGGCAGTAACCTCTATGAAATCGGTCTTAGCAATGTTTCTGTGGCTCTGACTCCAAAAGCAAGGGAAAGAAAAGCAAAAATAAACAAATGGGACTAATAAAACAAAAAACCTTCTGCACAGAGAAGGACACCATCATTAAAATGAAAAAACAAATAAAAAGAAATGAAACTGAGTTATTTGTAATGAGATGGATGGACCTAGAGTCTGTCATACAGAGTGAAGTAAGCCAGAAGAGAAAAACAAATACCGTATGCTAACGCATATATATGAAATCTAAAAAAAAAATAATAGTCATGAAGAACCTAGGGGCAAGACGGGAATAAAGACACAGACCTACTAGAGAATGGACGTGAAGATATGGGGAGGGGGAAGGGTAAGCTGTGACAAAGTGAGAGAGTGGCATGGACATACATAGACTCCCAAATGTAAAATAGATAGCTAGTGGGAAGCAGCAGCATAGCACAGGGATATCAGCTCAGTGCTTTGTGATGACCTAGAGGGGTGGGATAGGAGGATGGGAGGGAGGCTCAAGAGGGAAGGGTTATGGGGACATATGTATGCATATGGCTGATTCACTTTGGTGTACAACAGAAACTAACACAGTATTGTGAAGCAATTATACTCCAATAAAGATCTATTTTAAAAAAATGAAAAGGCAACCGACTGAATGGGAGAAGATATTTGCAAATCATATATCCAATAAGAGGTTAATATCCAAAGTATATAAAGAACTTATACAACTCAACAGCAAAAAAACCCAAAAAAAACCCTATTTAAAAATGGGCAGAAGACCTGAAAAGGCACTTCCAAAGAAGATATACAAATGAGCAACAGGGACATGAAAAGATGTTCAACGTCACTAATTATTAGGGAAAAGAAACTCAAAACCACAATGAGAAATTGTTACCAAAAGTGGGGTACAGCTGCTCACTGCTCAAAAGCCAACAAAGGGGCAAGGTTGGTGGAAAGGAAAGTTTGCTTTATATTTCAGAGGCTGGTAACCTGTGGGGGAGGGTGGACTCCTGTCCAAAGGCCGACTGCCACCAACAGTCAGTGGGCAAGAGCTTTTACAGAGAAAGGAGAGAGGGGGCTACATGTAGAAACAGTAGTGTCAGCTCTGACATCTTGAAGTTGGTCGTGTGGTGATCTGATCAGCATCATCTTGATTGTTTTAAGTATGGTTAATCTTCAGTTCCAGGGTCGGTTTGTTCCCATTTTTTTGAGGCCAGTTCTCAGAATTGTGGCAGCTTTTGTCATGGCTACAGTCTGGTCATCATGCAGTTAACTTCTTCCACCTGGTGGAGTTTTTTAGTATGTATAAGACAGCTCAAAGGATATGGCTCAGAATATTATCTACAGCCCTTGGAGAGGAACTAAATATCCTTGACTATGCTTAATGGCCATCTGTATGTCTTCTTTAGAGAAATGTCTATCTAGGTCTTCTGCCCATTTTTTGATTGGGTTTTTTGTTTTTTTAATATTGAGCTGCATGAGCTGTTTATATATGTTGGAGGTTAATCCTTTGTCCGTTGATTTGTTGGCAAATATTTTCTCCCATTCTGAGGGTTGTCTTTTCATCTTGTTTATAGTTTATTTTGCAGTGCAAAAGCTTTTAAGTTTCATTAGGTCCCATTTGTTTATTTTTGTTTTTATTTCCATTACTCTAGCAGGTGGGTCAAAAAAGATCTTGCTGTGATTTATGTCAAAGAGTGTTCTTCCTATGTTTTCCTCTAAGAGTTTTACAGTCTTACATTTAGGTCTTTAATTCATTTTGAGATTATTTTTGTGTATGGTGTTAGGAAGTGTTCAAATTTCATTCTTTTACATGTGGCTGTCCAGTTTTCCCAGCACCACTTATTGAAGAGACTGTCTTTTCTCCATTGTATATCCTTGCCTCCTTTGTCATAGATTAGTTCACTGTAGGTGCGTGGGTTTATCTCTGGGCTTTCTGTCATGTTCCATTGATCTCTATTTCTGTTTTTGGGCCAGTACCATATTGTCTTGATTACTGTAGCTTTGTAGTATAGTCTGAAGTCAGGGAGTCTGATTCCTCCAGCTCCGTTTTTTTCCCTCAAGATTTCTTTGGCTATTTGGGGTCTTTTGTGTCTCCATACAAATTTTAAGATTTTTGTTCTAGTTCTGTAAAAAATGCCACTGGTAATGTGATAGGGATTGCACTGAATCTGTAGATTGCTTTGGGTAGTATAGTCATCTTCACAATATTGATTCTTCCAATCCAAGAACATGGTATATCACTCCATCTGTTTGTGTTATATTTGATTTTTCATCAGAGTCTTATAGTTTTCTGAGTACAGGCCTTTTACTTCCTTAGGTAAGTTTATTCCTAGGTATTTTATTCTTTTTGTTGCAATGGTGAAATGGATTGTTTCTTTAATTTCTCTTTCTGATCTATCGTTGTTAGTGTATAGGAATGCAAGAGATTTCTGTGCATTAATTTTGTATCCTGCAACTTTACCAGATTCACTGATTAGCTCTAGTAGTTTTCTGGTGGCATCTTTAGGATTCTCTATGTAGAGTATCATGTCACCTGCAAACAGTGACAGTTTTACTTCTTCTTTTCTAATTTATATTCCTTTTATTTCTTTCTCTTCTCTGATTACCGTGGCTAGGACTTCCAAAACTATGTTGAATAATAGGGGCGAGAGTGGACATCCTTGTCTTGTTCCTGATCTTAGAGGAAATGTTTTCAGTTTTTCACGATTGAGAATGATGTTTACTGTGGGTTTGTCGTATATGGCCTTTATTATGTTGAGGTAGTTTCCCTCTATGCCCACTTTCTGGATAGTTTTTACCACAAATGGGTAAAACGTTTGTCAAAAGCTTTTTCTGCATGTATTGAGATGATCATATGGTTTTTCTCCTTCAATTTGTTAATATGGTGTATCACATTGATTGATTTGCTTATATTGAAGAATCTTGCATCCCTGGGATAAATCCCACTTGATCCTGGTGTATGATCCTTTTAATATGTTGTTGGATTCTGTTTGCTAGTATTTGGTTGAGGATTTTTGCATCTATATTCATCAGTGATATTGGTCTGTAATTTTCTTTTTCTGTAGTATCTTTGTCTGGTTTTGCTATCAGGGTAATGGTGGCCTCATAGAATGAGTTTGGGAGTGTTCCTTCCTCTGCAGTTTTTTGGAAGAGTTTGAGAAGGATGGGTGTTAGCTCTCCTCTAAATGTTTGATAGAATTCACCTGTGAAGCCATCTGGTCCTGGACTTTTGTTTGTTGGAAGATTTTTAATCACAGTTTCAATTTCTTTACTTGTGATTGGTCTGTTCATGTTTTCTATTTCTTCCTGGTTCAGTCGTGGAAGGTTATACCTTTCTAAGAATTTGTCCATTTCTTCCAGGTTGTCCATTTTATTGGCATAGAGTTGCTTGTAGTAGTCTCTTAGGATGCTTTGTATTTCTGTGGTGGCTGTTGTAACTTCTCTTTTTTCATTTCTAATTTTAGAGTCCTCTCCCTCTTTTTCTTGATGAGTCTGGCTAAAGGTTTATCAATTTTGTTTATCTTTTCAAAGAACTAGCTTTTAGTTTTATTGATCTTTGCTACTGTTTTCTTTGTTTCTATTTCATTTATTTCTGCTCTAATCTTTAGGATTTCTTTCCTTGTACTAACTTTTGATTATGTTTGTTCTTCTTTCTCTAGTTTCTTTAGGTGTAAGGTTAGATAGTTTATTTGAGATTTTTCTTGTTTCTTGAGGTAGGATTGTATTGCTATAAACAACTTCCCTTTTAGAACTACTTTTGTTGCATCCCGTAGGTTTTGGATCATTGTGTTTTCATTGTCATTTGTCTCTAGGTAATTTTTGATATCCTCTTTGATTCTTCAGTGATCTCTTGGTTATTTAGTAACATATTGTTTAGCCTCCATGTGTTTGTGGTTTTTATGGGGTTTTTTCCCTGTAATTGATTTCTAATCTCATAGTGTTTTGGTTGGAAAAGGTGCTTGAGATGATTTCAATTTTCTTAAATTTACTGAGGCTTGATTTGTGACCCAAGGTGTGATCCATCCTGGAGAATGTTCCATGAGCACTTGCGAAGAAAGTGAATTCTGTTGTTTTGGGATGGAATGTCCTAAAAATATCAATTAAGTCCATCTTGTTTAATGTATCATTTAAGGCTTGTGTTTCCTTATTTATTTTCATTTTGGATGATCTGTCCATTGGTGAAAGTGGGTTGTTAAAGTCCCCTACTATTATTGTGTTATTGTCGATTTCCCCTTTTATGGCTGTTAGCATTTGCCTTATGTACTGAGGTGCTCCTATGTTGGGTGCATAAATATTTACAATTGTTATATCGTCTTCTTGGATTGATCCCTTGATCATTATGTAGTGTCCTTCTTTGTCTCTTGTAATAGTCTTTATTTTAAAGTCTATTTTATCTGATATGAGTATTGCTACTCCAGCATTCTTTTGATTTCCTTTTGCATGGAGTATCTTTTTCTATCCCCTCACTTTCAGTCTGTATGTGTCCCTAGGTCTGAAGTAGGTCTCTTGTAGACAGCATATATATGGATCTTGTTTTCGTATCCATTCAGCAAGCCTGTGTCTTTTGGTGGGAGGATTTAATCCATTCACGTTTAAGGTAATTATCGATATGTATGTTCCTATGACCATTTTCTTAATTGTTTTGGGTTTGTTTTTGTAGGTCCTTTTCTTCTCTTGTGTTTCCCACTTAGAGAAGTTCCTTTAGCATTTGTCGTAGACCTGGTTTGGTGGTGCTGAATCCTCTTAACTTTTGCTTGTCTGTAAAGCTTTTGATTTCTCCATCGAATCTGAATGAGATCCTTGCATGGTAGAGTATTCTTGGTTGTAGGTTCTTCCCTTTCACCACTTTAAGTATATCATGCCACTCTCTTCTGGTATGTAGAGTTTCTGCTGAGAAATCAGCTGTTAACCTTATGTGAGTTCTCTCGTGTGTTATTTGTCATTTTTCCCTTGTTGCTTTTAATAATTTTTCTTTGTCTTTAATATTTGTCTATTTGATTACTATGTGTCTCAGCATGTTTCTCCTTGGGTTTATCATGCCTGGGACTCTGCGCTTCCTGGACTTGGGTGGCTATTTCCTTTCCCATGTTAGGGAAATTTTCAACTATAATCTCTTCAAATATTTTCTCGGGTCCTTCCTCTCTCTCTTCTCCTTCTGGGACCCCTATAATGTGAATGTTGGTGCATTTAATGTTGTCCCAGAAGTCTCATAGGCTGTCTTCATTTCTTTTCATTCTTTCTTCTTTATTCTATTCTGTGGCAGTGAATTCCACCATTCTGTCTTCTAGGTCACTTATCCGTTCTTCTGCCTCAGTTATTCTGCTATTGATTTCCTTCTAGTGTATTTTTCATTCAGTTGTATTGTTCATCTCTGTTCTTTCGTCTAGGTGTTTGTTCTTTAATTCTTCTAAGTCTTTGTTAAACATTTATTGCATCTTCTCAATCTTTGCCTCCATTCTTTTTCCGAGGTCCTGGATCATCTTCACTCTCATTTTTCTGAATTCTATTTCTGGAAGGTTGCCTATCTCCACTTCATTTAGTTGTTTTTCTGGGGTTTTATCTTGTTCCTTCCCCTGGTACATAGTCCTCTGCCTTTTCATTTTGTCTATCTTTCTGTGAATGTAATTTTTGTTCCACAGGCTGCAGGATTGTAGTTCTTCTTCTTCTGTCTGCCCTCTGGTGGATGAGGCTGTCTAAGAGGCTTGTGCAAGTTTCCTGATGAGAGGGACTGGTGGTGGGTAGAGCTGGGTGTTGCTCTGGTGGGCAGAGCCCAGTAAAACTTTGCTTGTCTGCTGATGGGTGGGGTGGCCTGAGGCGACCCAGCACTGGAGGCTACAGGCTCTTTGCTGGGGCTAATGGTGGACTCCAGGAGGGCTCATGCCAAGGAGTATTTCCCAGAGCTTCTGCTGTCAGTGTCCTTGTCCCTGCTATGAGCCACAGCCACCCCCAGCCTCTCCAGGAGACCCTCCAACACTAGCAGGTAGGTCTGGTTCAGTCTCCTATGGGGTCACTGCTCCTTCCCCCTGGGTCCTGATGTGCACACTACTTTGTGTGTGCCCTCCAAGAGTGGAGTCTCTGTTTCCCCCAGTCCTGTCGAAGTCCTGCAATCAAATCCCGCTAGCCTTCAAAGTCTGATTCTCTGGGAATTCCTCCTCCCATTGCCAGACACCCAGGTTGGGAAACCTGACATGGGGCTCAGAACCTTCACTCCAGTGGGTAGACTTCTGTGGTATAATTGTTCTCCAGTTTGTGAGTCACCCACCCAGTGGTTATGGGATTTGATTTTATTGTGCTTGCACCCCTCCTACCATCTCATTGCAGCTTCTCCTTTGACTTTGGATGTGGGGTATCTTTTTTGGTGAGTTCCAGTGTCTTCCTCTCGATGATTGTTCAGCAGTTAATTGTGATTTCGGTGCTCTCACAAGAGGGAGTGAGAGCATGTCCTTCTACTCCGCTATCTTGAACCAATCCTAGACTGCTTTCTTTTGTTTCTGCATTATCTCACTTCTCTGATTAAACTTATTCTTTGACTAAACTTTTTCCACACACAAAAGGCAGGATGAAGACATAGTGGGCAATGACCATAGGGTCCTGCTCCATTTCAATGCCACCTTGCACCTGTTAGAATGGCTATCATCAAAAATGACAAGAGATAGGGAATTCCCTGGTGGTCTAGTGGTTAAGATGCAGGCTTCCAGTGCCATGGGCCCGGGTTTGATCCCTGGTTGGGGAACTAGGATCCCTCCAGCTGTGTGGCATGGCCAGAAAAAACAAACAAACAAACAAACAAAATGACAAGAGATAAGTGTTAGTGAGGAAGTGGAGAAAAGGGAACACTTGTGACTATTGGTGGGACTTTAAATTGGTACAGTCACTATGGAAAAGAGAATGGAGATTCCTCAGAAAACTAAAAATGAACTACCATATGATCCAGCAATTCCACTCCTGGATATTTATCCAGAAACAATGAAAACAACAATTCATAAAGATACATGCACCCCAAATTGCAGCATTATTTACAATAGCCAAGATATGGATGCAACTTAAATGTCCATCAAGGATGAATGGATAAAGAAGATGTGGGCATATATATATAAAAAATAATGAAATCCTGCCATTTGCGACAACGTGGATGGACCTTGAAGGCATTACAGATGGAGAAAGACAAATACTATATGATTTCACTCATATGTGTAATCTAAAAAAACATGGTCTAATCCTTGACCATTTTTTAAATTTTAGTTCTTCTCTGTTAGTTCTTCTTTTAGTTTCTTCCCTTGTGGTTTGATGATTTTCTTTAGTGGTATGCTTGTGTCCCTTTCTCTCTAGTTTTTGTGTGTCTATTGTAGGTTTTTGACTTGTGGTTATCATGGGGTTCATATATCTTAACCTATATCTACTTGTTTGAAACTGGTGGTCATTTAAGTTCAAACATATTCTAAAATCTACATTTTTTCCTCCCTTCCCCTATGTTTTGTGTTTGTGATGTCATATTTTATATCTTCATGCTTACCCCTTCACTGTTTATTATAATTATAGTTTATTTTATAATTTTTTTGTCTTTTAATCTTCATACTAGTTTATTTAAGTTGTTGATCCACAGCCTTTACTATATATTTGCCTTTACTAGTGAGATTTTTCCTTTCCTATAGATTCTTAGTTGTTGTGGCCTTTTCTTTTCCACTTAGAGAAGGCCTTTTAACATTTCTTTTAGGGTCGATTTAGTATTGATAAACTCTTTTAGTTTTTGCTTATTTGGGAAGTTCTGGAGATGAAGGAGCTAGGGCCAGAGCCAGGCCTGACCTGGGGCTTCTCAGTGGCTGTCACTGCCCCATAGGGGGCAGGGTCGAGCCTCAAGTTACTGGAGCAGAAGCCTTTAGGGTTGGGTCGAA
This sequence comes from Eschrichtius robustus, assembly GCF_028021215.1. NCBI lineage: Eukaryota > Metazoa > Chordata > Mammalia > Artiodactyla > Eschrichtiidae > Eschrichtius > Eschrichtius robustus. Next base: position 164,413,611 of record NC_090826.1, on the reverse strand, counting down.
GCTGGCTTTTAAGTGTGTGCTCTTCCCCCTCCCAGCACCTTCACCCCAGAGGGCAGCAGTGCTGGGGCAATAGGGGCTGGAGCAGGTGCGTGACTCTGGCTGGGGCATGCCAGGGCAGTTGCAGGAAACTGGCCAGAGTCCCATGCAGTTTTAATCTGCTTTCTCTGCCTTGTTTCTGGAGTAAGCAAGTGTGTGCACACTCTTCATGAGTGGAGCCTAGGTTTCTTACAGCCCTCTGTCAGTCTCACTGGTTTTCAAACCAGCGAGGGGGACTCATCCTCCCGGTGTCAGACCCCAGGGCTGGGTTGCCCACTGTGTGTTCAAACCTCTCACTCCCCAGGAGGATCTCCAAGCCTGTGTAATACCTCTCCTCTTCTGTGTCCCTCCCAGGGGCACAGGTCCCGACTTGATTGCTTCTCTTCCCTTCCAACCCGATTCTGTGTGGATCTTTCTTATAGCCTTGGTTTTGTAAGCATCCTTCTGCTGGTTTCCAATTAGTTTTCAGTGAGAATTGCTCCACGGGTAGACGTATTTTTGACGTGTTAATGAGGGGAAGTGAGCTTAGCGTTCTCCTGTGCTGCCATCTTGATCTCCCCTCCCATTTGTTCATCTTAAAATGTGATGCTCTCTGAAGCTAGTTGGAAGCTCTGGGGAGGTAAGGTTTGACTGGCAGGACTCACTACAGGGTGACTAACAGACAAGCCAGCTTTTCATGGGTGGGGGATTGTGGTGGCAAAATGTCAGTATCTTAGAGCCTTTTCTCTAGACTAGAGTCATTCAGATTCCTCCAGTCTCCTGTTTAAGAGGTGTAAGCTTGGCTAGCATTACTCCAAAAGCACAGTAGGGTAAAGACCAATCTTTTTCTCTGCATACGTTCAGATCAGAGAGTGAGCAATAAAGAACAACCTTTTACTCTTCACAATTGAGACTGAAACACACACACACAGGCACACACACATGCAATGTTTTGTATCTGTTTTTAATTTATATGAAGAACTTCCTCCATATCATTAAAATTATTTGAGAATCTCCTATTGCTTGTGAAAAAGAGCTTTACTATATTTAATATTCATCTTTTTCCTTTGTTGTACATTTGTCTTGTTTCCATAGTACTTTTTTTTTTTTCAGAGATGACTGTTTCAAGAGAATCTTAATTTACTTTATGCCCTTTTTTATACAGGTTACATTCAGCATGCTGGAAATTTACAATGAACAGGTAACTGTGATTATATTTTCTGACACACAAATCTGAGTGACTCTCTGCAGCGTAATAAATATCAGAGGCTCCCCCTCACCTATCCTACAGATAAAGTCAAAACTCTTTAGCCCTAACTATTCAGCCCTAACCTACCTCATTTTAGGTAGGTTCCACTTCATTTTATGTCCTTGTATCTCCACACATTCTATTCTTCAGCCACATAGAACTATTCTTCCTTTCCAGAATATGTCATTCTTTCCTACATCTATCTTCCCCTACCTGGAATACCCTTCCTGCTTTCTCCGGCCTTAAAGAAACTACTAAACTTCAAATCCAGCTCAGATGTCAGCTCCTCTATACATCCTCAGGCTTCAGTCAGTCTGGCTTCAGTACAGTGGTTGGCAAACTTTATCTTCAAAGTCCAGACAGTAAATATTTTAGGCTTTGAGGGTCATAAAGTCTCTGTCACCACTACTGTATTCTGCCCTCAGAGCACAAAAGCAGCCACAGAGGATATGTAAGTGAGTGGACGTGGCTGCATACCAATAAACCTTTGTTTACAGACACTGGAGCTTGAATTTCACCTAATTTTCACGTCACAAAATATTTTTCTTTTGATTTTTTCAGCCATTTAAAAATGTGAAGAACATTCTTACCTCAATGATCATACAAAAACAAGTGGAGGGCCGAATTTGGCCCATGGGCCATAGTTTGCCTGATCATAGTTAGAACCTGGTTTCAAATCCCAGCTCTCTCATTTACTAGCTTTGTGACTTTGGGATATCACTTTATCTCAGAGCTCAGTTTGCTTATTTATAAAGTAGAGAATTTAAAATAAGACACTACACTTTGAGATGCACTGAATCTTAAATTTCTAACGTAGTGCTTATCAAACACTAGACATTGAGCAACCTTTCCTCTTTGTGCTTATATCATACTGTAAAATTTTATTTACATATTTGTATCTCCAGAACAGATAATTGCACCTTTCTATTGGCAATACTTAGTATAATACTTGGTTTAGAATGGATGCCCCTAAGGTTTGCTGAATGGGTAAATTGACAGAGGTATCTATAATTGTAAGTTTCTTAAGGGTAGTTTCATACCCCAAGATTTCTTGTGTAACCCCAAGCACTATCCCAAAGCCTTGCACTTAATCATTACTAAATAAATATTACTGAAGGAATAAATCTGTCAGTGTTTTTCTCTTTGTATTAAGGAGAGAAAATATCCATTTTTTTTCTCATATGCTTCCATGAGCCATTTATCACTGTTGAAGGTTGATAGTAAATTCAAATGGGTTATTATGTTAAGGTCACAGATTCAGTTTCTATTTCTTTCAAGTTGATGGGCTTGGGAGACAGTATAGCTCCTTTATTTCATACCAATAACTTCAGGAGGACAACTTCACTTCCCTTATTACGAAGTTCTTGTGAAAGGAACGGGGGGGAAATGGCATCACATTGTGGGTCCCTTACTGATACCTATTAATGAGGATAATCTCTCTGGAGTTCTCTTTTCTTATCTCTAAAATAAGGACATTGGACATCCTAAATACTTCTTCATGTCTCACCTTCTATGAGTCTCTGGTATTTTCCAGCAGTACTTCAACAAAGGGACATTTATTAGATACTTTTCATGTTTCAGACATCATACTAGACTCTGAGAATGAATAAAACCTAAGACATGATTCCTGCCATGGAGAAGTTTCGTAGAAGATATAACATCCACTGCAAATAGTAATAAAATATATTACATATGCTGCATGAATGGTGAAAAGAAAGGCATAGAAGAGAGAGAATTAATACTGCCTGGGATTGTTGGTGTTGTTTGTCAACAGAGTTAGACTGGGCCTTGAAAGATATTTATGAGTTTGGTGAGGCAGTAGGAGGGCTGGGGGGCACTTTAGGCAGGAGGATTCGTATTTAATAAGTCCAGGGATACGTGAAAGCACATGGCGTTTAAGGGAACAGTGAGGGTCCTGTGTAGCCTGAGCTGGAAGCATGTGGGGAGGTGAGAACAGGGAAGCATCCGGAGATGGAGCTAAACATCAGTTGCTAAAAGGCAAAGGTTCTTTGTCTGGGAGGCAATGGAGAGTCAGTGAAGGGTTCTAAACAGGGAAATAAGAGAATCAGACTGGGGTTTTAGAAGATTTCTCTAGCGGCAAAGTCATATTTGAAGGAGTGCCAGGTAGAGACAGACTTAGGAGAGTTCACAAGAGCTGAGGTGAGTGAGGAAGTTCTCGTGATAACCATCGATTCAATCTCCAGGTACAACCTGGAGGATCCGGTACCAGGATCTGCCCTTGTCTCTGGGCACTTCCATATTCCATTTAGATAAACCTACTTACCTTTTTTCTAATAAGCCTTCTTCAGACACATCTTCAGCCTTAGATGCCGCTTCCTACAATTTATAATCACTCAGTGGAAGTTATAGAAAAGGCTTCCTATCTAAGGCAGAGTTGCCTCCGTTCTGATGTCTTCTTATCTCTGGCCTTTTTGTCCACTGTCCTAATTTGCTTTCCTGAATTCAATCTGTGATCTTGCTTTGACTCTAGGACTTAAAGCTACAGAATACTTGGGGAGATCTTAGAGACCATTTTATCCATCGCTCTTCTCTTATGAGGAGAAAACTGGGAATGTAAGAGACTTTCCAAAACTCTCACACTTTGGAGGCAGAACCAAAACTAAGAACCCAGGTCAGATACCCAGCCCAGATCTCCCTGCATCGTATAACACCAACTACCTGCTGTAGGGGCTCTGGCTCTACCAGGCTCCCATAGCTCAACCTACTGTGCCTTGGCAGAAGTGGCTTTTTTGGGGGAGAGACAACATTGACTTTCACCTGAGACCATGGTCTAAGTGTGACATCACACAAATCTCCAATAATAAGAAGAAGATCCAAAGAATTACCCACAGTCTCTTGTTAGGTTTGGCTGTAGCAAATACTGTTTGGGTTAAATAAGTTTCCCTTGGAAGTAGATATTCACAGTGGTGGCATTTGTTGCAGCATGATTTAACCTAGGCAGAACATTAGGTACTTTGAATGTTACTAACTTTTAACTATTTTAAGTTTCATTTATCACTGTTCTCAGGAAAGTAAGACTTCATTACTTTGTAATACAAAATTTGTGATAATTCAGAAAGAGGCTGGGATCATTATTTTTATATTATTCACAAAGGAGTTGTGAAACAAATACAAGAGTTAACAAGATTTCTAGGAGAATATTTAGGATAATCCGAGAACAATGTTTTCAAGCACAAAAGCTTTAGAATCAGCTATGTAAAGTCAGACAACTGTAGATACCGACTAAAATGTTTTTTCATGCTACAAAAGCAGTTCCGCCAATACTCCATATTCAGTGTATTAAACATTACTTGTTAGCTTAGCTTCAGTTACACTATCCTCTCCACAAGCATTCACTGAGTTCCTACCACATGTCAGGAACCATGTTAGGATTTACTGTCCTAGTAAAGAAACATGCCCTGCCCTCAGGGACCTCGCAGTCTTGTTGAAGTGCTCTAGGTACTTGAACATAATAAAACTGAATTTCTAAAGAAAAATATGCTTCTGATTTCACTAATTACAACAGGTTTCCATATTTTCTTGCTTGTCATTTCTCTATTCCTTACTTATTTAAATTATGAGGTGGTCTGGTACCTACAGAACGTAAACATTTATTCATTCATCCAATACATATTTACTGAGCACTTAATATATTCTAGGAGCTGTGACGGTGAAATAAACAAAAATCCTTGCCTTCCTGAATTTTGCATTATTTATTCTTTTTTCCACAGGTAAGAGATTTGCTGTCCAAAACCAAGAAACCTGGAGGGCTAAAAGTAAGGGAAGACCAACAACTGGGCTTTTATGTGGATGGTCTAAAGTCAGTGCCTTGTGAGAACTATGCCCAGATTGAAAGACTGATGGAACAAGGAACAAAAATAAGGACCACAGCTTCGACCAACATGAATGCCAGCAGCAGCCGGTCTCACATGGTCATCACCATTCAGTTCAAGCAGGTGAGATTCAAGTGGATGCCATTGTCCCCACCTCCCTCCAAAGGGGTCCAGGGAAAGGTTCCCAGTAGCGTTATGGGCTGGTGAGTATTATGGAATCTTTTTAGATTTGATCTATGGATTAAGGTGGCTCTTTCCAAACATAGACTATAGGGTCAGGAGCAGGAGAAAGTGAGGCACTTGTCTTCTTGCCTCCCTCCCCCGACATCCATGCCCCCCAACCCCAGCCTAAGCGAGCCTGTTACTAACAGAGGGGTGGCAATAAGACCTACCAGATCCCAGAAATGCCCCTGGGACTAAAGACTGCTTTCCCTCAAGTAAATTCCATGCTCTGGGAAACAGGTTTTGACCCCCAAGGTGATCAAACTGTGGAGATATGAGAGTGGGTCTGTGGTTTGTCATGGAGAATTCTACTAGTAGGCCTTGTGTGCATCACCAATATAATAATGCCCAACTTTCAGATCCATGAGCCTAGGGGACCACCAGATACTGAAGTGTCTTTCTGATATTTGGAAGTACAAAGATAAAGTCTTTGAAATCAGGTAATCCATGTAACGCCCCACTAACTAGAATCTTTGATAAACTAGAGCACACTTTTCTCCTCCATTCACCTTGGTGGATATCACCGAGTGATCTCTACAATTATGGACAATTTGATTCAGACATGGTTATTCACAAAGCCTGGTTAAACATTTAGCTACAATTTTACCACCTCCATCCCCTAAGCCACAGCACTAGTAATAGATAAAATAGTAATAAATAAAGATTGTCCTGCTCTAACCAGGAATAGTGGAAAAACACTAGACCATGTATGACTCTGTTTACCAATTCTGAAACTTTGGGAAGTAACTTACCTTTCCTAAGTCTCAGTTTCTTGTTCTGTAAAAATGAGATGAATAGTTATCCTCATAGGAATGCTGAGACGTTTAAATAGCATTCTGCATTTTAAAGAACCTTGTAAACTTTTAAATATTATTCACTTAATTTTACAATGTTACTGCAATTCATAAACTTTAAATATGGTTTGCCTTGCTATTTTTTAAACTTGATATTTTAGAGGCAAGAGACAAAATTAACTGGAAAAGAATGATTTTACTCTGTTTATTGGTGTCAGTAACAATATTAACACCTATTAATGTATGCCAGACATGGTTAGAACCATTACATCTATTATCTTTTACCCTCATAACATCCCAATAACATGTTATTCATCCCTATTTTACAACTGAGAAAGTTGAAACTCTGAAAAGTTAAATCATTTGTTCACAGTTACATGACAGAAAGGGAATCTGTAGTGTTCTTTCTATTACGTGACTACGCCATCCTGAACAGTTACTTATTTTGCAGATTTCACAGTAGATTTTAAATACTTATTGATCACAGAAATACTAGGGCAATAATTGGTATCTAATATATCGTTGGAAGTAGCTTTGCAGAATTGGGAAGGGGCAACTGAGACATTTGAGCCTAGTAATGTTATTGTAAAATGTCATTATAAAGAGGATGGCATTTTAACTTGCAAATTTTATTACATCTTTTTTGAGTGTGAAATACAATTAGAAAAAATATTTTAGAATGTGAAATAGATTGTCTTCTTGTGTAGTCTGCTATCACTCTAATAGCATGACCTGTGTTGCTTTCCTACAGGTTTTCCTAGACAGAGACCTCAGCAAACAATCCGGTATTAATTTGGTGGATTTAGCTGGAAGTGAAAGGCAGAAATCTTCAGGATCTGAAGGTGATAGACTGAAGGAAGGATCACGAGTTAACTTAAGTTTAACCAATTTAGGAAATGTTATCAGGTAAATAATCAGTGAATAGGTATTTATTTGTGCCATAAAAATAAACTCAAATATCAAAATTTAGATTAATCATGACCCTTGGTTCATGACCCACTATCATCATTGGTTCATTCCTGGCCCTCCTGTAGATTTTATTCTAAACTAATTAATTGCTTTTAAATGAAATAACACACACTAATAAAACCACCACCCAACCCAAGAAACAGTTGATATTCCTCTCCTATTCTCCCCTTGGAGGTAACCACCATATTGAATTTTATGTTTATCTCCCTCCCTCCCTACTTCCTTCCCTCTTTCTTTCTTTTATCATTTCTTGTTTTATCGCTTGTGCACATTATTATTTATTAGTAGCACTGATTTTTGAATTTTATAAAAGGATAAAATATTATATTGCTTTCTGGATCTTGCATTGTTAAGATTACTTAGGTATAAATTACATATAGTAAAGTGCACAAATCTTAAATGTTCAGCTCAATGGATTTTTATATATGTATATATCTATGTAATTACCACCTAGATTGAGTTTTCTGAGTTTTGGATATTGTCTTTTACATCTGGCTTCATTCACTAAGGATTGTGTCTATGAGACTAATCCATGCTGTTTCACTTAGCAATTATTAATTGTTTTTCATTGCTATGCAGTTTTCCATTGTAGGAATATACCACTATTTATCCATTCTCCTCTTGTATGGGCATTTAGTTTGTTTCCAGGTTTTGACTATTATGAATAAAGTTGCTATCAACGTTCCTGTACATGTACTTAGGGGAAAATAATTATTTATTCCTCTTAAGTACATACCCAGGAGTAGAGTTTGCTTTTAGATTCAACATTATTAACAATATCTATCCATGTTATGTGTGGCTCTGGTTAATTTATTTTCTGTTCTTTACTAAACGTTCTGTGTATGAGATTCATCCATGTTGTTACAGTAGTAGTTGTTACTTCTTTTTCATTATTGTGTGGTATTCCATTGTGGGAATATGCCACAATTTATTCCTTCATTCTCATGTTAATTGGCATTTTGGTTGTTTCCAGGTTTTTGTTTGTTTTTTGCTATTACAAACAGTACTACTATGAACATTCTTGTACAAATCACTGGGTATCAATATTTCAAAGTTTTTTTGGTATAGACAAAGAATTGAAATTTTGGGGTTTTATATATAAGGTGTGTGAATACCTTATTTTTCGAGATGGTGACAAATTGTTCTCCAAAGTAGATGGACCAATTTATATTCCCAGCAGCAATGTATAACATATCCCATTGATCCACATCTTTTCTAAGGCTTGGTATTGTCAAATTTCTTGATATCTACCAATTAAGTGGGTATAAACATATTTTACTATGGTCTTGATTGCATTGGTTACTAACAAGCTTGAACATCATTTGATTTGCTTATTAGCAATATGTTTCCTCTCAAAATACCTGGCCTTATGTTTTTCCGATTATTCTATTGAGTTATTGTCTTTTTTTTTTTTTTTGTAAAACTTTTTTTTTTTAAACATCTTTATTGAAGTATAATTGCTTCACAATGGTGTGTTAGTTTCTGCTTTATAACAAAGCGAATCAGCTACACACATACACATGTTCCCATATCGCCTCCCTCCTGCATCTCCCTCCCTCCCACCCTCCCCATCCCACACCCCCAGGCGGTCACAAAGCACTGAGCTGATCTCCCTGTGCTATGCGGCTGCTTCCCACTAGCTACCTATTTTATATTTGGTAGTGTATATATGTCCATGACACTCTCTCACCCTGTCACATCTCACCCCTCCCCCTCCCCATATCCTCAAGTCCATTCTCTAGTAGGTCTGTGTCTTTATTCCCATCTTGCCACTAGGTTCTTCATGACCTTTTTTTTTTTTTTTTTTCCTTAGATTCCATATATATGTGTTAGCATACTGTATTTGTTTTTCTCTTTCTGACTTACTTCACTCTGTATGACAGACTCTAACTCCATCCACCTCATTACAAATACCTCCATTTCATTTCTTTTTATGGCTGAGTAATATTCCATTGTATATATGTGCCACATCTTCTTTATCCATTCATCCGATGATGGACACTTAGGTTGCTTCCATGTCCTGGCTATTGTAAATAGAGCTGCAATGAACATTCTGGTACATGACTTCTTTTGAATTATGGTTTTCTCAGGGTATATGCCCAGAAGTGGGATTGCTGGGTCGTATGGTAGTTCTATTTTTAGTTTTTTAAGGAACCTCCATACTGTTCTCCATAGTGGCTGTATCAATTTACATTCCCACCAACAGTGCAAGAGTGTTCCCTTTTCTCCACACCCTCTCCAGCATTTATTGTTTCTAGATTTTTTGATGATGGCCATTCTGACTGGTGTGAGATGATACCTCATTGTAGTTTTGATTTGCATTTCTCTAATGATTAATGATGTTGAGCATTCTTTCATGTGTCTGTTGGCCATCTGTATATCTTCTTTGGAGAAATGTCTATTTAGGTCTTCTGCCCATTTATTGGGTTGTTTGTTTTTTTGTTATTGAGCTGCATGAGCTGCTTGTAAATCTTGGAGATTAATCCTTTGTCAGTTGCTTCATTTGCAAATATTTTCTCCCATTCTGAGGGTTGTCTTTTGGTCTTGTTTATGGTTTCCTTTGCTGTGCAAAAGCTTTTAAGTTTCATTAGGTCCCATTTGTTTATTTGTGTTTTTATTTCCATTTCTCTAGGACGTGGGTCAAAAGGATCTTGCTGTGATTTATGTCATAGAGTGTTCTGCCTATGTTTTCCTCTGAGAGTTTGATAGTGTCTGGCTTTACACTTAGGTCTTTAATCCATTTTGAGTTTATTTTTGTGTATAGTGTCAGGGAGTGTTCTAATTTCATACTTTTACATGTACCTGTCCAATTTTCCCAGCACCACTTATTGAAGAGGCTGTCTTTTCTCCACTGTATATGCTTGCCTCCTTTATCAAAAATAAGGTGACCATATGTGCGTGGGTTTATCTCTGGGCTTTCTATCCTGTTCCATTGATCTATATTTCTGTTTTTGTGCCAGTACCAAACTGTCTTGATTACTGTAGCTTTGTAATATAGTCTGAAGTCAGGGAGCCTGATTCCTCCAGCTCCATTTTTCGTTCTCAAGATTGCTTTGGCTATTCGGGGTCTTTTGTGTCTCCATACAAATTGTGAAATTTTTTTGTTCTAGTTCTGTGAAAAATGCCAGCGGTGGTTTGATAGGGATTGCATTGAATCTGTAGATTGCTTTGGGTAGTAGAGTCATTTTGACAATGTTGATTCTTCCAATCCAAGAACATGGTATGTCTCTCCATCTATTTGTATCATCTTTAATTTCTTTCATCAGTGTCCTATAATTTTCTGCATACAGGTCTTTTGTCTCCTTAGGCAGGTTTATTCCTAGATATTTTATTCTTTTTGTTCCAATGGTAAATGGGAGTGTTTTCTTAATTTCACTTTCAGATTTTTCATCATTAGTATATAGGAACGCAAGAGATTTCTGTGCATTAATTTTGTATCCTGCTACTTTACCAAATTCATTGATTAGCTCTAGGAGTTTTCTGGTAGCATCTTTAGGATTCTCTATGTATAGTATCATGTCATCTGCAAAGAGTGACAGCTTTACTTCTTCTTTTCCGATTTGGATTCCTTTTATTTCTTTGTCTTCTCTGATTGCTGTGGCTAACACTTCCAAAACTATGTTGAATAATAGTGGTGAGAGTGGGCAACCTTGTCTTGTTCCTGATCTTAGTGGAAATGGTTTCAGTTTTTCACCATTGAGGACAATGTTGGCTGTGGGTTTGTCATATATGGCCTTTATTATGTTGAGGAAAGTTCCCTCTATGCCTACTTTCTGCAGGGCTTTTATCATAAATGGGTGTTGAGTTTTGTCGAAAGCTTTCTCTGCATCTATTGAGATGATCATATGGTTTTTCTCCTTCAATTTGTTAATATGATGTATCACGTTGATTGATTTACGTATATTGAAGAATCCTTGCATTCCTGGAATAAACCCCACTTGATCATGGTGTATGATCCTTTTAATGTGCTGTTGGATTCTGTTTGCTAGTATTCTGTTGAGGATTTTTGCATCTATGTTCATCAGTGATATTGGCCTGTAGTTTTCTTTCTTTGTGACATCTTTGTCTGGTTTTGGTATCAGGGTGATGGTGGCCTCGTAGAATGAGTTGGGGAGTGTTCCTCCCTCTGCAATATTTTGGAAGAGTTTGAGAAGGATAGGTGTTAGCTCTTCTCTAAATGTTTGATAGAATTCGCCTGTGAAGCCATCTGGTCCTGGGCTTTTGTTTGTTGGAAGATTTTTAATCACAGTTTCAATTTCAGTGCTTGTGATTGGTCTGTTCATATTTTCTATTTCTTCCTGGTTCAGTCTCGGTAGGTTGTGCATTTCTAAGAATCTGTCCATTTCTTCCAGGTTGTCCATTTTATTGGCATAGAGTTGCTCGTAGTAATCTCTTATGATCGTTTGTATTTCTGCAGTGTCAGTGGTTACTTCTCCTTTTTCATTTCTAATTCTATTGATTTGAGTCTTCTCCCTTTTTCTCTTGATGAGTCTGGCTAATGGTTTATCAATTTTGTTTATCTTCTCGAAGAACCAGCTTTTAGTTTCATTGATTTTTGCTATTGTTTCCTTCATTTCTTTTTCATTTATTTCTGATCTGATCTTTATGATTTCTTTCCTTCTGCTAGCTTTGGGGGTTTTTTGCTCTTCTTTCTCTAATTGCTTTAGGTGCAAGGTTAGGTTGTTTATTCAAGATGTTTCCTGTTTCTTGATGTAGGCTTGTATTGCTATAAACTTCCCTCTTAGCACTGCTTTTGCTGCATCCCCTAGGTTTTGGGTCGTCGTGTCTCCATTGTCATTTGTTTCTAGGTATTTTTTGATTTCCCCTTTGATTTCTTCAGTGATCACTTCGTTATTAAGTAGTGTATTGTGTAGCCTCCATGTGTTTGTATTTTTTACAGATCTTTTCCTGTAATTGATATCTAGTCTCATAGCGTTGTGGTCGGAAAAGATACTTGATATGATTTCAATTTTCTTAAATTTACCAAGGCTTGATTTGTGACCCAAGATATGATCTATCCTGGAGAATGTTCCATGAGCACTTGAGAAAAAGGTGTATTCTGTTGTTTTTGGGTGGAATGTCCTATAAATATCAATTAAGTCCATCTTGTTTAATGTATTATTTAAAGCTTGTGTTTCCTTATTTATTTTCATTTTGGATGATCTGTCCATTGGTGAAAGTGGGGTGTTAAAGTCCCCTACTATGATTGTGTTACTGTCGATTTCCCCTTTTATGGCTGTTGGTATTTGCCTTATGTATTGAGGTGCTCCTATGTTGGGTGCATAAATATTTACAATTGTTATACCTTCCTCTTGGATCGATCCCTTGATCATTATATAGTGTCCTTCTTTGTCTCTTGTAATAGTCTTTATATTAAAGTCTATTTTGTCTGATATGAGAATTGCTACTCCAGCTTTCTTTTGATTTCCATTTGCATGGAATATCTTTTTCCATCCCCTCACTTTCAGTCTGTATGTGTCTCTAGGTCTGAAGTGGGTCTCTTGTAGACAGCATATATATGGATCTTGCTTTTGTATCCATTCAGCCAGTCTGTGTCTTTTGGTGGGAGCATTTAATCCATTTACATTTAAGGTAATTATCGATATGTATGTTCCTATTCCCATTTTCTTAGATATTTTGTGTTTGTTATTTTAGGTGTTTTCCTTCTCTTGTGTTTCTTGCCTAGAGAAGTTCCTTTAGCATTTGTTGTAAAGCTGGTTTGGTGGTGCTGAACTCTCTCAGCTTTTGCTTGTCTGTAAAGGTTTTAATTTCTCCATCAAATCTGAATGAGATCCTTGCTGGGTTGAGTAACCTTGGTTGTAGGTTTTTCTCCTTCATCACTTTAAGTATATCCTGCCAATCCCTTCTGGCTTGCAGAGTTTCTGCTGAAAGATCAGCTGTTAACCTTATGGGGATTCCCTTGTGTGTTATTTGTTGTTTTTCCCTTGCTGCTTTTAATATGTTTTCTTTATATTTAATTTTTGCTAGTTTGATTAATATGTGTCTTGGCGTGTTTCTCCTTGGATTTATCCTGTATGGGACTCTCTGTGTTTCCAGGACTTGATTAACTATTTCCTTTCCCATATTAGGGAAGTTTTCAACTATAATCTCTTCAAATATTTTCTCAGTCCCTTTCTTTTTCTCTTCTTCTTCTGGGACCCCTATAATTCGAATGTTGGTGCGTTTAATGTTGTCCCAGAGGTCTCTGAGACTGTCCTCAATTCTGTTCATTCTTTTTTCTTTATCCTGCTCTGCAGTAGTTATTTCCACTATTTTATCTTCCAGGTCACTTATCCGTTCTTCTGCCTCAGTTATTCTGCTATTGATCCCATCTAGAGTATTTTTAGTTTCATTTATTGTGTTTTTCATCGTTGCTTGGTTCCTCTTTAGTTCTTCTACGTCCTTGTTAAATGTTTCTTGCATTTTGTCTATTCTATTTCCAAGATTTTGGATCATCTTTACTATCATTATTCTGAATTCTTTTTCAGGTAGACTGCCTATTTCCTCTTCATTTGTTAGGTCTGGTGTGTTTTGACCCTGCTCCTTCACCTGCTGTGTGGTTTTTGTCTTCTCATTTTGCTTATCTTACTGTGTTTGGGGTCTCCTTTTCACAGGCTGCAGGTTCGTAGTTCCTGTTGTTTTTGGTATCTGTCCCCAGTGGCTAAGGTTGGTTCAGTGGGTTGTGTAGGCTTCCTGGTGGAGGGGACTAGTGCCTGTGTTCTGGTGGATGAGGTTGGATCTTGTCTTTCTGGTGGGCACGTCCACGTCTGGTGGTGTGTTTTGGGGTGTCTGTGGCCTTATTATGATTTTAGGCAGCCTCTCTGCTAATGGATGGGGCTGTGTTCCTGTCTTGCTAGTTGTTTGGCATAGGGTGTCCAGCACTGTAGCTTGCTGGTCGTTGAGTGAAGCTGGGTCTTGATGTTGAGATGGAGATCTCTGAGAGATTTTCGCTGTTTGGTATTACGTGGAGCTGGGAGGTCTGTTGTGGACCAGTGTCCTGAAGTTGGCTCTCCCACCTCAGAGACACAGCCCTGATGCCTGGCTGGAGCACCAAGAGCCTTTCTTCCACACGGCTCAGAATAAAAGGGAGAAAAAAATAGAAAGAAAGAAAGAAAGAAAGAAAGAGGATAAAATAAAATAAAATAAAGCTATTATAATAAAAAATAAGAAAAAAAATTATTAAGAATAAATGTATTCAGAAAAAAATTTTTTTAATTTTTAAAAATAGATTTATTAATTTTTTATAGTAAAAATAAGAAAAAATATTATTAAGAAAAAAATTTATTAAGAAGAAAAATTTTTAATTTTTTAAAATAAAAAATATGAAAAAACTTATTAAAAAATTTTTTTAATTTCTAAAAATAGAAAATAAGGAAAAAATTATTTAGAAAACATTTATTAGGAAAAAAATTTTTTAAGTTAAAAAACAAACAAACAAACAAACAAACAAAACACGGACGGACCTAACCCTAGGACTAATGGTGAAAGCAAAGCTATACAGACAAAATCTCACCCAGAAGCATACACCTATACACTCACAAAAAAAGGAAAAGGGGAAAAATTAATATATCCTGCTCCCAAAGTCCACTTCTTGAATTTGGGATGATTCGTTGTCTATTCAGGTATTCAACAGATGCAGGCACATCAAGTTGTTTGTGGAGCTTTAATCCGCTGCTTCTGAGGCTGCTGGGAGAGATTTCCCTTTCTCTTCTTTGTTCCCACAGCTCCCGGGGTTCAGCTTTGGATTTGGACCCGCCTCTGCGTGTAGGTCGCCTGAGGGTGTCTGTTCCCCGCCCAGACAGAACGGAGTTAAAGGAGCAGCTGCTTCGGGGGCTCTGGCTCACTCAGGCGGAGGGGGGAGGGAAGGATATGGATGTGGGACGAGCCTGCGGCGGCAGAGGCCGGCGTGACGTTGCAGCAGCCTGAGGCGCGCCGTGCGTTCTCCCGGCGAAGTTATCCCTGGATCACGGGACCCTGGCAGTGGCGGGCTGCACAGGCTCCCGGGAGGGGCGGTGTGGAGAGCGACCTGTGCTCGCACACAGGCTTCTTGGTGGTGGCAGCAGCAGCCTTAGCGTCTCCTGCCCGTCTCTGGGGTCCGCGCTGATAGCCGCGGCTCGCGCCCGTCTCTGGAGTTCGTTTAGGCGGTGCTCTGAATGCCCTCTCCTTGCGCGCTGCGAAACAAAGTGGCAAGAAAAAGTCTCTTGCCTCTTCGGCAGCTGCAGACTTTTTCCCGGACTCCCTCCCGGCTAGCACCGAAGCCCGAGCCTCAGCTCCCAGCCCCTGCCCGCCCCGGTGGGTGAGCAGACAAGCCTCTCCGGCTGGTGAGCGCTGCTCGGCGCCAAGCCTCTGTGCGGGAATCTCTCCGTTTTTCCCTCTGTGCCCCTGTTGCTGTGGGATCCGCGCGGATAGCCGCGGCTCGCGCCCGCCTCTGGGGTCCGCGCTGATAGCCACGGCTCGTGCCCGTCTCTGGAGTTCGTTTAGGCGGCGCTCTGAATCCCCTCTCCTTGCGCGCCGCGAAACAAAGAGGCAAGAAAAAGTCTCTTGCCTCTTCGGCAGCTGCAGACTTTTTCCCGGACTCCCTCCCGGCTAGCACCGAAGCCCGAGCCTCAGCTCTCAGCCCCCGCCCGCCCCGGCGGGTGAGCAGACAAGCCTCTCGGGCTGGTGAGTGCTGCTCGGCACCGATCCTCCGTGCGGGAATCTCTCCGCTCTGCCCTCCGCACCCCTGTGGCTGTGCTCTCCTCCGTGGCTCCGAAGCTTCCCCCCTCTGCCACCCGCAGTCTCTGCCCACGAAGGGGCTTCCTAGTGTGTGGAAACCTTTCCTCCTTCACAGCTCCCTCCCACTGGTGCAGGTCCCGTCCCTATTCTTTTGTCTCTGTTATTTCTTTTTTCGTTTGCCCTACCCAAGTACGTGGGGATTTTCTTGCCTTTTGGGAGGTCTGACGTCTTCTGCCAGTGTTCAGTGGGTGTTCTGTAGGAGCAGTTCCACGTGTAGATGTATTTCTACTGTATCTGTGGGAAGGAAGGTGATCTCTGCGTCTTACTCTTCCGCCATCTTGCCCCTCCCCCGAGTTATTGTCTTTTTGATTGATCTGCAGACATTTTTTTTTTTTTTATGGTTGTGTTGGGTCTTCGTTTCTGTGCGAGGGCTTTCTCTAGTTGCGGCAAGTGGGGGCCACTCTTCATCGCGGTGTGCAGACCTCTCACTATGGCAGCCTCTCTTGTTGCGGAGCACAGGCTCCAGATGCGCAGGCTCAGTAACTGTGGCTCACGGGCCTAGTCGCTCCATGGCATGTGGGATCTTCCCAGACCAGGGCTCGAACCCGTGTCCCCTGCATTGGCAGGCAGATTCTCAACCACTGCGCCACCAGGGAAGCCCTGCAGACATTTTAAACTATTTTTATTACCCTTTTCTCAGGTATATGTATTGTAAATATCTTCTCCCAGTCAGTAGCTTGACTTTTCACTTTTTTAAAGGTGTCTATTGTTGAGCAGAAGTTATTGCTTACGTTTTGCATTTTTCCATTTTCTTTGTGTTGTTTAAGAAAATTTATACTTAAGTTCCTATCCATCTGGAGTTGGTGTGTAGTAGTGTAAAGTGGGCATCCTTTTTGTTATTTTTTTCCTTATAGATTACCAATTTTTTCAGATCATTTGCTAAATAGCCTCTCCTTTCCCCAGTGATCTTCTATGCTACTTCTGTTATATGTCAAAATTCAGTATATGCTTACTGTTCCTTGGCTCTTTAATCTGTTCATCAACATCTAAATATAATAAACACTTTATCCTATTCCTGGATAATATGAGTATCTCCATCTTACATATGCTATTGTTGATATATATTTTAATTCTATTCTTCTTTAACCCCAAAAGACATTATCATTAACATCTTATACAGTTAGTGTTCATTCACATTTATTCCTTTTTTATTATTTTTATTCATTCCTTCTTAAACATCAGAGTTGCTCTGTAAGATCAATTTCCTTCTGGTTGGAGTATGTTCTTTATAATTTCTTTTAGTGTTCATCTGCTGATGGCAAACTCAATTTTTGTTTGGTTGAAATGTCTTTATTTTACCTTATTTTTGAAAGATGATTTTGTTGAGTATATAATTCTGGATGGACAGTATTTTCTTTCAGCTCATTAAGGATAACATTCTCCTGGTTTCTATTCTTGGTCTAATTGCTCTTCCCTTGAAGATAATCTTTTTCCCTACCTGCTTTTAAGCTCTTCTTTTTTGATGTTCTCCAATTTCACTATGTTGCATTTGAGTGTCAGTTTGTCTTTATTTATCCTTCTTGGAATTCCTTAGCCTCCATAGCTCTGTGATAGTGATTTTCATCAATACTAGAAAATTCTCAGCCATTATCTCTCACATATTGCTTCTACCCATTTTTTTTCTCTTTTCTCTCCTGAAACTTCAATTAAACTATCTGAATCTTCTCACCCTGTCTTCCATGTCTCCTAACCTTTCTTTCTTGTTTTCCATCTCTATGTCTCCAGGCTGCAACCTGGATTTCTTCTGAACTATCTGGTTCACTAATTCCCATTATGGCAGTGTCTAATTTGCTGTTGAACCTATCCATAGTGTTTTAAATTTCAGTTATTATATCTATTCCTTTCTAGATGCTCATTTTGTTTCTTTTCTAAATCTGATGGATTAATTTTTTAGATTTCTTTTCTCTGTTTGTGATTATAATTTCACAGAGATGGGATTTCCTCCCTCCTCTTCCCCACTCTCTTCAGTGACAACACTACTTTCTCTATAGTGCCCTGAGCAGGGCAGGAACTGAGCTGTTATTTCTCTTATTCACTGTTACTCTGATGCTGTAGTCCTATGGGGTCCTAACGCTATGGGATCTTCCTAAGGCAGTATGAGAGAAAGGCAAGAAAAGGACTTAAACCCACTCTCCATTCCTATCTTCACCCTGCTAGCCTGCCACCCTCTTCCTCAGATCACAACCCTTCCCTATACATAAATTTACAATAGCCTGCAGGCTTTGGGTTTTCCTCCAAGGTTTAGTGTGTTAGTGCCTCAGATCTGGGCTTCTCTCTCTGTTATGGTTTCCCCAGTGCTGACCTTGGAGATGGAACCAGCAGCCTGTGCTGCTGACTTAACTTCAGCATCTTTGTACAGAAGGTGTCTCAACTATTGGATATTCCTTAGAGTCAAGTCTCTGGTATATGGGGTCGACAAGGGGATTTGAGGGGTGTTTCTGACTTATCCACAGGGAAGCAGATTTCTTCTTGATACATGTAAAAAATTTTGTTGTTTTATATTTTCTTTTGATTCAGTGCTCTGGCTGATGCAGCCATGGGGAAGAAAGTCTTGCACATTCCCTACAGAGACTCTGTTCTGACCAAACTGCTCCAGTCAGCTCTGGGTGGGAACAGCAGAACTACTTTGGTAAAGTGATTTTCTTACCATATTTTAGACTGTTTAGACTCATGTAGCTGTCATTATTGCTGTTGTTATTATTATTATTTTTAAAGTTATTCTCTGTGGACCACTAAACACAGCACTCTGCATTGATATAGCACGTTCTGACCTATGATCTCATGACTCCTGGAGCTCTTTCCATGGTGATGTTCAAATGAAGTTTCTATATCGCTAATTTTGATTTTTTAATTTACTCTTTTCTGTAGTTTTCAGGTTCTCTACAGAAATATATATTACTTTTATTATCAGGAAGAAATGAATACAGTTTTAAAACTAACACTGACAATGTCATGTTATTATAAGTCAGCAGTCATTCCATGGCAAGACTGGAAAAATTTTTGACTGTTTTAGACACAGGGCAGGTGTTTAACCTGGAGAGTAGCCAAATCGTGTCATCTCAGCAAAAGACTCCAGACTCTATTATTGAAAGTTTGCCAAGTGGTACCGTGTGCAGTGTGTTAAGTCAGGGCGCTCCACTCTCAAGCTTCAGATTAGGGAAGGAACAGAACTGGGCAAGCTCTGCTTCCAGCCTCGTACTGGCCTCCAGTCTGTCGTCCTGACTAGGAGAGAAACGCTTGCTGCTGGATCTGTCTTTATCATTTATTCTTGCCTAACTATTTTCAAACATTTTGTTTAAAGTTTTTCTGGTTGTCAGTACCTGTGGGCCTCACTGGGCCATCCCCCAAGAGCCCGGACTACAAGAAGGTCCATAAGACTCCTCTGAACGTTAAACTACAAAATCAAATCTAACAGGCCTGAGCAGATGTGGGCAAGTTCTCCTAGGAGAGAGGATGACTTCCAGGTCTGCAAGACGAGGCCCTGGCTGAGGTGTTATGACGCTTTAGCAAAAAGTATGTGGTGGGTGGGAGGTTGGGGGAGTGGTCACCGGTCATCTCAGGAGGCGAATGAAAGAGAGGCTCCACAAAGCCAACATCCAAGCTCTTGGGTCTCCATGGCTCCAATCCCAGTTTCAGCATACTTACCGTGAGACCTCCTTTTCCTCCTTCCTAAAGTGAAGATAACAATATCGCCTTGGAAATACTGCTGTGGTGATTAAATGGGATGATATAACGAACAAGCTTTAAAAGCTGCAAAGCTGGACAAAGATAAAGGATTATTCACCAGACCCTTATGCTCTGAATCTTGACCTCCAGGACCATAAGTTACAAGCTGCTGCCTGGACAATCACACTCCCCCCTGTTCACCCTCAGTGACCCTGCCCACCTCCAGCTCATCAAAAAGTTTGTTTTCTCATGTGAATTCTAGAACAATTAAGCCAAAGTCAATAGCCAGACTTGAAACCATACAAGTGGCTACCCAGTAATGATTTATTGATTGGTATCTGCAGTGCCAGTGTTCAACGGTCATTTAAATCCCCGAGGAAATCTGCTGGGGACTCAGTGCTGAGGGACACGTAGAACAGAGGTTAGCTGCACACGTGTCAAGTCAGGGCTGGTTCGGTTCCCAGCTCTGCCATTTATTATCTGAGTGACCTTGGCACATTATTCTTCTCTAAGCCTGAGTTTTCTGTCTGAGTTGTAAAGTTTGAACAGTACCACAAATTACAAGATGTTCCATGACTGTTAGTTGTGTAATATCGACAACAATAGCTCTAAAACCTTATATGAAAAACAAAATCTGAAAAGGTTATTTTTTACAGATAGCAGCCATAAGTCCGGCGGACATCTGCTATGAGGAAACTTTATCAACATTAAGATATGCTGAAAGGTACGTTTATGAATACTTATTATCCACAGTGGTTCTAGGTTCTAAATCTGGCAAATTCTTCTAGTACCCTTATACTCGATGGGTTGGCGTCTTGGGAAGGGGTCCAGAAGAAGGAAGAACAAAAGGATTTGTGAGAGAAGAGTGAGAGAAAATAAAACAAGTAAAAGGAGGTAGAACTGGGGGCTCAGGACCTCCTGAGCCTGTCATTCTGTCACTCCAGCCCTGGATGGGGGAGGAGCCGTGGGCTGAAATCCATGGGAGGAAGCACTGATCCCAATCCTGATGTGGTTACTTATCTGTCCCCCTGCATTTTCCTGCCACATAGCATGACCATTCACAGATTCCCCTTCTGTCGTATGGGACACAGGTAGAGCATAGTGACAGGCAGGGCATTTTTGTGCTAATAATAAAGATGAGCATGTCAGAGGCACTCCCAAAGTTGGGAACCAGCCCCGGCTCTGCAGCTTCCCCTGGGCTGCTTCTCATTTCTCCAGGTCCCACACAGCAGGTCACAGGCACCTCCTCCCTGTGCGGGTAGAGGGGGGCTCTCACTGCTGGTTCCCTCCCTTCGGACTGGCCGGGGAAACAAGCCCACTCGATTAGCCCCTGCAGGACGCCGTGGAGGAGCCTCTAACCAGGGGTAGAAACCGCGTGCCGCCACCGCCCCTGCATCCTATTCATGTGGCAGATTTGAGAATCCACCTCTGCAGTGTTCCCATCAGCTCCATTCAGGAGCTTGGAATTCTCAGCCTGTGTTCCAGGCAGCTGCAGCTGGCATGTGAAATGGACTTGGTTCCTATTCTAATAGGTACGGGCCTGTGTGTCAGAATCCGGCCGTGCCTGCTTTGGGACCGGAACCTCGCTGGCCCTCGGTGACCTCACATGCTGAAGGAGGTGATACCTCACTCTCTGGGTGTGGTGAAGACCACCTGAGATCGTTCATGAACCGTTTCTGGCTAAGTTCTGCTTGGCATGGGGCTGAAGCTCAAAAATGGTAGTTGCTATGATGTCTCCAAGTAATCGCCTGTCCTTCTGGTCTTCCCTTGGCCTCTTCTCAGGGAGGGGCCCTTGCATTTTAGTCACAAACACTTGTATTCTCATTCTTCACTGTGTGGTCTCAATATCATCTTACTCCAGTAGACATTTTCTTCCAGCATCTGTACCACTCAGATCTTGAATTTTGTCTTTAGTAATATTTAGAATGTTCATTTTCTCTCTGCTTATCAGATGTAAATCTGTTGCTAGCACTTTTTACGTGAGACACTGTGTGATGCAGAGGAAGGAGAAAATGGTCCCCAGGGGCCCTGGGCTCCAGGCCCAGATCTGCCGTGGACTGTGCGACTGTGGGCTTGCCTTGGAAACCCTCTTCCTCAGTGAAAGGAGTGAGGTTGCCAGATTTAGCAAATAAAAATATAAGCCGCCCAGTTAAATCTGAATTTCAGATACAGAGCAAGTCATGTTTTAGCGTAAGTACACCCCATGCCGCACTAGCTGGGAGCGAGCTAGGTAATCTCTAAGCCCACCGCTGGCCTGGAGCACACGGCAGAGAGTCACTGGGAACCTCCAGGGTTTGTGGTCCTAATAGCAGCAGCAGCAGCAGTGACTGAAGAGAGCTTTTCATTAATCAAGTCGGCCCAGCTGCTGCAGTGTGTTCAGGGCCCAGAACACGTGGCGGGCAGGCTCCAGGCCTCGGTTGGGCCGCTCCTGTTTACTTGAACCGTGGATATCTCTGAGTCCCTTCGGGTCTTCGTGGTTTGCTGGAACCTTACATGGTGGAGTTTCGAATCACTTGGGCATGAAAGGCGCCCACTTTGACCTTTTGAGACCAGAGCCCAGTTTCCAGGCAGTGATCTGGTGGTACTGCTCCAACCGCCAAAGGTCCAGGGCCGGGTTGTGTGTCCACCTTTGCGCAGGGCTAAGAAGATCCGCAACAAAGCCGTGGTCAACACCTCGACCCTGATGAGAGAGTCCAGGGCGGAGAACAACAGACTGCTGCTTGGACGTGGAAACTCCAGAATGGCAGGTAAACCGAGTCAGGAGTCAGCGCGGGTCCAAGCCAGGAGCCAGGAGGCTGGGAGCGGGAGGGAGGAAGGGAGGGGCCGTGGCCAGGCCCAGGCCTGGGGGCCAACCCCTGGGTAGAGTCTTAGGGGAGCCCTAGGGCAGGTTGGGGCACCCCTGGGCCTTTGTCCAGGACATTTTGGCCTGAATGTAGATTCACAGCAGTTATAAGAAATAATGGCCTTGTCCTTTACAAATGGTCATTTCAATCTCATTTTTTTTAATTGCCATTTTTATTTTGAGGTTATTCTTTCCACGAGGACTACTTTTTCCTTACCAGATTTGGACGGTGGCCGTATGGCGTTTATTCGGCTGATGGCCTCATGCAGTTAAGTGATGTTTGGAGCTAAGAAGCACTAGCCCCAGCACCCTCTTCTAAGACTGCTCAGCCCCGGCTGCACGTTACAGTCACCTGGTGACTGTGCGCCACCTGGACCAATTAATCCATCCCGGGGGCAGCAGTGGTTCTTAAAGCGCCCACCTTAAGGTGGCCCACTGTGCAGTTATTGAGGACCACTGGTTTGAGTGACGGCCTGAGATTTCAGCATGGCAGCATGAAGTGTGTGTAATTTTATGCCCGTGAACTGTTTAGAATGGTATGGATGGAAAGGGCAAAATATAAAACTGTTGAAGGAGAACTGGTAGAAGTGTTCAGCATCGAAACAGCCAGACCAGAAGGTCTGAAAGCCCTGCGCTCAGTGCTCCCAGTGGAGTGTACCCCACTGTCATCGTCCAGCCCTTGGTAGCCGTTCCCCTCGCCTGGCCGGGCTCCCTCGTGCCACACGGGCTCTCTGTCTGGCAGTGGCAACACTTCCCGACCACAACCCGCTCCCGCATGCGCACACCTGGCTGCCCCCATGGATGTTCCGCTCGAGGGCAGGTTGGCGCCACCTGGCATATTTCTGGGTTCCCAAGTCCTGACTCACTAAGGCTTCAGCCTCAACAAAGCACCTCCTAGATTAGAGGCTGTGCCCACGTCTGGTCCAGGCATGACTCTGCTCTGTCACCAATCTCCATACCTCTAAAATCCGGACATGCGGATTAGATACCTAAATATAGCATCTAATTCCCATTATTCATAAGCACAGACACGGAGCACATCAAAAACAAGGTAAGATAAATCTTTGATTCTTCCTGAATCCCCTGACTTTACAGGAATACCCTGAAATGCTCTCACATGCCCACATGATTAAAAAAACAGATTGTTGAGCTTCAGTGCTCCTCCTACAAAGGACCTCCTTGCTCTAGTTTCCTATGAATTAAGAGGTGATCCTAGTCTTTTTTTTTTTATTTAATTATTGAAGTATAGTTCATTTACCATGTTGTGTTAGTTTCTTTTTTTTTAATTAATTAATTTATTTATTTTTGGCCGCGTTGGGTCTTCGTTGCTGCGCGCAGGCTTTCTCTAGTTGCTGCGAGCGGGCCTACTCTTTGTTGCGGTGCGCTGGGTGGCTTCTCTTGTTGCAGAGCATGAGCTCTAGGCGTGTGGGCTCAGTAGTTGTGACTCGCGGGCTCTAGAGCGCAGGCTCAGTAGTTGTGGCACACGGGCTTAGTTGCTCTGCGGCATGTGGGATCTTCCCGGACCAGGGCTCGAACCCATGTCCCCTGCATTGGCAGGTGGATTCTTAACCACTGCACCACAAGGGCAGCCCTGTGTTAGTTTCAAATATACGGCAAAGTGATTCAATTATACACCTACACATACATATATATATTATTTTTCAGATTCTTTTCCCATATAGGTTATTACAAGACACTGAGTATAGTTCCCTGTGCTGTGCAGTAGGTCCCTGTTGTTTATCTATTTTATATATAGTAGTGTGTATATGTTCATCCCAAACTCCTAGTTTATCCCCCTCCCACCTCCCAGCTTTCCCCTTCGGTAACCATAAGTTTGTTTTCTATGTCTGTGAGTCTGTTTCTGTTTTGTAAATAAGCTCATTTGTGCCATTTTTTTAGATTCCACATATAAGTGATATTGTATGGTATTTCTCTTTCTCTGACTTACTTCACTTAGTATGATAATCTCTAGGTCCATCCATGTTGCTGCAAATGGCATGATTTCATTCCTTTTTTTGGCTAACCTTCCATTGTATATATGTACCACATCTTCTTTATCCATTCATCTGCGGAGGGACACTTTGGTTGCTTCCACGTCTTGACTATTGTGAATAGTGCTGCTGTGAAGATCGTAGTCTTTATAGAACTTGCCAAGTGCAGTCAGTGCAGTTCTATTTCCCACTCCTGCTGAGAGTGCCATGTTTTGACTGAGACATTCTGTGCCTCACCTTTGACACTGCAGACCTTAAATTGGCCTTAAGTTGCT